>NC_141151.1:100737835-101055335 GCF_053477565.2 Lygodium microphyllum
GTGTCAAATTTCATGCTCGTGGATACATGTACAATAGAAATTGCAGCTAAAATCTGGGATTTCTCATGTAATGTGATGCATATGCCCTTGGAACAGCTATAATCAGTTGTGGAATGTTGTAGCACATGGTTTGGTGCTTCTGAAATTTTAATTACAGATCTGAAATCTGTGCTTCTGCATGGTCATTTATTGCTGATTGGTACTTGTTTGTATCTTGGTCACTTAAGTGACAGTTTTGGGCTTGCATTTTCTGTTTTTTGGTCACATTTGGGCTGAAAATCATGGCTGGCAGCAATGACAGGAGTAATCTGATGCACATAAAGAGGCTTGAAGGCGCACATAACTTTGCAGTTTGGCAAAAGCAATGCTACAATATCCTGTTGCAAAAGAAGCAAGCAAAGCCAATCAAAACCAAAGGGGCAAAGCCCGCAGACATGGAACAGGACGATTGGGATGAGTTAAATGAGCTTGCACGCTCAACCATAGAGCTATCGATCTCTGATGCCTTGCTGTTCAATATTGAAGGTTTGGATTCTGCATATGCTATATGGACTAGACTGGAAGAGCTATATACACAAAAAGAGTGCTACAAGCAAAGTGTATTGGCTGAAAAAGCTTATGGATTTGCGTATGGAAGAGGGTACAGCAATGTCTACTCACTTGAGTGAGTTTAACTCCATTTTCAGCCAGCTCGTTGCCTTGAAGTTCATGATTGATAAGGAATTTAAGGCTACTTTCTTGCTTTGCACTCTACCAGAGAGTTGGAATACATTCAGGACTGCTATGAGCAATTCTAATGTGATCTTTTTGTATGTTGATGTAGAGAGTGCTCTACTTATGGAAGAGATGAATCGGCAGAACAATGCATCCAGTAAGTCTTCCAATGCTTTGCATACTAGGGGCAGATCACAGAAAAAAGGCAAATATGATAGCAAGGGACGCAGTAAATCACATGGCAAAGATGTTGAATGTCATCATTGTGGCAAGAAGGGTCACTTTAAACGTGATTGCTACAAATGGAAGAAAGAGAAAGGAAAAGGCAAGAAGACAGATGATAGCAAGGAAGAGAAGAAGGACAGTCAGCCTAAGAAGAGTAGTGTAAAAATTGAAGATGTGAATATAGTCACTCATGACAGTGATAGTGGGAGTGATGTACTCTTTGTCTCTTTACACTTTGGTGCACATGCTTTACTTGTAGATACGGACGATGACATGCATACCTGGATTCTCAATTCAGGTGCTTCCTTTCATGTCACCCCTCATCGTGAGTGGTTTTCCACCTATACAGGGGGTCAACATGGTGTTGTCCATCTTGGGGATAACTATGCATGTGACATTTCACGTATTGGCAGTGTGCAGTTACAGTTTCAGCATGGCTCTATCTTTACACTTCAACATGTACGGCATGTACCTTAGCTCAAGAAGAGCTTGATTAGCACAAGGCAGCTAGATGATGATGGTTTTCATACCACCTTTGGTGATGGAAAATGGAAGATCTGTAAGGGATCTAGGGTTATTACCAGAGGTTGCAAGAGTGATACTTTATATCCACTTCATGTATCTAGTGTGCGTAACCATATTGTTGCCGTGACCGAGCAGCCAAGCGTTTCTTTGTGGCATTGCCGGTTGGGACACATGAGTCAAACAGGAATGAAAGTGCTTTCTCGTTTGGATTACTTGCCTTGTCTTCGTTATGCTGATTTTGAGCATTGTGATCATTGTATTTATGGCAAACATGCACAGATGTCTCACAAAAAGTCTCTTTCTTTGAAATCGTCTCCTCTAGAGTTAGTACATTTGAAAGTATGTCAAATGCCAAGATTATCTTTAGGGGAAAAGAAATATTTTGTCACCTTTGTCAATGATGCTACATGGAAAGTATGGGTTTACCCTATTCGTAGCAAGGATGAAGTGCTTGAGGAGTTTAAAAAATTCTTGGCATTGGATGAAAATCAAACAGATAAGACACTTAAGTGTCTTCGCTCTGATAATGGTAGGGAATATGTATCCAAGGCCTTTCAAGCATTTTGTGACAGCAAAGGGATAAAGAGGGAGCTCAGTGCCCCTCATAATCTGCCCCAAAATGGAGTTGCAAAGCGTATGAATCAAACCATACAGGATAAGGTCCGTACGATGCTGTCTCATGCTGCATTACCCCATGATTTTTGGGAAGAGGCTGTTATGACAGCCATTCACTTAATTAATCGGTCACCAAACAGATCTAGGGGGAGGGGTTCCCCAAGAAGCATGGTCGGACAAACCACCTTCATATGCTCATTTGAAAGTGTTTGGCTACGAGGCTTTTGTGCACATTCATAAAGAAAAACGCAACAAACTTGAGCCAAAGTCCTGTAAATGCATTTTCCTAGAATATGGTGACGAGAGTGAAATGGGGTATAAATTGTGGGATCCCGAGAAAAGGAAAGTAGTACGCAGCAATGACATTATCTTGCGGGAAGATCGCATGTACAACAACCCAAAAAGACTGAGGTCCGTAGGGTTGTATTTTAGGAAAAATTTGGACAGCAAAATGTGCATGCTGTACAGCAGCAAATACCTACTGTAAATGAGCCTGTAAATGCACAAAATGATGCTGGAAATGATCAGCCTGTGAGAGTGCGCAACGGAAGAAGAACACGAACATAGAGGAGGAGAGAGAGACAACAGAAAATGAAGGAAGAAAATCTGCACTGACTGTAATGAATGCTGAATACAAAACTGGGGACTGATCAGCCCCTGCACGCAGCCCGAAGCGTCAGTGAGGGCACCAGATCAGGCTGATGATGACGGCAGCACCGAAGACGGAGGAAGATGACGGAGTCGGAGTGTGCACCTGCCAAAGAAGGAGGGAAGATGATAATACAACTGACTGCCAAGTGGGAAATGGCTATAAATAGCCAAAAAACCCACAAACTGGCCGACCTGAAATTTGAGGCCATAAATATGTCCGACCAGCATTTAATGCTGATCTGACCAGCATTTAATGCTGGTAAAAATGCCAGGAATGCTCAGAAAAATCCCGGAAAGGGTGGACAATGTCCGGCAGGTGAGGCAGGCTGATGAATGCAGAAACTGCCCCGGGAAATGCACATCTGAGTGCTCTAGAATGAGCTACCTCCTCCGTCAAAACAAGTGATAAACATGTCAGAGCTCCTAAAGTCCTCATCTGACTCAGACTGAGGCTCACAAGCAGGAGATGACAAGGCATGACAAACATGACTGCTAACACCCCCTCTCAGATCCTGGATGTGGCGGAAGGCCAAGGGAGAAACGGATCCTGGGGTGGCAAGAGGAATGCCAAGGTCGATGAAGTCCGTCGATGTAGACTGCTGCTGAAGGAGCTCCTCACGATCCTGGGAATCCCCCTCTAAAACACTAGGGGCCAGGGAATCCACAGCCGCATCACCGAGATCGTCCCCCGCTGAAAGGGATGGGGGGTACGAGGGAACCACCGGAGGAGAAGGTGGGGGATGGGAAGGAACCTGTGGAATAGAAGGTGCACAAGCGGGAACGGGTGTAGCAATAGACTGCCTCGGAGGACCCTGCATCAAAGAAGGGGAATGGAGCCTGTAAAGCCCGCTCTCCTGCCAACCTGTAGATAAGACAGCTCCTGTAAAAGAATCCTCAATAACAGCGGCATGCTCGGTGAAGATCACTCGTGTGCCAAGCCTCGTAAGGCCATAAACTGAGAGGAGGGGAAGGCCCAAATCCGGAACATGTAGGGCCTGTGAAAAGGAGCTCGAAGGTCGGTCGGTAAACAAAGGCAATGTGCCAACACCACTAATAGGCACCGATAAAAGGTCACCAACAATGACTGAACCCTCTGATGGACGAAGATCCTGTAACAAATCACCTCGGGGAGTCATATGACTCGAAGCACCACTGTCCACTAACCAAGGCTGCGCAGAAGACACTGCAGCCACGGAAGAAGGATCCTCCTCCAAAGTATGGATATGAAGGAACACTGACTCATGGGTAACAGCTGGTGTAGAGGTAGAAGAAGGCTCCGATGTAGATCCACCCTTCGCTCTCGGACGAAGGTGAGGGTACTTCTTCCAACATTTCTCCTCTGGATGTGTCCCTTTCCCACAGTGTGGGCACTTCGGTCTCTCTGAATCTGAGTCAGAGCCTGAAGAACTGTCCTTCTTCTTAGCCTTTGACTTCTTCTTCTTCTTCTTTTGTCCTCCCGAACCTGCAACAAAGGCTCTAGTGGAGTCGGATCCACTAGCACTGACCTCTCTGAGTCGTTCGTCATGCTCCAAGACAAGCGGGGATAGCTCCTCCCATAGAAGCTTCTCACAGGTCCTCGATGTAAGAAGGCTGGTGTAGAAGACATCAAACCGAGGCGATGGCAGCTGAGTCAAAAGAATCATAGCCATGTCTTCAGAAGATATCGTCCGACCGAGGGATGCAAGCTCATCCCTCATATCCTGTAATTTGTTGATGTGGTCCTTCATGGAAGGACTATCATCAATAGCGAGCATCCGCAACTTCTTTTCGAGAGATATCCAGTGGGCAAACGTCTTCTGTTGATAGAGAGACGCGAGCTTTCTCCACACGTCTCCTGCAGTCTTCAACCTGTGAACATGAACAAGGACAGAATCCTGCAAACTCAGAAAGAGGAAAGATCTGGCTCTAGAATTAAGCCGATCCCATAAGGCTGCACGATCCATAGATGTCCCATCTGCGGGATCCACCTTGGGCCGGGGAATAGGAACAGAAACAAGCTCCCAAAGATCGAAGGAGTCCAAGATACACTCCACCTTGCAAGACCATAGAGAAAAGTTGGAGCCATCCAACCGATCCTCTTTGGGCAGCTGAGGAAGTACGGGTACCTGTACAGGGGGTACCAAAGGCTGCATCTTCGGCCCACTGGAAGGGGCTCGCCGAGATACATGAATAGAAGGGGGACGAGAACGAGGAATAGACTCCGTATGACGATCCTCGCGATAGAAATCACGCCTCTATTCAGATGAATGTCGAGACAAAAGCTCGTCATCTGAATCATCAAAACCTGTAGACTGATGATAAGATATCTTCTAAATCTGCAAAACACCAAACACCAAAAAAAACTGTGCCGATGCCGAAGAATGACCACCAGAAGGGTCACCAACCACTAGAAGAACCACCAAACTCCAGGAAATCAGGTCGCCTATCACCAGGAGGTGAAAACGCAGCTGTGTAGGGCACAAAATCCGGAGGGAAAGTTGCCAGGCACCAAAACGCAGCCAAGAAGAGAAGCGCCAGCTGGAGATGAGCCGCCAGGAGGGAATACGACCACCTTGGATGCAAAACGCAGCCTGTAGTGGAGTCGGCCAGCTGAAGAGAAGGCCGCCCAGCTGAAAACGCAAGGAGACAGGGGCTGGTTGATGACGTGGCAGCCTCTGGAAGGGGCTGATGCAGCAAACGCAAATATTCAGACCACCTGGAGGGGCCGCCTGGCTGTTGGAGAGAAGGGGGGCAGCAACAGATGATAGGTGTGGTCTCTCTCCAGTCGATGAAGACCTCCGTGCTCTCAGTTTGGCGATGATACCATGTGAGAGTGCGCAACGGAAGAAGAACACGAACACAGAGGAGGAGAGAGAGACAGCAGAAAATGAAGGAAGAAAATCTGCACTGACTGTAATGAATGCTGAATACAAAACTAGGGACTGATCAGCCCCTGCACGCAGCCCGAAGCGTCAGTGAGGGCACCAAATCAGGCTGATGATGACGGCAGCACCGAAGACGAAGGAAGATGACGGAGTCGGAGTGTGCACCTGCCAAAGAAGGAGGGAAGATGATAATGCAACTGACTGCCAAGTGGGAAATGGCTATATAAATAGCCAAAAAACCCACAAACTGGCCGACCTGAAATTTGAGGCCATAAATATGTCCGACCAGCATTTAATACTGATCTGACCAGCCTTTAATGCTGGTAAAAATGCCAGGAATGCTCAGAAAAGTCCCGGAAAGGGTGGACAATGTCCAGCAGGTGAGGCAGGCTGACGAATGCAGAAATTGCCCCGGGAAATGCACATCTGAGTGCTCTAGAATGAGCTACCTCCTCCGTCAAAACAAGTGATAGACATGTCAGAGCTCCTAAAGTCCTCATCTGACTCAGACTGAGGCTCACAGGCAGGAGATGACAAGGCATGACAAACATGACTGCTAACACAGCCAACTATTGCCCATGATTATGAGCCGCTACATGTGCAGGAACAGCCGGGACAGCAAGCTATTAATGCTGATTTGCAGGCTGAAATGCCAAGACAGCATGCTGAAAATGAAAATTTGCAGGAAACAGCCAACAAACAATGACCATTGGGTTAGGAGATCGTCTAGGGCTACTAGACAACCTGACAAATTTGTTCCTGGTGCAAAAAAAATAGCTGATTATGTCATGTTGACAAAGTGGTGAACCGTCTTGCTTCAAGGAAGCAACGAACAGAGAGGACAGCAAGAAATGGTATAAAGCCATGTTGTCAGAGATAGAATCTCTTGAGAAAAATGGCACTTGAGACTTGATGCAATTGCCTAAGGGGAAAAAACACTTCCATGCAAATGGGTTTACAAGATAAAGGTCACTTCTGATTCCTCACCAAAGTACAAAGCAAGATTGGTTGCAAAGGGGTACACACAAGAGCATGGAATTAACTTTGATGAGATTTTCTCTCCTGTAGTCAAGATGACTACATTGAGAACCATTTTGGGCTTGGTTATAGTTGAGGATATGGAGCTCATACAAATGGATGTAAGGACTGTGTTTTTACATGGTGATCTGCATGAAGACACCTATATGCAGCAGCCTGAACGGTTTGTTGAACAAGGGAAAGAAAAGATGGTATGTAAACTCAGGATTTTGTATGGGCTGAAACAAGCACCAAGAGAATGGTATCATAAGTTTGATACATTCATGCAGTCCCAAGGCTTTCATAGAAGTCAAGTAGATCACTGCTTGTATACCAAGAAGGCAACAGATTGCAACCTGATTATCTTGGTTTTGTATGTTGATGACATGCTGATTGTTGGCAGGGATACTCATGCCTTGGATTCACTGAAGCAAAGTCTTCATGGCAGCTTTGACATGAAGGATCTTGGTGATGCAAATCACATTCTTGGCATGCGAATACTCAAAGATAGATCGAAAGGCTTACTCTATCTATCTCGATAGGAGTATACCTCCAAAGTTTTGCGGCATTTCAATATGGAGGGGGGGAAAACAATTAGGGTTCCATTGCCTCCATATGTAAAACTTAGTGCAAAGGACAGCCCTACATCTAATGATGAGAAGGCTGAAATGGCCAAGATACCATATGCTTCAGCTGTTGGCAGTTTGATGTATGCTATGGTTGCTACACGTCCTAACATTGCCTTTGCAGTGGAAGTGGTTAGCAGAAACATGGCAACCCCTGGCAAGAAGCATTGGGATGCAGTGAAAGGTATTATGAGATACCTCAAAGGCACAAAGGAGTTGTGCATCTGCTTTGAAAAGGAGAAGGATCTATTGTTGGCTTTACAGATACAGACTATGCTGGTCATGTGGACTGCAAGAAGTCCACTTCTGGGTATGTGTTTACTTTCACAGGAGGAGCAGTCTCTTGGATCTCCAAGCTACAAAAGTGTGTTGTATTGTCTACTACAGAGACAGAGTATGTGGCTGCCACTGAGGCATGCAAGGAGGCTTTATGGCTTTCACGTCTGGTGGGAGAGCTTGGCATCTCAGAGTTACCTATTCTCCATTGTGATAGTCGAAGTGCTATCATGCTAACACGGAATCCTGTCTTTCATGCAAAGACAAAGCACATACAGATGAAGTACCACTTCATTAGAGATGTACTCGACAGCAAGAGCATTGAGCTTGTCAAAGTGCATACAGATAATAATCCTACAGATCTTCTCACGAAGGGTCTTCCAGCAGAGCGGTTTGCTCATTGCCGACAGATGATGGGAGTAGGATAAATATATGTATTTCAGCTTTGTACATACCTAGACTTAGCTGATTCTTTTCTCCTCTTCAGATACATTGCCTTTAGGTGGGGAGGTTGTTGGGAATAAAGGCCCTCATGCCTTTTTTAATGTGCTCGGATGTGAACACACCCTTAGCACTTGTACTTACACATATATCTCTATCTAAAAACCTAAAGATACTGACTCATCATTGTACCTAAAAACGTACTCACTCTCTACTCTGCTCTATCTCACTCTCTGTCTCTCACTGCGTGTAACGACTGTCTGTCTCGATCTCTGTGTCAAACCCATCTCTACAAGGCCCTCGTGCATTTTTTAATGTGCTCGGGTGTGAACACACCCTTAGCACTTATACTTACACATATATATCTATCTAAAAACCTAAAGGTACTGACTCGTCATTGTACCTAAAAACGTGCTCACTCTCTACTCTACTCTATCTCACTCTCTCTCTCTCTCACTGCGCGTAACAATTGTCTGTCTCGATCTCCGTGCCCAACCTATCTCTACACTTTCTCTCTTGTTCCTTCTTGTAATATCTGCAATCAGGTTTCCTGTGGCCCTTCTGACCACAGTGTTAGCAAGTAATGTCACTCTTTTCCTTTCCTTTGCTCTTGCTCCTATTTCTCTATCCTGCATTTGCATTTTTCTTTTCAACCCTACCTCTTACATTATAAGCTGAGTTGCTACCTTCTCCACTAGACATACGTCTAATTTTTTCATTCAAGTTTAAACCCCTCACCCCATCATATGAGATATTGGAGTTATTGCTAAGAAAAACCACCAAGGTCTCCCAAGAATAAGGCAGTGTCATGATCAAAAAGATCGGCTTTAACTTATCATCAAAGTCCAAATTTGCATCCTTGAGCTGATTTAAAATGCATGTTAATACACTCAAGTGCTTTGCAGGCTTTGACCCATCCAGTCGCATATTCACCAACTTGTGCATTAGTAAATGCACCTGATTAACATGTGTGGTGATCTCATAGGTAATTTTCAACTTCTCCCATATTGCATAACCTGTATCTAAACCCTTAATGTCTATCAAGATGTCATCAGTGACACCCATCTTAATGTAAGCCACAGCCTTTTTATTTACTCCACTCCAATCTGCATCAAACATTTGTGCAGGTGTATCTTCCTGCAAAGCATCCTCACAATCCTTTAGGAACAATATGCCCTACATACTTCAATGGTTTTGGCTTGCCTTTAAAAAAGCCAAGAATTCCAAACCCCATGCTCTTTTTGAACTTGAAGGGTGGGATAGAACCTAGATGTGGACGTGATGTTTTTCCATTCATAGATTGAGTCTCAAGCCATAAAACACTCGAGTCTTCACTGGCACTTTTATCCAAGTCTAGAGTAGGAGTAATGCTGATCTTTGTTTTAAGGCCCAAGTAAGTGTACCATAGCTCACTCTCACTCTCCTCGAACTGTTGCTCCACATCCCCAATTGAGCTCCAACAACTGGTATCAGAGCTTAAGGTTCTGTGCACGCTTCACGGGTCAACTGACACTACCGAGGTGCAGGCAATAGCCGCGGGCTACAGTCGCAAGAGAGAAAGTGGACGAGACAGATTGCACGTGATAGTCAACATACGTTAGCAGGCAGCCGTCCAACCAACAAGTGATAGGACCAGTGGGTGGGCACTGTACGTGACGACAGGGGACCAGGCATGCAAGCGACAGGGCAATGCGATGTGACCAGCCAATCGAGCATAGGCGAACGGTTGGGCAACGGGTAACAGGTGGCAAACGGGTCACTGGTTGACAATCACAGGACCCGCCTGACGCGTCAATGGACCCCGTCATTCCGTTTTTTTTTTAAATCAAAAATCTCCTTTGAGATTCCTTCCTTTAACCAGAATTCATGCACTGGAGGCACAAATCTCAGATTTGTGCAAATTCAAGCCATGAAATTTGGGGCTTTTCCCGGATTTGATCTTGTCCATGCCTGGCAATGACATTCAGGTCAAAAATTGCAGACATTGCATGTGGTGACTTCAACTAAATTGGGGATTTGGCCAAATTTGTCAGAATTTTTCTCTTAGGTTGGACAGATTCAGATTGTGCCGGAGATATTGACCACCGAAGGTCAACAGGTACTTGAGATTCTCCTTTGGTTCTTATAGATTGGACAGATTTAGATTGTGCCAAATATATTGTTTAATTTTTGGTGCAAGTGTTATCTTGTGGAGTAGCAAGAACCAAAGGAGAATCTCGAGTACCTGCTGCTGGATAATGAATATCAAGATCGGAAGTCCCACTCAAGAACCACCTACATAGCAACTTGACAATGTACCATCTTAGAATCACTCATGAGCCCAACCAATAGATCTATAGGAAAGCACAAATCAACTTGGATGTTAAGAAGCCAAATCAAGAAACCAATCAACTGCCTATAGCAGGTAGCATCCATTGCCAAAGAATCTACATGGGTTGTAGCCTTCCAATTGGATCCATAGGAGTAAAATTGGCCTTACATCCCTCCATCTCAAACCTAGCCAAAAGTTATTGCGCATACCATTGCTGGGAGAAAACCCCCCCATTGGAGCCTGATAAATCTCATGGCCTAAAAAGAAATGAAGGCCCATATCTGTCATCTCGAACACCTTGTGTAGTGCTGTCTTAGTCTCCTTGACCTTCTGGGTAGTCACCTATCAAAATAAGATCATCCACATAAAGCATAAACAACGCGTGCCCTCTAGTTGAGATGTGGACGTATAACTAGAGATCAGAAGAGAAACATTGATACCCCAACTTCCCTTGGAGCAAAGAGTCTATCTTCACGTTCCAAGCACATGGAGCCTGTTTGAGGCTATAAAGGGCCTTCTTCAGCCTATATACCTGTCCATTGGTTAAGGCAAGAATAACTCTAATGGTAGCCATCCGTGTGGTAGGTGCAAAGGTGTCATGGAAATCCACCCTTGGCTACTATGCGAAGCTCCATCCAAAGTACCATCACTGTGATATTTGGTCTTGAAAACCCATTTTACACCAATCACCTTCCTATGAGCAAGCCATCACTATGATATTTGGACTTGAAGACCCATTTTAAACCAATCACCTTCCTATGAGCAGGCCAAGGCACAAGAGCCCAAGTGCCATTTCACTAAATAGCATCCAAATCCTTCTCCATAGCCTTCTTCCAATGCCGTGTGACTACAAAGCCTCCTTCATGAAGGTGGGTTCCCTATCTTGTATGGCACAGGTCATCAAACAGTAGTTAGTACAAACAAGCTCAATTGCATGTGTCCGGTTCC
The DNA here is from genome assembly GCF_053477565.2 of Lygodium microphyllum. Taxonomy (NCBI): domain Eukaryota; kingdom Viridiplantae; phylum Streptophyta; class Polypodiopsida; order Schizaeales; family Lygodiaceae; genus Lygodium; species Lygodium microphyllum. Next base: position 100,749,049 of record NC_141151.1, read on the forward strand.
TCCCAAACCAACATAGTCCATCGTGTGGCTGCCACTTCTCAAGGACTCCCTCAATCCTTGAATCACGAAGTGTATCTCGTGTTCGAGGAGGAGGAGACCGGATCGCTCCTCTACGTGCACCATCTACTGAAGTCTCTGGTACATCCACTAGCAGTCGCACAAACAGGAATACGTATCATAGGATGTCATACCAACAACCACTGAAGTGGAGGATTGATTAAAGATATGGACTGCAGTAGCCATAGCCTCTGCCCAAAGACATTGCAGTGTCTGTCTATGCTCCATCATGGTGCAAGCCATCTCAACCACACTTCAATTCTTCCGCTCTAATATGCCATTCTCTTAAGATGTGTTTGTGTTTTAAAACTCTCGATGGATGCCACGATCTATATAAAATCTAGCAAGCTCATGAGAAACAAATTCACCACCCTTATCTGATCGTAATGTCTTCAATTTTCGGCCTGATTGGTTCTCCTCAAAGAGTAACCAATCTTGGAAGTGGAAGAATGCCTCTGACTTCAACTACAAAAAAATAAGCCCATGTCATCTTGCTAAAATTGTCCACAATCAGCATCATGAAATACAAGCTCCCCTTAAGTGACTCCTTCCTCATAGGCCCACACAGATCTATAGATACACGCTCCAAGGGTGTTGAAGACTGCCTCAAAGCCTTTTTGGAAATGGCATCACGATGCTCTTTCCCACGAATGTAGGATACACACAGCTACTAGCTCTCCCCAATGTCCGGCAAAGCTGTGCCCTAGAAGCCTTTGAAGGTAATCATAATTTAGGTGGCCAAACCGAGCATGCCAAAGCTTGAATTGTGTCTGAGAGGTAAGAAGAAGAGAGGTCAAGGCAAAGGAGACCTTAACTTGTAAACTTCATTCTCCTCATAACTGGAAGTAAGCACGTGTCTTGATCCACGATCAAGAATCTGAAAGGAAACCTCATCAAACTCAACCAAGAGACTGATGGTACAATCTTGTGTACCGAAAGCAAGTGGTAACCCAAGCCTAGCACATAAAGCACCTCTTAAGTATGAGCACCACCCTGCCCATCTGGAATAAGTTGCATGTTACCCCTCCCTTGAATAGGGACAGAAGAGCTATTGCTGATGAGAATTTGTTCATGCAAAGGTTGTAAATGTGCAACACCTGCTACAGAAGGAGTCATGTGCCAAAAGGCACCACTATCAACAATCCACTCGCGAGAATGTGGGACCGTCAACACGGCATCAAAAGCCCTAGGGATTAATGCATCAATCACCTCCAATTGGAGGAAGGCAACTAATGAGGGAGCAACCACCACTCCTGAATCCTTTAAAGACTTCTCCTTCTCCTTATCGGGGCAATCCTTCTTCTAGTGACTTACCTTGCCACAGATGTGACAAGCGGAATCCTTCTCTTTGTTCTTTTTTTATTTGTCCTTCTTCATCTTTTGGTTCTTTCTCTTCTTTTGAGAGAACTCATAGGTCAATGCCTCCGATTAGGAAGCATTCTATCCTTTCAATTGCTCCTTCTAGTCCAAAACCATAAGAACCAACTCTTCCCAACAAAGAGTAAAATACACTGAATCGGTGTGGTACCTAAGAAAGAAAAGTTATCACCATGTCCTCCGAGATAATCGCCTTCCCTGTGTTTTGGACATGCATCTGCAACCAAAGCTTATTAACATGCTCCCCCATAGAAGAAGACTTGTTAGGACTTAAAGTCCTCATTTGAACCTCCAGGGACACCCGCTTCATCACAATCATCCGATTGTATATCTGATCACCAAGCTCTAGCCATATGTCCCGAGCCACAATCAAGTGCTCAATGTAAGCAATGACGGTTGGAGTATAGGATAGAGAGAGAGAGAGAGGAAAGAATGGATGCACGCATTCAATTTGTCCCAATACATTTGTACCTTCATCAACTCAACTTTCTCATCTGAAGAAAGCTTGGAGAAATCACGAGTTGTAGGACGGTCTCACAAGCTCTACCAAATCATAAGACTCCAAGATGGCAATTTTGATCTGTAGGAAGAGCAGCCAACACGGGGACCTTATGGTCCATAATAGCCTAAAACTCCGCGTCAATTTCAGTCAACGGTGTAAACAAAATGACCTACACAAAAACAAGGGCAGTCCCCCTCTGACTCTAGGCACAATACCGGTGCTTGCTTAGGACTTTCTCTGCTTGTCCTCAAAGAGTCTCACCTATACGGGAGGCGATGAAAACATAAAATCTGCAACAAAAGGCTGAAAACGAAACCTGCCCTCCACGAACAACAAAGACCTGCAAAAAACAGCAACTTCGCTCCTTCTTTACACACAACCTATTCACCATAGCCTCCAAAGGCTGAAACCTCAAACTTTTGTCGTGAAGAATCCTCTCGATCAAGACTCTGCCCATGATCAATCAACCCTCCTACACTGCCCTGATACCATGTCAAAGTGCAACAAATGTGGAAGCGTATGGACAAGAATAAAATAAAAAGAACACGAGAGAAAGGGAGAGAGAAAAGGGACAAAAGAATGCAGAAATCTGCAATCAATGAATGTTGAAATGAAGAGGGCAAATATACACGGGCTGTAAACATATCTCCTTGAGCCAAATCTCTCCCACCAACACTTGGAAAGAAGTATATGGGGTAGGGTGCCAAGTGGGCTAATAGGAGAAAAGAATGAAATAAAATAATACATTCGACCAACAAAAAACTGACTGACCTGATCAAAAAACTGCCAGCTACAATATAAATGAATAAAATAATCAGTCATCAGTCCTACTACCACATGGCACCATTGCTTGCCTGCGAAACTCCCTATACACTGTGTCTGCTGAAAATGCCCGCTGGACTGACAAGAATAATGAATAATGCCCTCCCAAAGTACCTCCAAGAGAACTGACTGCACCAATGGTAACCTGGGAAATGCTAGTCTAAGGAATGAATAATCTCCAACAATTACCAGCTATACCTGAATGCATCGGGACTTGCACACCAAGCATTGGTAGCTGCATATGACAAGGAGTTGTGTCATACATACCTATATGTGGTCCCTAACCCACCATAGCATGGAAACTAGTGCCACCATCAAAGTAACCTGACTGACCCACAATTGCACACATACCCTGCTATCCAAAAAACATTGGATTGGCACTTCCAAGTTGGCCTTGCATATGCATCAATTGCCCCACCGGCATCATTTGCTTATATTGACTACCCACATTTGGAACATCATGCTACTATATTGGCTCTTCCTTCGTTGCATCTTCTTGTCCTGAAGCTCTTGAAGACAATTTTCTCTTCTTGCCTTTGCTGCCCTCCTTTTAAGGGTTCCAAAAACGCTTGAACTAAGAATCATTTGCCGAATGCATAAACATTTCAGCTGCTGTCCTCAACTGATCTTTAAACTAGTAATAAAATTTCTCTTGCTCTTGCTACAATATAAATGAATAAAATAATCAGCAATCAGTCCTACTACCACGTGGCACCATCGCTTGCCTTCCAAACTGCCTGTACACTGTGTCTGCTGAAAATGCCCACTGGACTGATAGGAATAATGAATAATGCCCTCCCAAAGTACCTCCAAGAGAACTGACTGCACCAATGGTAACCTGGGAAATGCTAGTCTAAGGAATGAATAATCTCCAACAATTACCAGCTATACCTGAATGCATCGGGACTTGCACACCAAGCATTGGTAGCTGCATATGACAAGGAGTTGTGTCATACATACCTATATGTGGTCCCTAACCCACCATAGCATGGAAACTAGTGCCACCATCAAAGTAACCTGACTGACCCACAATTGCACACATACCCTGCTGTCCAAAAAACATTGGATTGGCACTTCCAAGTTGACCTTGCATATGCATCAATTGCCCCACCGGCATCATTTGCTTATATTGACTACCCACATTTGGAACATCATGCTACTATATTGGCTCTTCCTTCAGTGCATCTTCTTGTCCTGAAGCTCTTGAAGACAATTTTCTCTTCTTGCCTTTGATGCCCTCCTTTAAGGGTTCCAAAAACGCTTGAACTAAGAATCATTTGCCGAATGCATAAACATTTCAACTGCTGCCCTCAACTGATCTTTAAACTAGTAATAAAATTTATCTTGCTCTTGCTAGTCATCAGCTTCTGAAGGACTAAAAGGACCCACATTTTGGTCTAAATCAACATTATCAGCTTGTTGTCCATGCTATGTGCCTTGTCCAAGATCAGACATTGCTTTTTCCCCAACATTGTGTGTATTTTCAGATTGAGAGACATCATTCCTCCCTAATCTCATCTCACTATCTGAAGACATTCTTGCTATAATGCTCAGCTGAATACAATTTCAGCACTAGAGAAACGTTTGTAACCTTCAATCGGGTGCCTTGAGCCCACCAATTCGAGAAAATTGATGGCATCTCGGTGATGGAACCATGAAACCAGTCTTCCTTCTTAAAGAGAGTGGTGAAACCTGATTGAGCACTTAATTATAGCACTTAACAAATTCACAAAACTGAAAATTCACACTTTGCCACTTTAATCACCCCTATTGGGAATTATTTCGTGCCCGTCCAACATTTTTCCACCATTAAATGCAGGTCAGCCCATTTTTCAGGACCAAAGAGCAGGTCGGCCAAATTTAGGAGGCAATTGGCTATATATAGCCTCCCCCACTCACTTGGCAGATCATCTTTCATTCTTCCCTATCATTCTTCCTTGTCAAGAAATGACTAAGCAACCAAAGAGGCAGTAGGTTTTGCAAGGAGAAACACAAAGTATGTATAGCAAACTGAGAGGAAAAAAAGAAGAGAAACTCAAATGAATGAATGAAATAATGAAGTGAATCTGATACAAGGGTGCCATAGCACGAAGAATGCCCTAGAGCAAGGAGACTGCCAAAGAAGCCTCTGATTCTACAGGCACAGGGACGATGAGGTGTCACCTAGTGCAAGGAGACTACCGTCGAAGAGAAGCCTCTGAATCCACAATGTAGGGATGATGATTGGTGATGCCTTGAGCAGGGAGACTACCGTCAGATGAAGAGGAGCCTCTAAGTCTGCAAACGCGAGCCTGAAGACTGACGCCAGCTTCGCCGGAGGTGGAGGAGTCAAAAGTTGAAAAATGCAAATGTAGCAACCTCTAATGCTAACGCCTGGTGGAGGAGAAGGTCGCCAATAGTGAAGGAGATCCCAGATGCAGCAAACGCAAATGGGTGAAACTTCCTTACTGCCAAACGCAAGGTGCATGGCCCAGTAATTTGCCGCTAGTTGATGAAGGAACCAACCACACAACTAAACGTAAACTAATGAAGCCGAAAGTTGCAGCTGAAAATCCAAGGGCCCTCATCGAAGATAGTTCCTCTAAAGATTGGGTAGGAATTGAGGAAAGGATTGCTCAAAAGAAAGCCACTCCTCGAAAATAAATGATGGTGGGTAAGGAACTTCCAGAGCAGTAGGGTCACCCTCTGAAACTAGGACTAGGAGCTCCCTCTAAAGCCAAAGAAAAAGGAGATGCCCCCTCTAAGGGCAAAGGAAACAGATCCCCCTATAAGAGAGATAGATACTCCAACTCATGGATCACGAACTCCAAGGTATCTAATGATGAAGCTAGTACCATCGATCGTGCCGAAGAAGGTATCTTGGAAGGAGCAAAAGCCAGAGAGCACCCAAAGGTGTCTTCTTGAACCTGAGGAGAAGGGGGTGGAGTAGGAGGGTCAAGGGGAGCCGAGTGGGGAACAGTCAAATGCTCTCAATAGAGTGGACTATGGAGGAGATGTGGGCCGTGGGAGCCACTAGACTCAAAAATGGGTGGGGAAAAACTTTCACGCAATGTGGTGGTCTCCAAGAGGACGTATCGCCTTGTAAGGCCTTAAAGCCTCCGTCTACTCGAAAGGACTTAGTGTGCGTCAGATGCAACTTATGGCCAAGGTAACCACGAAACGTTTCACCCCTAAAACATTTCACCCTTGAAACGTTGCGTTCCAACTCGAAACTTTCACCTTGTTAGCATTTGAGTCATCCCTTGGACAAGCTACAGACTGCGCAGGTGCCACGTGGCAGCCTGCAATGCAGTTGGACTGTTTTTAGGCATTATTTTATTGCAATTGGCTGCATTTAATGCAGCCGACCTGTTTATTTTATGCCTTTTATTTCTGCTTTATATAGCAGTCCTCCAGCACATTGTTTACACATTATTCAGTGATTTCAAATTGTGATCTTGAGATCTATTGGCAGAGACACTCGAGCTGACGGAGGTCGAGGTCATCAAGTCAAAGACATACGCAGATATTTCCTCTGCCCCCTATGTATTTCTGCACTCTTATATACCATGCTACACCGCAGATTTTCTGCATTTACACTGTCTCCTTTTCTCTCTCTCTCTCTCTCTCCTCTCAGTGTTCACTCTCTCTCAGTCTTTGTCCTACTCTTCCACATCACTGCATTCTAACATGGTATCAGAGCAGTGAAGATGGACTGACTGAGGGCTGAACCTATCTGAAGAGGGATTTCAGCGCGACACCAGGCTGTGTTTCCAGGATTTGAGACCGAGCGGGAGGGCTGCGCATCGGATCAAGGCTGAAGCGAGCGTGGGCGTGCGGGAAAGGAGTCTAATCGGTGAATTTGCTGCAAGTTATTGCTGTTCGAAGGGGAGGAAGGCTGTGTTTGAGGCCTTCCATTGCAAATTTTACCTTTTCATCGCCTCCGGCGGGTGAAGAAGATTTGGGCAGCGGAGGAATCAGCCTTAGAAGGCTGTGTTTTCACAGTCAGAGGGGGCTGTTTTTTTTTGTGTTTGTGCAAGTATTGCAGGTTAACATGTCTACAAAGACTGATTTGGAGTTCCAAGCGATCATGGACAAGAAGGTGCCTGTCCTACCAGCTCTTCCAACGGATCAAAAGCTTGATGGTGACAATTACCGCATCTGGCGGGTGATGATGTTGGCCATTTTAGAGTCTTATGGTTTGGCGGAACTGGTGATGGAGGAGATTAACAAGCCCTCGGTGAGGGATGAGTCCAAACTCTCTTCCAATGCTCGTACGGAGTTGACCAAGGCCCAATCTCATTAGGACAAACTAAATGCTAGGATTCGATCTTTTCTGTTTGTCTTGCACCACAACCATGATAGCTCACATTGAGCACTTGACGGTGGCTCATGAGATATGGCTGGAGCTTGACCAAATGTACAACCGGATGACCCTGATGAAGAGGGTTTCTTTGCAGGTGCAAATGCGGACTTTGTCCGTGAATAAGTCTTCTTCACTTCGGGAACACATCAACAAGCTTCGGCAGCTTCAAATGCAGGTTCAAAATGCGGGGAAGCCTATTTCCTTTGAAGACATGGCAATAACTTTACTATCCCAATTGCCGCCACGATTCAGTACTTCTATTCCGCTCTTATTGCTTCAGGGCGGGAGTCGAGTCTTCGGTGGGAAGAGTTGGTTCCTATGGTCTTGGACCAGGAGAAACAATTGAAGGGACAGAATGCTTCCAAATCGGAGACATTGGTTGGTCAAGCCTCTCAGAAGAAGGGGAAGGACCAAAAGAAGAAGGAGGAGGACAACAAATCCAAGAAGGACAAGGAGAAGGAATCGGCTTGCCATATTTGTGGAAGACCGGTCACTGGAAGAGGATTGCCCCCACAAAGACAAGAAGGATAACAAGAAGAAGGACACGAAGGACTCTAGAGCGGTGGCTGCACCCTCATCAGCTGCTTTTCTACACTTAGCAGTCATTGAGGACTCTACACCGACAACTTCTAATGCTGCGATGACAGCTCCCCAGGCTCGAGAGTGGATTGTAGACAGTGGTGCCTCACAGCACATGACTCCTTCCGTTGGTGTTGCCCATTTGCGACCTTCGCGTAGGCAGATTCTCATTGGAGACAGCTCTTCTGTGTCTATTGATGCGCGGGGTGAGATGCAGCTTATTCCAGATGGACGTGGTGGTATCCACACCTCTGAGGTGTTGCATGTGCCATGATTGGGATATCATTTACTTTCGATTCATAAGATTTGTGCTCTTGGCCTCTTGGTGGAGTTTGACAGTGATACTGTTCGAGTCCTTGATCGTGGATCGAGGAAGGTTCTCTCTGCAGGGTATGAGGAGAATGGAGTCTACAAATCGAAGTCTTCTTCAGCTCTTACTTCTCTTCTTCTTACTTCTCAGACACAGTTCGAGCTATGGCATACTCGGTTTGGCCACCTGGACTACAAGTACCTTCGGAAGGCGTCGCGAGGGTCATTTGTCCGAGGCTTGCCGAACATAGTGGTGAGCCATCAATCATGTGTCTCCTACCTTCGTGGGAAACTACATCGGGATGCGATTCCCAACAAAGCTTCTAGGAGGTCTGCTTCACCCATGGAGCTTGTATCTACGGATCTTTATGGCCCGATGAGGACCGAGTTCCTAAAGGGGAGCTTGTACTTCATGTTGATCACAGATGACTACAGTAGGATGACTTGGACCTATTTCTTGACTTTGAAGTCGAAGGCTTTCTCTCATTTCAAGGATTGGCTTCTCCTTGAGAAGAACCATTCTGGCCGCTAACTAAAGACCTTGCATTCAAACAAGAGAGGTGAATTTATGTCTAATGAGTTTACTCGTTTTTGTGCAGATAGTGGCATTTACCAAGAGTTTGCTAACACCAACACTCCCCAAGAGAATGGCATTTTGGAGCGGAAGAACCGAAGTGTGATCGAGATGGCATGCACCATGATGAAGCACCGACAGACACCTCAGTTTCTGTGGGCCGAAGCAGTGGCTACCGCAGTTCACATCCTCAATCAATCTCCCACTTCGACCGTTGACAGGATGACACCTTTTGAGGCTTACTTCGGGACTAAGCCTGATGTCTCATATCTCAGGATCTTTGGGTGTGACGCTTATGTGCACATTCCAAAGACACAGTGTGATAAGTTCGAGGCGGCTTCCCGACGACAAGTTTTTGTTGGCTATAGCTCCCAATCCCAAGGTTATCATTTGTTTGATCCCGTTAAGCGGGATGTCTACACGAGCCGAGATATGCGGTTCATAGAAGTACCGGCCACAGAGAGGGATGAGAAGCACCCCGTCCTTGGAGATCCAAGGGAAAGTTGGGCTCCCGAGACAGTTCCTTTGAAGCCAGAGCCTCTTGATGGAGATTCTTCTTCGGATTCAGAGTCTTCTCTTCCACCGGCGACCCTCGAGGAGCTTCCGCCGGTGGATGTTCCTGAGTCTTCAGTAGATGGAGAGCGATGGGGAGAAGTTCGTCCTCCCTCTCGTTAGGCCCGTAACACACTGAGATTCAGGGATCGAGGGGGTCCCTGAGGAGTGGGAACCGCAAGATGGACCGCAGAGGTCACGGAGGAACCAGGTATATTCTTCGGAGCTTGTCTGCTCCAACTATTGTTTGCTGACCCGTGTTATGCAAGATCGAGAGCCCACTTCAGTGAAGGAGGCTTTGCAGTCTCATCATTAGTGAAGGAGGCTTTGCAGTCTGATCATTGGCAAAAGGCCATGGAAGCCGAGTTGGAGGCTATTGAGAGGAATGGCACTTGGTCTCTTGTGCCTCGTCCCTCTCACAAGAAGGTGATTGGTGTCAAGTGGGTCTTCAAGACCAAGTACCTTAGCGATGGTTCTTTGGACAAGCACAAGGCTCGCCGTGTTGCTAAAGGTTTTACTCAGTGCCCAGGCATTGATTTCCATGATATTTTTGCCCCCACTGCTCGTATGGCAACTATTCGCGCAGTTCTTACCTTGGCTGGCCATAGGAGATGGCCTATTTATCAGTTGGATGTGAAGTCGGCCTTTTTGAATGGTGACTTACAAGAGGGGATCTATGTTGAGTAGCCTCCTGGCTTTGGATCCTCGGATGGGAAAGTTTACAGGTTAAAGAAGGCCTTGTATGGCCTCAAGTAGGCTCCACGTACATGGAACGAGAAGATTGACTCGTTTCTTCAGTCGCAGTTGGGATATCGACACTCCAAGGCCGATCCACAGCTTTATGTGCACACTTCCAAGGTTGGTCGTGTGTTGTTTGTATTGTATGTTGATGATTTGATTTTGACAGGGGATCATGTAGAGAAGGTCCAAGAGACCAAGACAACTTTACATCAGGCATTCAAGATGACAGATTTCGGGCTTCTTCATTTCTTCTTGGGTCACGAGATTTATCAGTCTCAGAAGGGGATTTTCATCTCTCAGCAAAGGTACATTCAGGAGCTCTTAGTGACTTTTGAGATGGAGTCTTGTAGGCCCATTACTACTCCTATGGATCCGAATTGGAAGGCCACTTCACACTTAGATTCTCCCATGATGGATGCTTCACGCTACCGTCAGTTGATTGGATCCTTGATTTGGCTTCTCAACACTCATGTTGATCTTTGTTTTGCTGTGGGTCTTTTGGCAGGGTTCATGACAAAACCCAAACAGGTGCATTGGCAGGCTGCCCTGAGGATTCTTCGGTATTTGAGGGAGACCTCTGACTTAGGGATTTCTTATCCCACAAGTATAAATGCTTCAGATCTGGTTCTTGCAGGTTGGAGTGACTCGGATTGGGTTGGCGATGTGGACCATCAACGGTCTACTACAGGCTACTGTTTTATCTTGGGTACAAGTGTTATCTCTTGGAGTAGCAAGAAGCAACCCACGGTAGCCCTTTCTTCTACTGAGGCAGAGTATCGAGATGTGTCTTCCACCACATGTGAGGTTGTGTGGCTTCGGAGATTGTTGGAGGAGCTTGGCTTCCCCCAAACTCGTCCTACTCTTCTGCAGTGCGACAATGAGAGTTGCATTGCTTTGGTATGGAATCCAATATTCCATGCCCGGATGAAGCACATTGAGATCCAGTATCACTTCATTCGGGAGAAGCTTTTGGATGGGACCATTGATGTGGAGTATTGCAAGACGAAGGATAATCTTGCAGATTTGTTTACGAAGGCGCTTCCCCAAGCACTTCTTCGGCAGCATCCCAGATCTCTCACTCTGATGCCTCGTCCAGGATCTGAGAGGGGGTGTTAGCATTTGAGTCATCCCCTGGACAGGCTGCAAACTGCACAGGTGCCACGTGGCAGCCTATAGTGCAATCGGTCTGTTTTTAGGCATTATTTTATTGCAGTTGGCTGCATTTAATCCATGCCGACCTGTTTATTTTATGCCTTTTATTTTTGCTTTATATAGCAGTCCTCCAGCACATTGTTTACACATTATTCAATGATTTCAGATTGTGATCTTGAGATCTGTTGGCTGAGACAAAAACTGTGCTTGGGTTGACGGAGATCGAGGTCATCAAGTCAGAGACATACACAGATATTTCCTCTGCCTTCCTGTGTATTTCTGCACTCTTATACAGCATACTACACCGCAGATTTTCTGTGTTTACATTGTCTCCTTCTCTCTCTCTCTCTCTCTCTCCTCTCTGTGTTCACTCTCTCTCAGTCTTTGTCCTACGCTTCCGCATTGCTGCACTCTAACACACCTTTGGGCAAGTCCCAAGCGAAACACCAAGTGAAACAGTTGAATAATATATATAAGATAGTTTTCTTAGTAGATAATCAGTTGCAACTTACATATTTATACAAGGCGAATACTTTCACGTCAAAAAATGATGTCTATCCTATATGCAAAGTATCTAAAAACTCTCAAAAGAGCAAGAAAAAATGATTTTTTTCCAATTTAAAAGTGAGGTTTCAATCAGCCATTTCACTCGAGGCATTTCACGTTTCATTGAAACGTTTTAGGCATTGTGTGTTTCAGTGCCAAGGAAATGTGATTCACAGTTACCATGCTTAAGGCCTTGAGCATAATAAGTTGAGAGCCGATGCAGAACAATCTCTATGGCCCAAAAAGCAGAGGTAGCACAAGGAGTGCCCCGGGGAAGACGCATATACTCCAGAGGGGTAGAGAGCAAAGGTCGATGTCAACAATCGTCGGTGGGGTGACTGTTCTTGCCACAATAGGAGCACCTAGGAGATGGGCAATCTGGCAAGGAGATGCCATGATACCGTAGTGCCAACCTGGAAAATGGAGGGTGGGAGGCAGAAAAAGGATATCTCCTAGTGACACAATAGAAATGGTAAGAAAATCAAATGTGAACACCGAACCTGCAACTATCTTTGCCTTCACGGATGCAGAGAATCTTTGTAGCTCACTGAGCACCTCTGGCTCTGATACCATGTCAAAAAATGACTGAGGAACCAGAGAGAGAGTAGGGTTTGCAAGGAGAAACATGAAGTATGCATGGCAAACATTGAGAAGAGAAAAGAAGAGAGACTCAAGTCTGTCATCATCAACCTAATCCGATGCCCTCACTTCCACTGTGGGTTGCGTGCAAGGACTGATCAAGTCCTCCTGTATTCATCATTTATTCCTTGTTCACTCCAAATTTCTTTCTTCGTATCTTGGAGTCTCTCTTTATTCTTTTGTCTCTCTATTCATGTTTCTTTTCAGCTACGCAATCTCACATGGTGTGATCGCCTAAGTGAGACACACAACTAATCTACCGCAGAGGAGACCACCTTGATTGCCAAGCGGCCCTTCAATAGCATTTTTTGCTGAAAACACAGCCTTCTACTTAGAGGCGGCAGTTTTGCTCATGTCAAGTACCCGTTTCCCTCATCGTTTTGCTACTCACTCGCTCTTCTACCGGAGGCGACCAGCTTCCTTGGTCAAGCAACAGTCCTCTACTACAAACGCACACGTATCCTAGCAAGGCGACAACTCTCCTCCGCAAACGCAACAGTGTTTGTGCATCAACACTATATCGCCCGTAGGTGGACCCTCTACATCGACTCCATGGTGATCTTGTAGTCATTTCCTCCTATTTCAGGACTATCTACCGCCCAAATACAGGTTTCTTCTAGGTGTCTTGTAAGATATAGAAGATGTCTTACCACCAATTTTGGGAATTTGATGATACAGATGAGAAGCATTCTTATCACTCCTCCAAACACCGGCGAGACTCTCGCAAAGGCTATTGCCTAGGTCATGAAAAGAGACTAAGGTCATCTAGCCTGTTTGTATGGGATCCCTCACCTCCCCATTCTCTCCATGTTTCACAAAAAGACACGTTCTACAAGTCTCAAAATGCCATCTACATCACCGCCCATACTCCCTTCTTTGCCCAAAGAAGACTAGTCTGATGGTTCAAACTACTCGCTTTAGTCTTGTAAGGTTGAGTGTATCCTTGATACCTTCGATCTTTGGGAGTTTGTTACCCACCCTATCTATCACGAGGACATATATTTTTCAAACCTCACTTAACATGTGGATTAATTTTTAATAACATGGTTAAGTAGATGTTGCACATGTATCTACAAGTCTCAAAATGCCATCTACATCACCCTCTATACTAGTGCCCATACTCCCTTCTTTGCCCAAAGAAGACTAGTCTGATGGTTCAAACTACTCGCTTTAGTCTTGTAAGGTTGAGTGTATCCTTGATACCTTCGATCTTTGGGAGTTTGTTACCCACCCTAACTATCACGAGGACATGTATTTTTCAAACCTCACTTAACATGTGGATTAATTTTTAATAACATGGTTAAGTAGATGTTGCACATGTGAGGTGTAAGTGGGGTTAGAGTAAATTTAATGGTCTCAAAATGCCATCTACATCACCCTCTATACTAATGCCTATACTCTCTTCTTTGCCCAAAGAAGACTAGTTGATGGTTCAAACTACTCGCTTTGGTTGTGAAAGGTTGAGTGTCTCCTTGATACCTTCGATCTTCAAGAGTTTGTTACCCACCCTATCTATTACGAGGACATGTATTTTTGAAACCTCACTTAATTAATTTTTAATCACATGGTTAAGTAAATGTTGCACATGTGAGATGTAACTAGGGTTAGAGTAAATTTACGAGCCTGAGACCCGAGAAAATCATGGGATGTCAAAGACAAAAGTTGCTACAAGTTATACTGCACAGGTACTCGGTGGTATCTAGTGCTAGTTGTTGGCTTAGGTCATTCATTTGGCCATAAGTGTCCGTTGCTGGTGACACTAGAGAAGTGACCTTTAATGGTACCAAATACCAATCTAATGGTCAAAGATGACACAAAGGCACTCAAGAATGGAAGTTGCCTAACCAATTTAATTATTGGACAATCAAATTATTTTCTTGGGCATCAAAACAATTATTAGATTAATTTTTAATATTTAAAAGCTAAAAATTTATTCTTTAATTATGGATAATGCTAGAAAAACCATTTGGGAAGACTGACACTTATCAAAGATGCCCATGCAAGGCTAAAAAACGTCTTTAGAGACCGGAAAGAGGCATTTTAGTGCATCCAACCTGCAAGAGAGAGCGAGATGCTAGTAGTCTCATCTACAGCCATTGGAGGAACTTCTGAGACAGCCAGGGGCAAGAGAAAACCAATCAACAACAGGAGACAATATCTACAAGCTGTTGAGATAGGGCAACAACAATAAATGACTGATTTTCTCCAATTCTTCGCTAACAAAGTCTGAATTTTCTCTCACCTCAGCATTCTCTCTCATCTCCCAACCTTGCTCCGAAGGTTACAACATTGAGATCACTAAAGGCTAAGAAATTTCAGATTTCTCTACTGTAAACCCTAATCTGCATAGCAAAATTAGGGTTTAGCAACAGCTTCGAGAAGCATGCCAAAAATTGGAAGCTCCAAGACTTGGATTCAAAGGGCTGAAGCTATTTTCAGTCAAATTCAAGTGTAGGGACCAGCAAATCAATGAATTTGGGGCATTTTCTATCTCCATCAAAGCGGGTAAAGGCCAATTGACTGCCTGAATCAAGGGGCAAATCAGATCAAAGACTTGCCAGTCCTTTTTGACAACAAGGAAGTTGGAATACCGAAAGGGATTGGAAAAATCCCATTGTACATCAGCTTCTTCTTCAATTAAGTTAAAGAAGAAGGGCACTAGTTTTGGAGCCAACAAGGCGTCCATTACCCAAGATTGTAAGTTAATTTGCATTTCTCAATTTTGTATTAAATGTTGCTGCTGTAACTAGATTGTAATCAAAGAATTACCACCCATCCATGGAAATAAGGCTGATTTTATGGTTCCATTGCCGAGATACCACTCAATCCCTTGATTTGGTGGGCCCGAGGCACCTGATTACAAGCCAAAGCTTTTTGCTAGTGCTAATTTTTACTCTCGGCTAAGAAATTACAGTAATATGTCTTCATACAGTGAGATGGACTCAAGCTATGATGATGCCTCTCAGTATGAACATTTCACATGGGAATGAAGGAAATGCAATGCTTGACCTTGGATAAGGCTCAAACCATGGATAGCTACTAAAAATGTTGTTGTTAGGCAAGATACACGGCCTTTGGGGCATAAGGAGGTTGATGACCAACAAAGTGGAGGAATCTGATGACCAATTCAAGAATCGAATGAGGACAACAACAAATCTCTTTGCTGAATTAACAATGGATCCTCAATTTACCCGATTTTTGAATGCTCCAAAGAAGGACAGCAAAGGCAAGAAAAAGAAGACGTCTTCTACACCTTCGAGACAACAAGATGCACTAAAGATAATGCCAAACCCTTCATTTGAAGCTCCCAAAGATGCTAATGAAACAAAACAGTTGGTAGCTACAGGGTGTTAGAGCTGGTTAGCTGATCATTGCTTGGACAAGAGCAGCAAGTACAGCACTTGGTTAGCAAGCAATAGGTGCGGGGGGCATACCACATGGTAGTTGACATAGCCCAAGCAGTCAGACAACAATCGGCCTAATGCAACCAACCTACATTATTTTTCGTGTTTTTCCCAGCCTATTTATCAGCCCTGGTTGCAGCTGACTTGATTAGTTGTTTTTCACGGATTTCAAGCTGCAAACTATGGAGACTGCTCTCAAGGCTGATGGAGACTAAGATCTTCGAGGTGGAGACATACACAGATATCCTCTCTGCACCTGTGTATATTTCTGCATTCCTATACAACATTCTTCACTACAGATTTTCTGTGTTTCACTGTCTCTCTAAGTTGTCTTCACCGAGTAAGCCGTTTGTATTGAGGATTCTTCTACAGGAGATGTTCTTGTGGCAAGTTAACAAGAGAGCAAGCTTTACACACTCCGTTCCCCTTCTCTTATGCAAGGTCCTCCGTGGCAGTTGTTTATTGCTACACCCGTTCTAGCTTGTGCACCATCCCTTCCACAAGTTCCTTTCCATCCCCCACCCTATCCTCCAATGGTTCCCTCATATCCCCCCATCCCTTTCAAAGGGGGATGATCTCAGTGATACGCTTGTGGATTCCTAGCCCCTAGTGTTTCAAAGGGGGTTTCCCAAGATCGTGACGAGCTTCTTCATCAGCAATCTACATCGACAACCTTCATCGACATTGGCATTCCTCTTGCCACCCCACAATCTATTTCTTCTTTGGACTTCCACCACATCCAGGATTTGAGAGGGGGTGTTTGCAATCATGATTGTCATGCCTTGTCATCTCTTGCCTATGAGCTTCAATCTAAGTCAAACGAGGACTTTAGGAGCTCTAACATGTCTGTCACTTGTTTTGACAAAGGAGGTAGCTCATTCTAGAGTACTCATTTCATTGCCTTTCTGTGCATTTTCTCCTCTAGTTGGGTTTATATGTGCATTTTCCATGCAATTTCTACATGTATCAGTCTACCATTGTTGAGATATCGAGCTCCACTCGTGATATGCCAGGGTGACCGTTGTGCATTTATGTCACCGACTTGTTAGTTGCAGATACAGTTAGTACACCGCCCATGAATAATAGCTAGATGACAGCTATCCTTATCTACTCTAGTTCGTGGTTCAGTTAGTATGCCACCATAGTTAGTTGAGTTTGGTTTGAGATCCATATATAGGGTTCTTCTATTTCTTTGTATGAGAGTTCTTCTTGGCTTACACAACTAAGAAGAGGAAAATTGTTTTCAGCCTCCACCTATGTGTGTATTCCCCCATTGTGCATTGTGCAAGCAAGAAAGCTACAAGTGAGACTCCTTCCTTCTCTCCCACAATCTTGACATGGTATTAGAGCCTTGTTCGTGGTAAGGAGCTCAAGAAAGCAAACCAAGTTCACGGTGTTCTGGTAAGAGGACCAGTGTTGCTGTCATTTTTCTGTTTTGGGAGCAAGTCTCTGCAGGTAGCACAGCCGGAAAGTGCAAGAGTGCATTGTCTCAAATTGAGACGCCCTTTGGGGTGTAGCAAGAGAGCAGTATATGCTGCAGGTAAGAGCTTTAGCCCTTGGTTGCTCTGTTTTTTTTATTTGAGGCCATTTCGAGGCCTGTTTTAAAGGCGGAAGTTTTCTGCACGCACTCAGGAAAAGACCATGTTTTATGCTGTGCGACCACTGTTCTACAGGTCGGTGAAAAGTTACTGTAGAAATTGCATCGTATGCTTGTGCACAAAGACATTGGGAGTTACAGAATCATCCTTGTTGCCTGTTGATGCAAAATCGTCACTAGGAAGTGACTATATTTCGTCAGTTTTGCAAATTTGCCCTTGTGAGACTAAAGCTGTGTTTTTTACAGTGACAAAATTTTTTGCACTGTTCTGTAATGGCGTCTGATTCTCTTTCACAGATTGTCACTGAAAAGCTTGACAAGAACAACTTCCAAGCATGAAAGTTTAGAATGACGAATTTCCTTATGGAAAAAGGATATTGGGAATTTGTTGCAGGAAATGAAGAAGAACCAGTTCTTCCTTATGTTTCCAATCAACAGCTAATACAGGCATTTAAAGGATGGCATGAGAGAGCCAGAAAAGTTATATACTGGCTGTCTATCAGTATTTCAGACTCTATGATTGTGCATATTCAGGATGCAAGCATGCCAAAGAAGGCATGGGATACTTTGTCAAAAATGTATAGCATAAATACGCAAGCCAGGAAAATGCAGCTCAAGCAAGAGTTGCACAATGTGCAAAGAGAAAGTATGAGCATCAATGACTACCACATGAAGGTGAAAAAAATTGCAGATGCACTTGCTTCCATTGGGTCGCCAGTGGAAGATGATGATTCAGTTTCCGTGACCTTGAATGGTCTAGAAAAGGATTATGCTCAGTTCCGAACATCCATTTCCGTCCGTGAAAGATTTTCTGATTTTGAGGAGTTAATTGCTCTTCTAATTTCTGAGGAGCAGAGAAATGGTGGTGCATCTTCTTCAAGAGGAACTTCAAAAGAAACTGTCTTCTACTCAAATGCTGGAAGAGGTAGAGGCAGAGGTAGAGGAGGCCGATCTGGAGGCCGTGATAGAAATCAGAATATGCAGCAAACTCAAGAAAACCAGTCCTATGAAAGAGGACGTGGTAACTCTAGAGGCAGGGGGAGCCAAAGAGGTCGTGGTGGATGGCAAAGAGGCCAAAATGCAAACAGCAATGTTGAATGCTACTACTGTAGTAAAATGAATCATATGGCTAAAGACTGCTATAAAAAGCAGAATGACATCATGAATGGAAAATTGCAACAAGGAAATTATGCATCTTCTAGTAAACAGAGTGATGACAAAAATGAGCATTTGTTTATGGTGCAGCACATGAACAATTCTGTGACAAGTGCAAAAGAAAGCAACGATGTATGGTATGTTGACTCAGGTGCATCAAACCACATGATAGGTCATGCAGAATGGATGGAGGATGCAAGGAAAATGGAAAAACCAGGATTTGTGGAGACTGGTGATGATACTGCACATTCTATTGTGCAAATTGGAAAAATTCATTTGTCTATGCAGGATGGGAAAAAGAAATACATGTCCGATGTATTTCATGTCCCGAATATCACCAAGAATCTGGTTTCTGTTTGTCAAATGGTTGAGCAGGGCTTGCAGGTCAAATTTAATCCTCATGGATGTTTTGTTGAGAATATGAAAAATAAAGGTCGCTTGATAGCAAAAGGAAATAAGAATAGCAGAATGTTTACGTTGGATGCAGACATGTCTGAGTTGAGTGCAGCAATGTTTACACATGGGACCGGTGTAGTTGCAGATATTGATATCTGGCATAAACGCATTGGTCATGTTAATGTACGACTTAAATCAATGCAGGCCCAAAATATTGTTGCAGGATTGCCTAAATTCAAGGTTGCAGAAATGCATAAGGTATGTGAAGCCTGTCAATTTGGAAAACAGGCAAGGAAACCATTTCCTAGACATGTTCAAGAGAGTAAGAAGCCATTGGAATTAATCCACACTGATGTGTGGACTACTAAAGCTACATCTATTGGAGGCTGTCATTATTTTGTCACTTTTATTGATGACTATAGTAGAAAAGTTTGGGTGTATTTTATGAAAAAGAAAAGTAAAGTGTTTGGGCATTTCAAAACTCTTAAAGCTATGGTTGAAAAAGAAACATGTCTGTAATTAAAATACCTAAGGTCAGATGGAGGGGGAGAGTACCTCTCAAATGAGTTTGCAAGATTCCTGCAGGAGCATGGCATAAAGCAGCAATATTCATGCAGTCATACCCCACAACAAAATGGAATTGCAAAAAGGAAAAACAGGCATATTGGAGAGGTATCTCGTGCCATGCTCAATGAAAAAGACTTACCAGATTTTTACTGGGCTGAAGCATTTGCTACAGCAGTCTACATAATGAACAGGACTCCCACTGCAGCAATACCTCCAGAGCAGAGGTATACTGGTAGAAAACCAGATATTTCTCATTTGAAAATTTTTTATTGCATTGCCTATATTCATCTGCCAGATAAGTTGAGATCCAAGTTAGATCCAAAAGCTGAGAAGTCCATCTTTATTGGCTACTCTCTGCAGCAGAAAGGGTATAGATACTATAATCCTTCTACTCGTAAGTTTACAGTGAGCAAAGATATTTTTTATGAAATGAGTAGCTGGTATAAACCAGTAAATGTGATTGATGATGTAGATGCACAAAATGGGAATGCTGCACAGATTTCACAGCAGCAGTCACAAAATATTAGTGGACCTGAAGTGTCCTCTAAAAGTGGTTCACATTCTTTGCCATGGACAGGCAGATTGAGATCAGGAGAATCTTCTCAAAACAATGCAGAGAGTGGTATGCAAGTTTCACGAAAAGAAAAAGAGAAGGTAGATCAGCCCATGTTTGATGTGAATGCAGGTCACTCTTATGTGGATGGTGAATCCAGTGGCTCAGAACAGAGCATTGATGATGAGTTGGGTATTCCTTCTATTGTTACACATGGAGTAAGGAAAACCAGGGATGTTTTGAGAGCACCTGGAAGTGAGCCTACTTTACGCAGGTCTACTAGAGCTAGGTATCCTGTGGATAGACTGAAATATGATGAATTTACAGACATTCATTATGCCTATACAGTCAAAGTGATACAGAAACCAAAACCCACTTCTTTTGAGCAAGCCATGGGAAAAGAAAAATGGGAGAAAGGCATGGATGAAAAAATGGATGCCTTGGAAGCAAATGCTACGTGGGAATTGGTACCTTTGCCTAAAGATAAGAATGCAATTTGTTGTAAGTGGGTTTATAAAGTGAAGCACAATGCAGATGGTTCTGTGAACAGATACAAGGCAAGATTAGTAGTCAAGGAATATGCACAAACATATGGCATTGATTATGAAGAAACATTCAGTCCGATTGCAAGGATGGCAACCGTAACAGTAGTCATTGCTATGGCTGCATCAAAGGGATGGTCTTTACATCAGATGGATGTAAAGAATGCCTTCTTGCATGGTGATTTGCAAGAAGAGGTCTATATAGAGCAGCCACCAGGTTATGTGCATGTTGTTCATCCTGAGTTTGTTTACAGGTTGAAAAAAGCCTTGTATGGCTTGAAGCAAGCACCTAGAGCATGGTCTGACAAGATAAGACAGTATCTTATCACTATTGGCTTTCAGATTTCCAAGGCAGATTTCTCACTTTATGTGAGAAAAACAGAGAAAGATATTATGTTGCTTGGCATTTATGTTGATGATTTGATTATCACAGGTGATAGTGATGAAGATATCCTTCATGTGAAAATGCTATTAAAGCAGAAGTTTAAGATGAAGGATTTGGGAGAGAAGCATTATTTCTTGGGTATTGAGGTGATTAGATCACCAAGTGGGATATGGCTCTCGCAAAGGTAGTATAGATTGGACATGCTGTCCGAATATGGGATGACAGGCTGTAAGCCTATTTCAGTTCCTTTGGAGCAAAATGTGAAGTTGAGCCCAGATGCAGGTGAGCTTCTCGAAGACCCTACTATGTACAGACGCATAGTAGGAAGTTTGATTTATATAACTATTACCAGGCCAGATTTGAGCTATGCTGTTGGATTGGTAAGTCAGTTTACACAGGCTCCAAGGAAACCACATTTAGATGCGGCTAGACGCATACTCAGGTATGTGAAGTCCACATTGCAGTATGGACTATTTTATGAGACTGGGATTCAGATACAGTTACATGGATACACTGATGCTGATTGGGCTGGTAGTATTTCTGATAGACTATCTACCAGTAGATATATGTTCTCTTTTGGGAGTACTGCAGTCACTTGGAGCAACAAGAAACAATCTGCAGTTGCCTTGTCGAGCACAGAGGCTGAGTACAAGGGTGCAGCAATGGCTGAATGTGAGGTAGCTTGGTTACATAAGCTACTTTATGATATGCATCGGCCTACAGATGGGCCAGTTGTCATTTATTGTGACAACATGAGTAGTATACACTTGGCAAATAAACCAGTATATCATGCTAGAACAAAGCACATTGAGGTGCACTATCACTATGTGCGGGAGAGGGTTTTACTAGGTCTTATTGATCTAGTTCATGTCAGCACAGAGGATCAGGTAGCTGACATATTCACGAAGGCATTGGGCGCAGAGAAGCTGCGCAAGTTCAAAGACCTGCTTGGTGTGCAGGAATTAGGATTGAGCTCGAGGGGGGGTGTTGAGATATCGAGCTCCACTTGTAATATGCCAGGGTGACCGTTGTGCATTTATGTCACCGACTTGTTAGTTGCAGATGCGGTTGGTACACCGCCCATGAATAATAGCTAGATGACAGCTATCCTTATCTACTCTAGTTCGTGGTTTAGTTAGTATACCACCATAGTTAGTTGAGTTTGGTTTGAGGCCCATATATAGGGTTCTTCTATTTCTTTGTATGAGAGTTCTTTTCGGCTTACACAACTAAGAAGAGGAAAACTGTTTTCAGCCTCCACCTATGTGTGTATTCCCCCATTGTGCAAGCAAGAAAGCTATAAGTGAGACTCCTTCCTTCTCTCCCACAATCTTGACAACCATTACCTGTTGGATTTTTTACATCCCTACTGGAATTTTTCCATGCCCATCTGATATAGTTTCCTAGCATTAAATGCTGGTCGGCTTGTTTTAAGTGCCGAGAGAGTAGGTTGCCAAGATTTAGGGGCAATTGGCTATATATAGCCTCCCCCCACTCACTTAGTAGATTACCTTCCATTCTTCCCTTGCAAGTTTGCAAGTGCACACTCTGACTTCGACTTTCTCCTCCGTCTTGAGTGCTACCATCATCATCAGCCTAATCCGGTGCCCTCATTAGCGCTATGGGACATGTGAAAGGACTAATCGATCCTCCTATATTCAGCATTTGTTTCTTGGTCAATGCAGATGTCTTTTTCTTTTCTTGCAGTCTCTCTCCATTCCTTTGTCTCTGTGTTCATGTTACCTTTCCGCTGCGCATCCTCACAAGGATATCTTGGAACAGATGTTTAAAAATCTCTTACTTGCGAAGAGAATCAGCTAATGCACATACGGATAAGGGTGATGCTATGGCAAATCACCTCACATACATTCAAGATTTGAGAGATCAACTATTGAATATCGAAGAGGTGCTAACAGATGATGAGATGATAAACATCACCTTAACTCTCTTCCAAAGTTTTACCTTGGATTTCATACTTCATTGTATTTGTCTTTAAGGGGGGCATATGGACTTGACAGGCCTTGTGTTGCAAGAGAAACAAACCAAGAAGAATATTGCTAATTGTTCAAGTGATGTACCCATGCTTTCCAAATACAAAGGCAAAGGCAAAGGCAAAGGCAAAGCAAAGCAACCAATGAAAAATCAGCCAAGGGCTAATGTGGGACAGCCATCTAGCAAGGCTACCTGTGATGCAAATAAAGGCAAGAAGAAAGAAAAATGCCACTATTGTAAGAAGCCCAATCATTACATTGAAGAATGCAAAAAGAGATGTGCCAAAGGGAAGAAAAAAGTCTCCGGTTTGGTTGACCACGAGACATCTACCACTCGGTCTTCGGATGGGGATACTACAACCAACTTTGTTGAGAACTATGCATTCTTGACATGCAATTATGACAATCCTATGGCTGATCCTACATTTAATGTAGCTGAAACGCAACATGCATTGTACTTTGACAATGGGGCAGCTAGACACATCACTTCACGGAAATGTCTATTTACATCTATGCATTCAACCCTTGCAAGAAAGAGAGTTACATGTGCAAGTAACTCTAGCTGTGATGTCTATGGCATTCGTTCAATGCTGATTACTATCGTAGATGGATTTAACTTTATGCGATTTGTTTATTCCTAGGATTACAAAAAATATATTGTCAATTTTAACATTCAATAAGCAAGGCTTTCAAGTCATCTTTGAAGATGACAATCCATGAGATGGAGGACCGTTCTTCAATTGTCTCATCTTTGGAGCAGCCCTTGGCTCATCGATAGCAATGCTTAGAGTCACACAACTCCTTGCAAAGATTGGCTGCAAGATCTCCATCCTTTAGTCATTGTTGGTACATTTCTCTGATGCCTAATTGTGGTGTTGGTACCTTGCTACTATTGCTTGATTTTCCATTGAGCCCTGTTTCAAAATTCCTATATGTGTTCCAAATTAGGGCTTCCCACTCCTCTCAGTTCATGGCCTTGCTAGACTTGATACTAGGGTTGTCTTCATTGAGCAAACCATCTTTGTTGAGGATTCTTCTATAGGAGCCATTCTTGTGACCCGTCGATAGAAGAGGAGGCTATACAGGCTCCATTTGCCTTCCTTTGTACACAATCCTCCGAGGCAGTCTTCTAATGTTGCATCCATTTCCATTTATGCATCATCTATCCCAAAGATTCCATTTCATCCCCCACCTTCTCCTCTAGTGGTTCCCTCATACCCTTCCCTTTCAAAGGGGGAAAATATCAATGATGCGGCTACTGATTTCCTAGTCCCTTTTGTTCCGAAGGGGGGTTCCCACGATCATGAGGAGCTTCTTCATTGATGAACTACATCACAGGACTTTGACATTCCTTTTACTACCCTCAAATCCCCTTCAATTTCTTTGGCCTTCAACCACATCCTGTTAAGGACTTGGTCACCTCCAAGACAACACAAACATGGTCAAGGCAAATTAGGACAGTTTATACATCATCGCATTTAACAAGAGCATTTCAAGCAATAAATATGTGGGTCATTATCATTGTATATTGTACTGTACTAGATCACCCATAATCTGAGAGAGGGTGTTAGTGGACATGTCATTTCATGTGTGAGTCTATGCATGTTCCAGTGGGTTGGGCACAATAGAGTACTTTAGGTATTTTTTTGGTGCTTATTTACGAGATTTTTGGGATTGATTGGTTGGTCGACTGCATTATGAGGCCATTATTATGCTCGATGACCTGATGCTCATTGCTTATTTGGCATTATTTTATGCCTATGTATTCAGGCACTCCCTCCTCCTCTATCATTAACTCATTTGCATACTTCCATAGCATGTACTAATGGCAAGAGGGAGTCAATGCCACCAGTGAATCACATTGTTTTTATACTATCTCATGTCTTGCTACATGGATTCCATTTCCCGAGCATCTCTTTCTTTCTGAGTTCCTGTGCAATGTTCTTCTTTTCTATACAGTGTTTTTCTTTTCTCTTGTGTTATGCAATCTATTATAGCAATTTCCTACGCTTCCATTGCTCCATCCACTTCTAACAAGGTCTACCCTAGTCACATTCATCTTCTAATTGTCCACATTGAGAGAGATCTTGGGATAAGAGTGCCTCCTGAGCACTCCCACATTGTATCCAGCTTAGACATCATTTTGTACTGATCAGCCATGTATTGTTTATTGTTTAGCTTTCACTTAGTGACTAGTCATAGCATTAGATGACAGCTATCTAGAGACTTGGGAAAATTCACGGACTTTTCAAATGTGACATTTTGGACTCGTAGGCCATTTGGCATTTTGTAGGCATTAATCTCTCTCTCTCTCTCTCTCTCTCTCTCTCTCTCTCTCTCTCTCTCTCTCTCGTTCACTTCTTTCAGTCTGGTCATACACTTACAGGATTTGTTGCACTTTGACATGGTATTAGAGCAATGTTGAAGGACTGATTGATTGTGGGGAGACCTAAAGAGGAGATTTCATCACGAGACCAACGCTGTGTTTTCAGTGTTTGAGTGCAAACGAGAGGGCTGCACATCGACACAAGGCTAGAGCGAGCGGAGATGAATGGAAAAGGGAGATTAAATTGCTGTTTTTGTGCGGGGACTGCTATCAAAGGAGGAGGAAATGCTGTATTTTCAGCCTTTTGCAACAGATTTGAGATTTTAAGATTTTAATCACCTCTGCTAGTTGAGACAGGTTTGGGACCAGTGAAAGAAGATCTCTGGCTAATAAAATAACCAGACCAGATAAATCTAATTCTAAAACTCGATTGTCCTCTGGTAAGAACCATTTAGACCCTAATCCCCAATTGATACCATGCCCGCTGCTTGTGCCATGGCCCATGATTTGAGGCCACTTTATCCACACTGCAAGCGTCAGTAAAGTAACAAAGCAGCTTTATGCAAGAGAAATTGTGGTTTTAAGATGCCAATGCACTATGAGCCATAGTCCTTCTACAAAGGAGATGAGCGGCAAGTTGCATATGCATGCACACACAACCATGCATACACTACACATTTTTTCCTCCTCTCATAACCTAATAGGTTACCACCTTGTAACTTACCAGTTGAACACGGCCGCTGACTGGAATTCTGAATCGGTTTTTGTTTGAAGGAGAGTCTTCCAAAGAACTGTTTTTCTTGTTCCTGTTTCCTTTACTTTTCAAGCCGTTGGCACTCCCAACAAGATCAATTGAGGCATAGTAGAGTAACAAGTTGTCCACATCCACACAAGAAACAGAAAAAGGAAGCTTTTGCATAGGTGGTGACCAAGGTCCACCAGTTATACTGAGCAGTGCAAGAAAACCATCCAGCTTCTGCAAAAAGTTCCATAAACAAGTTAGATATCACCATCTGGCTCGCAGGTCACAACTTCCAAAATTTCACAACACTCCTGACAACCAAATACCACAAGCAAGTGACCACATGGCAGATATCTAAACACTACAACCAGAAGAACAAATGGGCATCCAAATAATGGCTCTTGCTGCAGGATAGACAAAGCTAATGTAACAAAATGCCGTCACAGCTTCTCACAGCATGAAACACACATTATATAGCTACCTTGCATGGTTTTCCTGCTAGAAATCGGCCAGATAACAAAGACTCCTCAAATGAACCCACAAGTGACCTCCTAGTCGAGCTAATTGCACTGGCAGCAGGCTTATACCCAGGTTGCATAAATCGGCCAGCTTCAAGTGTCCAGTCTGGGCATTGTGACTGCTGCTTATGTCCAGACTGTGAAAATAAGTCATCATCATACTCGTCCTCAGCAAGTAGAGACTGAGCCTTTGTCTCCTTTGAATGGTGTTTCACTGAAGGAGTTCTACTGGCAGTAAATGTAGATGGAACTTGCTTGGTAGCATCAAGGTCGCTGGACAAACTCTTTGCCTTTGAAAGGCATCTTGGCCCAAGTGGTGATAAGGAAAGAGCTGGGATGCTCGATTGTTGAGGTGAATGCTCAAACAAAGTTGTCTTTGTCCATTTGTCCGCCTTGACTTGCCGTCCCCTAGGAGGAGATGTATAATCCTGAGACTCGCGTTGCAATGCTTGCGCTTCTTTTGCTGTGAGCAATGGGCCATCAGTCGGCAAGCAGCTGTAATCTACTTTGGCCACCCTTCTAGGGTGGCAGTCCTTATCCAATGAAGGGATGTTCAATGGGCTGCTTGTAATACAGTTACTATTCTTTGCAGTTTGGTAAATACAAAACCCCGTACTTACATCTTCCAGCACAAAGTCAGTGCCAGAATTCTGTTCCTCCTTTGCCCTTTGATTGTCAATATGGGAATCTGGTTCCAAATATCCAAGCAAAGCCACATTGTCTGTACTGGAAAGCAAATCTGATAGAGGAGAAAATGTCTTCTTTCTCGATAGTCCAGCATGCTGGTGACCAAGTTCTTGCGACGAGATAATACTTTCCTGACTTTTGACCTTGAGTGTGTCATTCCTTGTCTCTTGACTTCTTCCCTTGCATTCAAGCCCGTGTGTCTCAAAGCCAACAATGATTGAAGCAGGACTACTGCTGAATTCCTTGTGAGAATGTGGAGACTTGCCGATTGTAGAACCCACAATTTCATGTTTTGTGTCAAAGTTACTAGGATGGATGATAAGATCCCTTGATCTATGAGCTTCAGTGACCTTGTTTAAGTGCGTGCTTGAACCAAGACTTATTACTGACGAGTTAAACCCGATGGAGTTACCAGTCACAATACTCTGATCATAGACAGTGGTACCATAGCTACTTTGAGAAGTTGCAATGTCCAAAGTGTCAAAAGGATCTCTTTTCCACGAACTGCTAGGAGTAGAAGCTATAAAGTGATCCTGGGCAACTGAATCTGTTCCGCCATTATCATGATCACCATATGGAGGCTGGGGCAACCCCATTGCTTTAAAGACTCTTCGCACCCTTTTAGGAATTTCAAAGAACAAAATACCCTTCTACAGTCCAGTACCTCTCACGGTAATCTAACTCAATCAATACCTACATCCAACAGAATCATATAATCTCGCCAAGCCATAGCTTGAAAGGACTAGTTGAACAAGTTTTCGTGACTGCTTCTCCAGCTCTCAACTCATCGAGCTAGTATAGGAGCTACTAAGAATATGTCCTCTGCAACTGAGCATCAAAAAGTACAATGTTTCATTGTCTCTTATAAACCTGAGGCAGACTCTTTCAAGTACAGCTTATCAAGAAAATTAACGTCACAAACAGATAGCAATACTCATAGCAACACCCCCGTGACTAGAAGGCCTGATTTTGAACGGGAAGAATACACCTTGTGATAATGATCACTTTGGCACTGCCCGGTGGCTCAAATTTCTCTGCAACCAGGCAAACAAAGTGAGTTGTGCTGTCCCCCCTCCTCCAATGGACTACAGGAGGAAGCAACATATCTCCCTTGATAGCAGGGAGTAGACACCTCTCTCTCTCTCTCTCTCTCTCTCTCTCTCTCTCTCTCTCTCTCTCTCAGATCCAAAGTCTCTTTTTGGCGATTTCAGTGACAATTTCTGGAACCCATTACAGATCAAGTTATATCACACCGCTTGTGACCCTCAATAGCTACTCAAAGCTTGTAATAGCACGTATATGAAACTTTCACTAAAAGAAGCTCCTTTCTATCAATCAGCACTACCACAAAGGCTGTTTGATCATGGAATCATCCCAGCAAGTGCGTCTAGGCCTTGATGAAGAACATACCACCAGAGGCGTGTTTTGTGCCTCAAGGAATCACCAAGCAGACAGACAGAGGCAATGACCCATGGGAAGGCTATACTTTGAGCAGTTACATCAGACCATTACACACGTGTAATCCGGCCAGACAGAGAAACTGCAATGCCAGAGAAGAAGAGGCTGGATTGGATGGATGCAATCCTAAAAGCCTGTATTATGTGGTAGAGGGCTAAATGCAGCAAAAGGAGGGTATAAATGCTGTTTTCAGTGACGAGGGGGGGCGAGGCGAACCACATAATGGGCTTGTGGGCGGATGGACCCAGAGTGGGAGATGGAGACCCACTACATGAAAAGGGGGGCGGAGGCCAAGCCCACCATGAAAGGAGGCCCAATTCGCAAACGCGAGAGGCAGAGGATCCGGGGCGAACAGAGAGAAGGGGCTTGCAGGAATCGGGAGATACGCAGAGCAGGGGATCCCGCGACCAATTGAAGGATGCGAGAGACGCCCACGTCTCCCAAATGCTTGCGTGCGGTGGGCTGACTCTCTCTCTCTCTCTCTCTCTCTCTCTCTCTCTCTCTCTCTCTCTCTCGTGTCTTCTCTCTCTCTCTTTCCGGAGTCCGCCTGTGTATTATTATTACTTGGACGGACCATATGCAAACTGCGTCTGGCTTCTGACCCCCCGACGCCAGCACGCTACCTACATCCCACATCATGTCCCAAACCCACCGCCAGGTCCTTTCACACTCCGCCATCCGTCCTGCCTACCCGTAACCCGCCTTTGGCATGTCTGTCATTTCATCAACCAGGGAATTTCTCGTAACACAGTTTTTGACAATTTCCCATGTGGGAAAAAAGGCTCTCTTTTGTCGTTCTCCAAGGGACAGATCTCATACCTAGCTAGGTATGATTGAGTGCTTACCTTAACATCATGAGCTTTTCTGAGAGAGGGCCTACACATGAGCTTGTGCCACATACCTAGGTAGGTGAGGTTGGGTTTTTATCCCAGTACACCTAGCAAGGTATGGAGTCCCTCCCTCATAGAAGCTCATGATGTTGTAGTAATTTACAATGTGGGAATTAGTTTAAATTTTCTTGTGAATGATGTGAAAAGAAGCATTCTTTCCCAAGGTTATTTTCATAACTCGTCAAATGCATGAGCGAACATTGGACACCATGAGATTTCTAATGCAAGCCCTAGTTGCATAGCTTTCGTGCTTATCTACTTGCTGTAAAGTGTCGCAACACATGGTTAGTGGCAATCGAAAAGGGATTTTAGCCTTCCCAAGGAGCTCTCATTGGTGGCTATTGTCGCGTGACAATTTTTGGGGAGCACATCCAGTACCAGTCATTTTTGTGGACAGGTCAAATGGTATTCTACAATCCACATTAGATTGTGTGCATTGCCCAACCAAATGAGTGTGAAAATGGGGATTACCATTTATTGAACCGAATTGGCTCCTTTTCTTCTCAATAAATGTGGGAAGACAAGTCTACTTCTAGTGAACAATCCAAATAGGTGGTGGTACGTTATGAAACCCAAGTACATGGGCATCTTTAAACCTTGGAAGGTAGTCTACATTTGAAGGTCAAACTCATAGTGTTAACATGGTTTTCCTCATGCAGAGTTTTTGCTAGTTATTAGATGTCCCCAGCAAACTAGTACCTTACTTTTAGTATTCAATCTCTCATGTGTCTCATTATGCACTTTTAGGTTATGAAAACAAGATTTATATGTAAACCAATTCCACTCTCAGACAATTGCCATATGAGAAAGAGGTAGATGACTTATAACATCCATGTACAGAACTTGTGATAATAAAATGAGTTCTTCACCCAACCATAGTTTCATATAGATCCAAGTATGGATCCCACCCTTTATCTAGCCATTCCTCAATTGAACTTTCAATCGCCAAGTGTTTAGAAGACAATGATATATTGTGTTCCTATGAGTGCGAATCGTGTTGAGAAATAAGCTATGGGCTAAGTCATAGTCTATGTATGCATAAGTAAAGTAGTGGCTATGTGTGAAGTGACTTAAAGATTGAAAGGTATTTATCACTTTAGAGGATACTTTTGTGTATACCAGTGGATAATGAGAGGAGAAGAAGAATGGAGATGAAGATGAAGAAAAACTCTTGAGCCTCCATATCTTATGCCATTGCTCCTTCTATTGTGCATCCTATTCTATTCTTTTCAATTGGTATTAGAGGGGGAGTGCAAGATCAAAAGCTTAGACCAAGGAGTGTGTTGAATCGAGGTCTATATCGAATTGAAAGCTTGCTTTCTGCCATTAAATCGAGTACTAATCTTTGACCAATCCACCTAAAACAAGTAC
The DNA here is from genome assembly GCF_053477565.2 of Lygodium microphyllum. Taxonomy (NCBI): domain Eukaryota; kingdom Viridiplantae; phylum Streptophyta; class Polypodiopsida; order Schizaeales; family Lygodiaceae; genus Lygodium; species Lygodium microphyllum. The sequence goes on from NC_141151.1 coordinate 100,779,826, forward strand.
ATTGGATTGTGGAGCCATTGGAGCTTAGATTTTAGGCATTGGTGCTCATTTTGAATGTATTTGGAAAGTCAAAGGAGACCAGAAATTATGGATGACATTAAGGTTTTGTTGGTCTTCCAGTTCAAATTGACCTATGTATCGATTGTCAGAAGCTAGGATGCAGCCTAAGCTCAAGGCCTACTTGATCCCGAAAGCATAGGGCTTGCTCATGGAAAGCATAGGGTGCGCTCGAAAAAAAGAAGCAAGGGGTTTATGTTATAGAGACATAGAAGGCGATTGAAGAGTAGCAACGGTGATTAATGTGAAAGCTTGAAGCCTTGGACTTCATCAATTGAGGTAAGAGGACGTTCTTGAGCAGGTCGAAATGATTCGAAGCATATTGAAGGCCTTGGCGATTCCACACTATCCAAAAAACGACCGAGTTGTTTTCTTATTCTCCCTCATTTGTAATCTCAATACAATGGTTAATTAACCTCTTCAATCCAACCCATGTTCACATTGATAAATCATGAATTAGTTGCACCATTTTTGTTTCGCACTCAATAGTAGTGAATTGGTTATTTCTAGAGTTATTTTCACATTGAGTTGGGTCGAATTGGTTTGGATTGAACCAGTTCATGGGTTATATGTTTGCATTACAAAAGATTGAGCTAGATGTTTTGTGGTTAAAGACTGGTTTTATGCCATTCTTGAGTGCCAAATCAAGGGGAAAAAGTGTCAAAAATTTTCTAGAAAAAAATTCTAGATTGAGCTTGTCTAGGACTTCATTCTTGGCATGAAAAACTACATAAGAACTATATGAAAATTGTCAATTTTTGACCCATGTTTTGATGCTTTTTAGATCATATGAGCATGATTCGAGCCATGTTTTCACTGTTTCTTGCTAGACAGCTAATGTTTGACATACGGGCATGATATATGTGAACACAAGTATGATACCTATTGCACTAGAACTCAATTTACATGCATTGGCTTGGGCATTTTGAATGCTTTATGGTCTCGGTTTTGACCAGTTGATGCTCGGTCTTGTTTATATGCTTGGATATTGATTTGACACATTCTATACAACTATTTTTGTCGAGTTTGCAATTGTTATAATTTCAAAAACTACATAGATTGCGCAAATTGTGGGTGGCAATTTACTAAGGACAACTATAGAGTATGGTCCTACCATATAGAAAATTTATTTATGGGAAGAGGTCTTCGGGACCTCATTATAGGTGAAGATGTATGCCTAGAACCACCTAATGAGCCCATTGAGGAATAGAAAAGGGTGTATAAGGATTGGGCAAGCAAAAATAGAAAAGTCTTGCATTAGATATCTATATGTATCTCAGAGACACTGATTCTGCACATTAAAAAGGCAGATATTTATAAGGATGCTTAGGAAATCATTGAGAAGATGTATGGCACATGTACGAAGGCCAAGAAAATACAACTACAGCAGATCTTGCATGGTGTATGGTGAGGAAATAGAAGCAACATTGGACTATTTGCATAATGCCCAAATCGGGTCCTTCCTTGACCCATAAACATAGCATATTGCTTACGAACTCACTCTTTCTCAAAGTGACCAAACTGCCCACAATAATGGCATGCACCATCTCTCTGTGGACTAGAACGTACTCTACCTATAGAGTAGGATCTCCCATTGCCTCTAGGCATAAAATCACCATGTCCAAAAGTACTACGGCCTTGTACAAAAGTGTCTCCATGGCCATAAGATAACCATCTAGCTCTAAATGAGCTACCACGGCCTCGTCGATGATAAAGCACTCTATTTTGATTTGCATTCTTTCCACTACTTGATGCATTGAGCCCCAACTTGATATTTTCCGTAAGAAGCAAAGCAATTAACTCTTCAAAAGAAAGCATTGATCCTCCTCTCACAAAAATGGAGGCATCAAGGGACATGTATGCCAATCCAAGTCCATTTAGAGTGACTGATACTAAATCGTCATTATCAACTAGTGCATTTATGGAAGCAAGATCTTTTGTAACTTGCTTTACATGTGGATATAGTGCTGGTGGCTATGGTTCTAGAGGTGGTTCATCACCTAGAGGTTATCTCTTCGCCATGGAGCATGTAGTTGGCAGTATGACACACCTTCCTAGAGAGAATGACTAGTTTTTGGATTCATGTGCTACAAAACCATATGACTCACCGTGTAGAATGGTTTAATAGAAAATAGCAAATGCAAATTGAAATGTATGTGGCTATGAGAGATGACACATTGCATAAGATAACTCATATTGGGAGTGTGCTCTTAGTCGACTAGAGATAGAACTAAAAATAAGCTTCGGGATATCTTATGTGTGCCCACTATCACTAAAAATTTGGCTTCAGTTGGTCAAAATGGCTAATCGAAAGTTGCAAGCTAGGTTTAACAAGTATGGTTACTTCATTGAGGATTTCAGGAATGGGAAACTTGGCAAGCTTATTGATCGTGGTCAAAAGCAAGGTAGGTTATTTACTTTGGATGTCTATGTATATTGAGATAGGGCATGGACAAGACAAAGATGTAGAACTATGGCATAGAAGGATTGGACATGTGAATTTAGAAAGGCTTAAATAGATGTAGTCTAGACAAGTGGTTCGTGGGCTTTCACAGTTTGGATATATAAATTATAATCATGTGTGTGAGACTTGTCAGTTTGGCAAATGGTCTAGACTCCCATATTTAATAGGAGCTTCCTCCTGAAATATCACTTTGCATATCTCAATTACTTGCTCAGGTTACTTATGCATCTTTCCTCATGGAAAACAACATCATGGCTACGGATGACCTTCCTAGCCTACAAACTCCATATATGATAGGCCATCTTATTTGTATCCCCATAACCAAGAAAGCTGCATTTTACTAATTTAGGATCCATCTTATTGCATTTGTCCTTGGAAACATGGCAAAAAGCCTCACATCCAAAGATACACAAATGAGCATATGATGGAGGTTTTCTAGGCCATATCTCCTTTGCAACTTGGCAACCAATAGCAGTGCTGCATGGGGATGTGTTTATCAAGTGTATGGTAGTAGTAACTGCCTCAATCCAAAAATATTGTGGTAAGTATACCTAGCTAAGCATACTACGGACTCTCTCTTGAATCATTCTATTCATGCACTTTGCAACACCATTTTTGGGGTGGGGTATAAGGGGCAGTCAACCAGCACTTAATACCCCGCTCATTGACTAATCAAATACTTTAGAGACATATTTACCCCCATTATCTGACCTTAGGTATTTTAGCATATGCCTAGATTGGTTCTCAATAAGAGCAAACCAACACGTAAAGGTGGCCAATACATCTGATTTCTGCTTTATGGAATATGCCCAGACCTTATGCGAATAATAATCAATGAAAGTCACAAAGTACTTTGTGCCACTTAGTTGATTGATAGGGCATGGGACCACGTACATTAGAATGAACAAGAGCTAGATGCTCACCCATGCGCATAATACCAGATTTCTTATGAGAACTACATGTCTGCTTGCCATAAAGACAATGATCACATGAATCAAAACATTTGCAGTCAAGGGGCTGAAGATACTACAAATGAGAAAGCATTTTTATTCCTTTTAAAGATATGTGCCCAAGGTAATGATGCCATAAAGATACATATGGTATATCAACCACATCCAAAACATGGTTAATAAATCTAGATATACGTAAGGGATAGAGGTTGCCAACCTTGGCACCTCGAGCAAAGACAAGATTTCCATTGGTAATCTTCTACATGGAATCGCCAAAAGATACATGATATCCTGCATCATCCAGCTGTCTAGCAAAGAGTAGGCTTTCGGTCAAAGCCAAAACATGGCATACATCATGCAAAACAAAAGTGTTGCTTGAAGCAAACTACAGTCTAATTTCACCAATGCTATAATAATATCCAATGCCAAGTCATTTCCCAGTCTCACAGAACCTGTAATATTATGATATGAATGAAACCAATCCTTATACAAGGTAGCATGAAAAGAAGCCCCGAATCAAGGAGCGAGCACGGAGAAAAAGACGATGAGGCATCAACCAAGTGCTGACTAACATCAAGAGAAGAAGTTTCCAAGATGTAATCATCATCAGAGTCAAGCTCCAAGGCATTTATCTCCTCAATTTTCACACTAGACTTACTAGGAACAATGCTATGATCATGAGACTTATTTTATACTTGCCCTTGCCTTTCTCATTGTGCTTATCATTATGCATCTTATGGCATTGTGGCTTAATATGACCCTACTTTCCACAATAATGACATATAAGAGAGGCCTTACAATCACGGGACTTATTGTGAGATTGCTTGGGAGACTGGAATCTCTACGAGTCTCTGCCACAATGATCATTATTGCTCTTACCATCATGTCTCCCCTAACACTCAATGCATGAGAAGTGTGGGATGCATCCACATTCTTTTTGTTTATCTCCTCTGTGAGTAAGATACTCTCAACATTTTGGAGTTTCAAATCATCCTTAGGCATATTAGCACATATGGTAGTACAAAAAAGTGTCCCATGACTCGAGAAGTGTCACAAGCAAGAATAAGGGAGGAAGATTATCCTTAAACTTGATGCCTTGTAAAGTCAAGTGACTAAAAATCAAATGAAACTCATTCAAATGCATGGATACACTAGTTCCTTACTTCATGCAAAGGTCCATGAGTTGTTTCAACCAATATATCTGTGAAGCAGGGCTTTGATTATCATAAAGATTACATATCTTCTCCCATAATGACTAAGCATTATCCTCAGGTGCCACAACATTGAAATAAACCTATTTTTGACAATGATTGTATAATAGTGGATTTACATAGCTCATTCAACTCATCCCAAGTATCCTGATCAATGTCTTTGGGCTTTATATTCTTGGTTTTTAAAGGCCTAGCCTACTTCTTGGTGAAGTTTGTGCCATCAAGCTTTTCAATGTTAAAAATAGTACTATCATTTGAAGAACTAGTCATAATGACAGTATACCAATGTAAAATCCAAGAGAATGGGCTATTGTGAATGATTGCAAATTAACCCCAAAACTTAGCCAAAAACAAAGGCAAAACAGGAGGAAAGACCAAAGTATAGAGGTGTCTACCGACTACAAGCAATAGACTCCCAAAGTGCATTGTCTAGTCTCTAAGACAATGCTGAAAACTATAATTACAACAATGTTGAAATAAAGACATTTGCTTCTATTAATCCAACTATGGGTAAAGCCAAGAAAGCAAGCTCCCATTGTTAGGGATATCTAAGTAGCAACCAAGATACTAAGAGTAAAACTAGCAGTGACTAAGTGCAGACCATCAGTACCAAAGACTGTTACAAACTTGAATTATTAGTAAGCTATGTTGAGATATCGAGCTCCACTCGTGATATGCCAGGGTGACCGTTGTGCATTTATGTCACCGACTTGTCAGTTGCAGATGCGGTTGGTACACCGCCCATGAATAATAGCTAGATGACGGCTATTCTTATCTACTCTAGTTCGTGGCTCAGTTAGTATGCCACCTTAGTTAGTTGAGTTTGGTTTGAGACCCATATATAGGGTTCTTCTATTTCTATGTACTTGAGTTCTTTTTTGCTTACACAACTAAGAAGAGGAAAATTGTTTTTCAGCCTCCACATGTGTGTGTATTCCCCCATTGTGCAAGCAAGAAAGCTACAAGTGAGACTCCTTCCTTCTCTCCCACAATATTGACATGGTATCAGAGCCTTGTTCATGGTAAGGAGCTCAAGAAGCAAGCCAAGTTCGCGGTGTTCTGGTAAGAGAACCAGTGTTGATTTCATTTTTCTGTTTTAGGAGCAAGTCTCTGCAGGTAGCACATCCGGAAAGTGCAAGAGTGCATTGTCTCAGATTGAGACGCCCTTCGCGGTGTAGTAGGAGAGAAGTATATGCTGCGGGCAAGGGCTTTAGCCCTTGGTTGCTCTGTTTTTTTTATTTGAGGCCATTTCGGGGCCTGTTTTGGAGGCGGAAGTTTTCTGCACGCACTCAGGAAAAGGCCCTGTTTTATGTTGTGCGACCACTGTTCTACAGGTCGGTGAAAAGTTACCACAGAAATTGCATCGTATGCTTGTGTGCAGAGACATTGGGAGTTACAGAATCATCCTTGTTTCCTATTTATGCAAAATCGTCACTAGGAAGTGACTGTGTGGTCAAATACCACTTTCGCCAGTTTTGCAGATTTGCCCTTGTGAGGGTGAAGCTGTGTTTTTTGCAGTGACAGAATTTTTTACAGTGTTCTGTAATGGCGTCTGATTCTCTTTCACAGATTGTCACTGAAAAGCTTGACAAGAACAACTTCCAAGCATGGAAGTTCAGAATGACGAATTTCCTTATGGGAAAATGATATTGGGAATTCGTTGCAGGAAATGAAGAAGAAACAGTTCTTCTTGATGTTTCCAATCAACAGCAAATGCAGGCGTTTAAAGCATGGCATGAGAGAGCTAGAAAAGTTATGTATTGGCTGTCTATTAGCATTTCAGACTCTATGATTGTGCATATTCAAGATGCAAGTATGCCAAAGGAGGCATGGGATACTTTGTCAAAAATGTATAGCACAAATACGCAAGCCAGGAAAATGCAGCTCAAGCAAGAGTTGCACAATGTGCAAAGAGAAAATATGAGCATCAATGACTACCACATGAAGGTGAAGAAGATTGCAGATGCACTTGCTTCCATTGGGTCGCCAGTGGAAGATGATGATTTAGTTTTTGTGACCTTGAATGGTCTAGGAAAGGATTATGCACAGTTTCGAACATCCATTTCTGTCCGTGAAAGATTTCCTCATTTTGAGGAGTTGATTGCTTTTCTAATTTCTGAGGAGCAGAGAAATGGTGGTGCATCTTCTTCAGGAGGAACTTCAAAAGAAGCTGTCTTCTACTCAAATGCTGAAAGAGGTAGAGGCAGAGGTGGAGGAGGTCGATCTGGAGGCCGTGGTAGAAATCAGAATATGCAGCAAACTCAAGAAAACCAGTCCTATGGAGGAGGACGTGGTAACTCTAGAGGCAGGGGGAGCCAAAGAGGTCGTGGTGGATGGCAAAGAGGCCAAAATGCAAACAGCAATGTTGAATGCTACTACTGTGGTAAAATGGATCATATGGCTAAAGACTGCTATAAAAAGCAGAATGACATCATGAATGGGAAATTGCAACAACGGAATTATGCATCTTCTAATAGACAGGGTGATGACAGAAATGAGCATTTGTTTATGGTGCAGCACATGAACAATTCTGTGACAAGTGCAAAAGAAAGCAACGATGTATGGTATGTTGACTCAGGTGCATCAAACCACATGATAGGTCATGCAGAATGGATGGAGGATGCAAGGAAAATGGAAAAACCAGGATTTGTGGAGACTGGTGATGATACTGCACATTCTATTGTGCAAATTGGAAAAATTCATTTGTCTATGCAGGATGGGAAAAAGAAATACCTGTCCGATGTATTTCATGTCCCGAATATCACCAAGAATCTAGTTTCTATTGGTCAAATGGTTGAGCAGGGCTTGCAGGTCAGATTTAATCCTCATGGATGCTTTGTTGAGGATATGAAAAATAAAGGTCGCTTGATAGCAAAAGGAAAGAAGAAGGGTAGAATGTTTACGTTGGATGCAGACATGCCTGAATTGAGTGCAGCAATGTTTGCACATGGGACCGATGTAGTTGCAGATATTGATATCTGGCATAAACGCATTGGTCATGTTAATGTACAACGACTTAAATCAATGCAGGCCCAAAATATTGTTACAGGATTGCCTAAATTCAAGGTTGCAGAAATGCATAAGGTATGTGAAGCCTGTCAATTTGGAAAACAGGCAAGGAAACCATTTCCTAGACATGTTCAAGAGAGTAAGAAGCCATTGGAATTAATCCACACTGATGTGTGGACTACTAAAGCTGCATCTCTTAGAGGCTGTCATTATTTTGTTACTTTTATTGATGACTATAGTAGAAAAGTTTGGGTGTATTTTATGAAAAAGAAAAGTGAAGTTTTTGGGCATTTCAAAACTCTTAAAGCTATGGTTGAAAAAGAAACAGGCCTGCAAATAAAATGCCTAAGGTCAGATGGAGGGGGAGAGTACCTCTCAAATGAGTTTGCAAGGTTCTTGCAGGAGCATGGCATAAGGCAGCAATATTCATGTAGTCATACCCCACAACAAAATGGAATTGCAGAAAGGAAAAACAAGCATATTGGAGAGGTATCTCGTGCCATGCTCAACGAAAAAGACTTGCCAGATTTTTACTGGGCTGAAGCAGTTGCTACAGCAGTCTACATAATGAACAGGACTCCCACTGCAGCAATACATGGGATGACTCCAGAGGAGAGGTATACTGGTAGGAAACCAGATATTTCTCATTTGAAGATTTTTGGTTGCATTGCCTATGTTCATGTGCCAGATGAGTTGAGATCGAAGTTGGATCCAAAAGTTGAGAAGTGCATCTTTATTGGTTACTCTTGCAGAGCAGAAAGGGTACGTATGCTATAACCCTTCTACTCGTAAGTTTACAGTGAGTAGAGATGTTGTTTTTGATGAGATGAGTAGGTGGTATAAACCAGTAAATGTGATTGATGATGTAGATGCTCAAAATGGTAATGCTGCACAGATTTCACAACAGCAGTCACAAAATATTAGTGGACCTGGAGCGTCCTCTAGCAGTGGTTCACATTCTTCTCCATGGACAGTCAGATTGAGATCAGGAGAATCTTCTCAAAGTAATGCAGATAGTGGTATTCAGGTATCACGAAAAGGAAAAGAGAAGGTAGATCAGCCCATGTTTGATGTGAATGCAGGTCACTCTTATGTGTATGGTGAATCCAGTGGCTAAGAACAGAGCATTGATGATGAGTTGGGTATTCCTTCTATTATTACACCTGGAGTAAGGTAGACCAGGGATGTTTTGAGAGCACCTGGGAGTGAACCTACTTTGCGCAGGTCTACGAGAGCTAGGTATCCTGTGGATAGGCTGAAATATGATGGATTTACAGCCATTCACTATGCCTATATGGTCAAAGTGATACACGAATCAGAACCCACTTCTTTTGAGCAAGCCATGGGAAAAGAAAAATGGGAGAACGCCATGGATGAAGAAATGGATGCCTTGGAAGCAAATGCTACATGGGAATTAGTACCTTTGCCTCAAGGTAAGAATGCAATTGGCTGTAAGTGGGCTTATAAGGTGAAGCACAATGCAGATGGTTCTGTGAACAGATACAAGGCAAGATTAGTAGCCAAGGGGTATGCACAAACATATGGCATTGATTATGAAGAAACATTCAGTCTGGTTGCAAGGATGGCAACCGTAAGAGCAGTCATTGCTATGGCTGCATCAAAGGAATGGTCTTTACATCAGATGGATGTAAAGAATGCCTTCTTGCATGGTGATTTGCAAGAAGAGGTATATATGGAGCAGCCACCAGGTTATGTGCATGCTATTCATCCTGAGTTTATTTACAGGTTGAAGAAAGCCTTGTATGGCTTGAAGCAAGTACCTAGAGCATGGTCTGACAAGATAGGACAATATCTTGTCACTATTGGCTTTCAGATTTCCAAGGCAGATTTCTCACTTTATGTGAGAAAAATAGAGAAAGCTATTATGCTACTTGTCATTTATATTGATGATTTGATTATGACAGGTGACAGTGATGAAGATATCCTTCATGTGAAAATGCTATTGAAGCAGAAGTTTGAGATGAAGGATTTGGGAGAGCTGCGTTATTTATTGGGCATTGAGGTGATTAGATCACCAAGTGGGATATGGCTCTTGCAGAGGTAGTATGGATTGGACATGCTGTCCAAATATGGGATGACAGGCTGTAAGCCTATTTCAGTTCCTTTGGAGCAGAATGTGAAGCTAAGCGCAGATGCAGGTGAGCTTCTGGAAGACCATACTATGTACAGACGCATAGTAGGAAGCTTGATTTGTATGACTATTACCAGGCCAGATTTGAGCTATGCTCTTGGATTGGTAAGTCAGTTTATGCAGGCTCCAAGGAAACCGCATTTGGATGCGGCTAGACGCATACTCAGGTATGTGAAGTCCACATTGCAGTATGGACTACTTTATGAGACTGGGGTTTAGATACAGTTGCATGGATACACTGATGGTGATTGAGCTGGTAGTATTTCTGATAGACGATCTACCAGTGGATATGTGTTCTCTTTTGGGAGTGCTGCAGTCACTTGGAGTAGTAAGAAACAGCCTACAGTTGCCTTGTTGAGCACAGAGGCTGAGTACAGGGGTGCAACAATGGCTGCATGTGAGGTAGCTTGGTTGCATAAGCTACTTTATGATATGCATCAGCCTATAGATGGGCCAGTTGTCATTTATTGTGACAACATGAGGAGTAACATTTGGCAAATAACCCAGTCTATCATGCTAGAACAAAGCACATTGAGGTGCATTATCACTATGTGTGGGAGAGGGTTTTACTAGGTCTTATTGATCTAGTTTATGTCAGCACAGAGGATCAGGTAGCTGACATATTTACGAAGGCATTGGGCGCAGAGAAGCTGCGCAAGTTCAGAGACTTGCTTGGTGTGCAGGAATTGGGATTGAGCTCGAGGGGGAGTGTTGAGATATCGAGCTCCACTCGTGATATGCCAGGGTGACCGTTGTGTATTTATGTCACCGACTTGTCAGTTGTTGCAGATGCGGTTGGTACACCGCCCATGAATAATAGCTAGATGACAGCTATCCTTATCTATTCTAGTTCGTGGCTCAGTTAGTATGCCACCTTAGTTAGTTGAGTTTAGTTTGAGACCCATATATAGGGTTCTTCTATTTCTATGTACTTGAGTTCTTTTTGGCTTACACAACTAAGAAGAGGAAAACTATTTTTCAGCCTCCACGTGTGTGTGTATTCTCCCATTGTGCAAGCAAGAAAGCTACAAGTGAGACTCCTTCCTTCTTTCCCACAATCTTGACAAGCTATACATCCCATATGCATATATATCATTGACAAACTATGAACAAAGGTAAGTACCAATGTCCAAAGTATACGAAATCAAATTAGCCCACAAGTGGAGATAAATGCATCCAATATCATACAAGAGATCATATACATGAACCAAGAGTCCCATTGGCTTAAAGAACCAAGAGATCATATACATGAACCTAGAGTCCCATTGGCTCAAATAACCAAGCTCTGCCAAGTAAGTACAAGCATCTCCCATTGGAAGAGAGTCAACAATGCAAAGTGAGCAAGCAAAGCTCAAGACATATACATCAAAGCATCCAAGAAACCCAAGCGCTTCACAAATACTTCCATGCGTATAAGTGTCAAGTGAAGATTCAATATCCATAAGTAAGTAAGTATAGAAGCTTAAAGCAACTGACCAAAGTCCAAGTACATCCATATATGGCTCAAATCCAAGTATCAAATCATGTCATAACCATATCTGGGCTCATACATCAATGCTGGATATCCTCATAAACATGTGGCAAACTTAAAATACCATGTAGACACAATAGTCATTCAAAGCATGAAGCTCATTGTTGTATGCTTCTTCTCCAAACTATTATGACAGTAATAAATTTGTGCAAAACTGAGCTAATCAAGCTCTAAACAATCCAAATAGCATCCCAAAATCATAAAACATGCATTACAATTTGCTATCCAAACCAAAACTATTATATTTTGTGTGAAACAGAGAATAGAAAGCTACACAAAATCAACGTTGTGAGTGCTCACATTTGTGTCTCTCATCACATCTTCATTTCTAGCTATAGAACACTTGAATCTAATACTATGTGCAAAAGTTATGGAATAAGGCTCGACTAAGCCTTAGGAAGCTCCTTGATAAGCTGGAATAAGCTAAGAGAAGGGAAGATTCAATGCATACCTTGGGAGGAAGAAATAATGGTTGCCATGAAACTTTGAGCTAACACTTTGAATTCGAGCTGAAGCAAAGGATGAAGAACCTCCTTGAATGGTTAGCTCTCATACTAGTTGCAAGGTAGAGCCTGAGTGAAAGCATGCAAATAGAAACAAGAGCTATGGTGGAGAGAGAGAGAGAGAGAGAGAGAGAGAGAGAGAGAGAGACTATATACGGGAACTCCAATAGTCACAATGTGTGATTGACCTTCCCTTATTTGATAGTCAGTGAAAGAATGAATAATAAAGTGACAATGATGGGCACCCACCACCTACAGTGTACAAGTGTGTGATCATGATGTATAAAGTAAATATAGGGTGGTGTAGGCATAGGTGCCTTTACCCCCAACACAACAACAGAGTTACACATATATTTACTGAAGCATTAGGCAAAGATAAGTTTGAGTACTTTAGAAGTGCACTTGGTGTATTGTATTTGCAAGCTCATTATGAGCTTGAGGAGAAGTGTTGAGAAATAAGATATAGGCTAAGTCATAGTCTATGTATGCATAAAGAAAGTAGGGGTTGTGTGTGAAGTGACTTAAAGGTCTTTGTGTGTATTAGTGGACAGTGAGAGAAGGAGAAGAATGAAGAAGATGATGAATAAAAACTCGAGCCTCCATATCTTGTGCCATTGCTCTTTCCATTGTGCATCCTATTCTATTCTTTTCAAATCTATCTACTAACAATCAAAGGAGCCCCACATGCAAGCAAAATAGAGTAAGCCACCACAAATCTAGCTAAGAATAGCGATTCATTGTAAACACATCTCGTGTAATATAAGTGATCTTTGAGCATGCTTGTGTAAGTCTTTTCATCTTACAATCTTTTATTGGTTGTCGATCATATAGTCATATCACTTGAGTCTCCTACCATAACATTTTCATCATATGAGAGCCATGGCTAGGCTAAGTGTGACTTTAAATGGAGCCTTAGTTTTAGGTCAAGCTGGACAACATTGCTCTCTTAATCTTTTCTTTATGTGGTTCTATAATCAAGATATGTTGGACTTGAATCAGCATAAGCCCCTTGGCATCCTCTACTCAAGATGCTTATAGAAGTCAGCACGAAGCCTTATTCATTGCAGTTCCAAGGAAGACAAGAAAGTTAGATGTGTGCATGTTCTTGCAGAAAGCACTTGAAGAAGAGATAAGATAAGCCATAAGTCTAAATCAATAGATCAAGAAAATACCAAATAAGGAAAGGAAAGTTAATAGAAGAAGTTTGCAAAGCACTCCATATGTTGCTACTTTACACATCATCCACACTTGAAATAGAAGAAGATGGGTGTTGCACTACTTTCTTTAATGACAAGCAATCCAATGGAGTAAGAAAGTAAGCATAATCTAATGAAAATGGGATCAAGGATAAAGTCAAAGTGCCATTTGCATTTTGTCATAGACAACAAAGAGCAACCCTTTTGTTGCTAAATTAGTGAACCAAGAATCAATAAAATATTTGTCGTTGAATACTTACTCGAATAATAGTTTATAGTGGTATACCACAACAAATTAGATGATATACAAGGGATAGCAATACATAGGGCAACATTGAGTGCTCTTGCTAGAGGGGAGAGAAAGAAGGGGTTTGTTGATTACCCTTGCACATTACTAGCAACCAAAGGAGAAGAAAAAGGATATCCCTTTTCACATTTGTTGCACACCCACTTGTGCCTTTTTCTTGTTTTAATTGAGTGCTCAAACTCCAAGCAAGCCTGTAATATTGCTCCACACTCAAAGATCCAAATAGTGCATATACTATTGTATGATTACTATATGGGTGTGACTTAGATATTACTTATTTAGAAGACTACTTGATTGGTTCTTTAGAGTTATGTAGTCAATGAAGTAAGGGACCTTGGTAGTTGATAATGGGAAAGATTATCTATGTTGAGAAAAAGGGTACATTAAGAAGAGTATGGGGAGACACCATCAATATGTTGGACAAAGCATTGTATCCTAGCTAAACAATTTTGAAGGCCAAGGTCTCCAATGACCGCAACTACTTGTGGTGGTTGGAGAAATTGATTTCTTTTTCAAGTGTACTTCTTCCTTGCTTCTGTTATTGCTATTATGGCACTAAAGTGAATGAGAATGCGAGTGAGAGAGTGCAAGTGACTCAAGTAGATAGGTCTAATCACGGGCGAGTTGAGCTCGTTAGATATATCCTGACCTTGATGTGCCCTAAGCAAGTGTGGAGAAACTAAGATAAGCCAACTAAGGCCAATTGGCATACTTAGGGCACATTATCCTAACCTTGATGTGCCCTGAGCTAGCCAATTGCGGCCAATAGGCATACCTAGCTTAAGGACCCCTAGGTATGATGTTGTGATTGTGCGTGCATGTGTGCGCGTGTGTGTGTGGGTGTGTGTGCACATATGCTTATCTTTTCTTTTTTGGATAAATATTTGACTACCATATAATGAGGCTTTCAACCTTACAAAGTGATGGAAAAATGTTAAAGATTGAGAAGCAATCACGAGAATGATTGTGGCTCGTGATATTGTCATTGTTTAAAATTTTTTATCACTTTACCAATTTCTTGTTAATGGCTCACTTGTTGGTTGTTCCCCCCTACTCCCCCAACTCAGAAAAAAATGTTACAATGCTTCTTGGCATTGCTCCAAGGGTTAGATTTCTTGCTATATGTGAATTTCTAAGCTTTTGTAGTGTCATGACCCCATTACTATCAATGAATTAAATTTTTTCTTCCCACATGAAACCCCCCCCCCCCCCCCCGACTCGTCAAGTAACTTTCCTTCTCTACATTCCGTATGAGCTTCCCCCCATGCGCATGAAACTCCCCTCCCAATCCCCACATAGGAATCAACCCCCATAAGAGAATTTAAAAAAAAAACTTTATAAAGTTATAACCTAATAAATGTTATAATAAGAGAATGAAAGGAAGATAATAAAGGGGGGCAAGGGGTGGCCTATTTATGGCCACTAACCAATAGCCCCCCCCCCCTTCCCTTCAATCATCACCTTCACCACCTCATTGGCCACCTCCACACCACCTTACCCCCCATAGGTATAATTATCATTATTATCCTCATTGCACCCCACAAAATCAATCATTGGCATGCACCCCCCCCGCCCCCCAGGTTCAAAAAAGGACAACTCCCCCTCCCTCATCAGTCAAGCAAATCCCCCCCACACACACACACACACACACACACACACACACACACACACACACACACACACACACACACACACACACACACACACACACACACACACACACACACACACACACACACACACACACACACACACACACACACACACACACACACACACACACACACACACATAGAGAGAGAGAACTCTTTTCCCTATTTATGAGGATATTTCATACAATTGCCCTCTTAATCGACACATGGATATTTGTATTTAAGTCATTTAGATCTTTTCCTCCTCCTCATGCCACATGTTGGCATGTCAATGATCCCATGGTGTAGGCAAAATCCCAACTCTCTCTCCTCATCTATAAAAGGAAGACCGATAGAGAGTAAATGGCAAGAGAGGTAGGCAATAGCAGAGCATTTTAGTAGAACGGTTGAGAGAGAGTAAGAAGGTGAAGATCAAGATTTTGGATGTATATTTTTTCTAAGCCATAAATCCTACCCACTTGATTTTTTCCTCATTCATCATCCTTCATCTCGTCTTATCTGCTTCCTTTTTTCCCCTTCATCATGCCCCTATGCAAGAAGGTCAACATGTTTAATGAGGTAGGACCCTCTAACATGGCAGATCCATCTTCAGCGACATATCACACATGTAAAATGGCAACCAACAATGCTATCCATTCTAATGTACAAAATCATATATTATTTCTCTTAAGTATTTGTATATAATTTTTGAAATAACCTTATTATCTTTAGAAAATAATAAAAAATATTAACAACTTATTTAATATATAAACTTTTAAATTCCTAAAATAAATACAAATATAAGCTTAATTCAACTCACTATTAATGAATTAATAAATATATTTGGTCTTTATAAATATATATAGACAAAGTATCTTAGTAAAAAAATTAGAAGATTTATCTTAAAAAATAGGGTGCATCTTTTATAACACTTTTTATTATTAAAATATTGCTAAGACATTCATGCATACACATCAATAATTTAGGTAAGGTCAGGATGTTAAGTAATCTTGCATGAAGCATGAGCCACATGTTAAAAATAATGCATAAATAATTAGTTAAATTCTTTAACTCATATCCTAAATTATTATCTTTCATTAAAATCTTATCGAGCTCATAATTTGGCATACATATAACTATGAAATATATATATAATTGAATTCTCTCAAAGTCAATAAATAAATCTCAAAAGACAATTTGATATATTAAAGTAATACATAGAAATTATTGAAGAAAATAAAGTAGAATGGTTGCACCTATCCAATGAGAAAAAAATCATGAGGTTTAAAAGCATTTGCAAATATTATCCAAACCATACATTTGTTGGGGGTAAAGGCGCCTCCGCCGTGCCGCCCCGTGTATTACTACACTGACAGTACCCGCCACTGCACACTGCAGGTGGCGGGCGCCCGTCACGTCACTTTATTCTTTATTCTTTTAGTGACAGTTTGAATAAAGGAAGGCCCGGTCACACATTGTGACTGTTGGAGTTCCCATTTCTTGTCTCTCTCTTTCTTGCTCTTGCTCTCCCGCCATAGCTCGCATGCAAGCTTCGATCCTTCTCACCTTTCAACTGGTATCAGAGCTTGGCATTCTCTTGCTCGAGCTCGACTCGGTGCTTCCCGACCTTCGCATCGACTCGCTTCACGCATTGGGTCTCCATCCCGACAGCCATAGCCGACCTCTTGAGCTCCCGACTCTCCCCGGCTTCCCGAGCTCCATCCTGGCCTTCTTGAGCATCATCAGGGCCTTGCCCTTGAGGTATTGCTTCAGCATTTGCAGGCATTTGAGTGTATTCTCAGATTGAAACAGGGCAGGAACAAAGGGCAGCCACTCTTCTTGAGCTCCATAGCTCATATCTTCCCTCCCCTTTGCATTAGGTCTTCATGGCTTGGTATGTGCCTACCTTGGGCCATCATTGAGCCCCCCATTACCCCCTTTTCAGCCCATGTGGAGCAGCAGCAAGTTCAGCACCAACAGGGCAGATTGCATCATTTTTTTCCAGGCTGTGAGCACTCATCTACTTCAGCTCCACACTTGGCCATTGCTTCTTGCTCTCTACCTTGATCAAGAGGGCTATAGACTTCATGTTTGATGTCATTCAAGCTTTGGGCATTGGTCTTGATCATTCGGGGCTGATCTCTTCAGATTTGGGACTGTCATAAACTGTCATAACAGGCTGAAAACAGGCCAGCACCATTGGCATTAGCATTTGTTGCTTATACTCCATTCCGGTTGTGCTATTTGATGCCCATATGCGGTCTACATGATGCCTAGTGCCTTGGGAATGTATGCACATGATTATGCCATGATTTTGGCTTGAAATATTGGCTGATTTGGGACTGTTATTTACTGTTATACAGTGCTGGAAACAGGGCAGCCACACTTGGCATTGGCATTTGATGCTTATACTCTACTCCGGTTACCTTGTTTGATGCCCGTATGCGGTCTACTTCCTACCCAGATGTATTGGGGATGTATGCATTTGGTTTGACCATGATTTTGGCTTGAATTCGGGGCTGAAATCTACTGTTTAGAACAGTAAATACATGCTGGAATAACAGTGGGCTGAAGGTACTTTACAGGCTTTGGCACTTACCTACCGATACCGGATGTATGCTTTGAGCTTTGGCATGATGTCTCTGACATTTGGGGACGGCTTGGAGCATATGTATGAGATTATGGGATGCTTTTGAGCTTCGCATTAGCTCCGTCTTCACTGGCATTTGGACCGACTTGGCATGCTCGTGGACCGCCTATGCCTCATGTCTCTGCTTGACAGTTAGGCTTTTGCATTACATGCTTTGGTTCGTGACATATGCTATTTGGTTCGTGTATGCCATACCGACATTTGGAGCTTGGATTTGGATGTATTTGAGCATTCCCGGCTTACTTGATCACTGATCTTGGTTGCTATTTGGATGTCATTGAGTTGACCGAGAGCTTATTTGGGCTTATGTATTGCTTCATGGTTAATACGACCGGTGCTTCATGTATGTCATGCTCTCTTGGATGCGCTTGATGCATTGACATGGTCACTTATCACTGGTGCTTTCTCTTGGGTTGTTTGAGCTTCTGAGCTTGCTTTGTACGCCTTTTGTGCCAGTGGGAGCATTTTACATGCTTGCTTGACCTTTGACAGTTGCATGCTATTGGAGCACTTACATGTATTTGGAGCAGTTTATGTCTTGAGCAGCTACATACGCATTGAGACTTTGGGATCATACTCCGATCTTTATGGATATGCATTGATGTACTCTTGGTTCACAGGATGCTTATGAGCTGAGTCTTATATTTGGATCTTTCTCTTTGAGCAGACACCTATTTGTGTCAGGTTTTGGCAGTTACAGGAACACTTTGCCTAGAGTGTCTGGGGGTGTGCCTTTCATTGGCAGATGTTATTTTGACATGCTTCAGTGTTGAGCTCATGTTCTTTTCACTGTCATTGGCCTTGCTTATGTCCGTTTCATGCCGGCTTTGGACCTAGCATTGTTTGCTTGACATTGGATCCTATTTTGGGACAATTTGCTCTCTAGACTGCATACCTGCAATTTATTATAGCAAGCAGTTATTGGTGGACTGAGGTGTACTTTTTATGCTGAAATATCCTGATTTGGTGTACCGCACCTAGTACTAAGTGGGCAGCAACTTTTGGCACACTTTGCTCACCCTTTGGACCCCGTTTTGGTCATTTTTGGGCAGTTTCTACAGTAAAACAACAAGCAGTTTTGGACTGTTTGGGCATTTCCAGCCTGCATAATGGCGTCATCTTTGCATGATAGTGCCATCTTTAACATTACAAAGTTGGATGGTACCAACTACTCTTACTGGAAGAGTCAAATTTGGCAGGTCTTGGTGCAGAAATCTCAGATTAAGCCACTTCGGTTGAGTGGGGAGCAGCCTGAAACTATGGACATTGACGACTGGCTTGAACTTGATGAGCTATGCAAGTCCACGATTGTATTGTCTCTCACTGAACAGGTACATTATAATGTATTTGAGGAAGCACAGAGTGCATGGGATCTATGGAATAAGATCAAGAATCTTTATGATAAGAAAAGTCCGGCAAGTCAGATGTACTGGTTGAAGCAGCTTATGGATCTGCGCATGAAGGATAATGCGACTATGTCTGCTCACTTAAGCCAGTTCCATGCTATACTGAAGAACCTGACTTCGCATGATATCACCTTTGGAGAGGAAGTAACTCCTCTTTTCTTGCTTGGGACTCTGAATGAGTCATGGGATGTTTTCCGTACTGCTCTTTGTGCCTCTAGTGCTACTCTAAAATTGGCAGATGTTGAGAGTGCTCTTCTTCAGGAAGAGGTGAATCGCAAAAACTTGGATGCCTCTCGTGGTAGTCATGCTTTGACAGTTAGAGGAAGGAATGACAGGTATGACTGTGGTAATGGCCGAGGCCGTGACTCGCAGAAGGGTCGGTCTAAATCTCGTGGTGGCAAGTCGCGTAGTAAGTCGCGTGGGCGCAATGCAAATGTCACTTGTCATCATTGTGGGAAAAAGGGCCATATTAGACCACAGTGTCATGAGTTGCGCAATGAGAAGCGCAAGGATAAGGGGAAAGATAAAGTGCAGGAGAAGTCCTCTGATCGCAGCATAGTACCTGCGAAGTCCAGCGTCAAGATTGAGGAAATTAATGTCACGCAGACTGAGGAGTCCGATGGTGGTGATGAGTTTATACTTGCAGCTAGTTCTTCTGATGCTTCACACTTGACTGAGACACCTAGTATGTATGTACAGTGCTGGTTATTGGATTCAGGTGCGTCCTTCCATGTGACGCCTTACCATGAGTGGTTTCACTCTTACCGTACTGTATCTGGATCAGTCAGACTTGGAGATGACAGGTCTCTTGATATTGTGGGCTGTGGAGATATTCAGTTGCAGTTTTCCACCGGCAGTTCTTTTTTGCTCAGGGATGTACGTCATGTACCTGCGCTTACGCGCAGTCTTATGTCTGCAGGACAGTTGGATGATGCAAGGTTTCATGTCTGTTTTGGGGATTCTGCCTGGAAGATTACCAAAGGCAGACTTGTGCTTGCTAGAGGCGCCAAGGCTGGCAGCCTCTATCCTCTTGTTGTATCTGGGTCTTCTGTAGACCATGTTTTGGCAGTGGGCTCTATCCCACATGTATCACTTTGGCATGCCCATTTGGGGCATATGTCTTTGAAGGGAATGAAAATGTTATCTGGTTTGCAGTATCTTCCGCCTTTGGACTATGCACGTTTTGACTCGTGTGATCATTGTCTTTATGGTAAGCAGAATAGGTCTACGCATAAGAAATCGGGTAGGCTATGCATGAGTGAGCCCTTGGCTTTGGTCCATTCAGATGTTTGTGGGCCCATGCCGTGTATGTCTATGGGTGGCGCGAAGTACTTTGTTACCTTCATTGATGATTTTTCTAGGAAAGTGTGGGCTTATCCCATAAAGCAAAAGTCCGATGTCTTGGCAGTCTTTCAGCGTTGGCTTGCTCTTGTTGAGAACCAAACTGGGTATAGGCTGAAATGCCTTAGGACTGACAATGGGGGAGAATATGTCTCACGTGCTTTTGAGCAGTTTTGTGATGACAGGGGTATTAATCGTCAGTTGACCGCCCCTTACACCCCCGCCCAGAATGGTTTGGCTGAGCGCATGAACAGGACTATTCAGGAGCGTGTCCGCTCTATGCTTAGCCATGCAGGCCTACCACAGAGCTTTTGGGCTGAGGTAGTTAGTACGGCAGTGCATGTCATAAACCGATCGCCTTCCAGTGGATTGGATTTCCAGGTTGCAGAGGAAGTTTGGGCTGGTAAGCCACCCTCTTATGCGCATCTCCGTGTCTTTGGATGTGAGGCATTCTGCCATGTGCCCAAGGACAAGAGGAGTAAATTGGATCCAAAGAGCATTAAATGCATATTCCTTGGCTATGGTGAGTCAGGAGAGATGGGCTATCGCCTATGGGATCCGCAGGCGCGGAAAATAGTACGCAGCCATGATGTCGTCTTCCATGAAGACAAGATGCACAGGCAGCCTGAGAAGGTGGTTGAGATCCGCAGAGTGATCTTTCAGGAGGAGCCTAGAGCTCCAGCACAGCCAGTAGTACAGCCTGCAGTAGTTCCTCCACAGGGCCAGGGTGTTGGACAGACAGTTAGACAGGCAGCAGAGCCTGCGGTGAGACGGTCTGCTAGAGACAGACGTCCACCTGACAGATTTCAGCCCTCTATGCATTATGTTTTGGTTACAGATGCAGGAGAGCCTTTCACTTATGATGAAGCTATGCGCAGGGGTGACAGTCACTCCTGGGAGAGGGCTATGCAGTCTGAGATAGACTCCCTGCATAAGAATGAGACTTGGGATTTGGTTGCCTTGCCTAAGGGCAAGAAGGCTTTGCCATGCAAGTGGGTGTACAAGCTGAAAAGTACCCCTGGACACCCCAAGCCGGCATACAAGGCTAGATTGGTAGCAAAGGGTTTTAAGCAGGAACATGGTGTGGACTTTGATGAGGTCTTCTCTCCTGTGGTTAAGATGACTACCCTGCGCTTAGTCTTGGCTTTGGTTGCACAGCTTGACTTAGATCTATATCAGATGGATGTCAAGACGACTTTTCTACATGGGGACTTGCATGATGAGATCTATATGGATCAGCCTAAGGGCTTTGCAGAACCTGGCAGGGAGCACCTAGTGTGCAAGTTGAAGAAGAGCTTGTATGGCTTGAAGCAGGCACCTAGAGAATGGTATCATAAGTTTGATGCCTTTATGCAGTCACAGGGCTACAGCAGGAGTGCTATGGATCCGTGTCTTTACACGAAGAAAGCCCGTGATGGCAGTTTGCTTATCTTGGTACTCTATGTTGATGATATGCTGATAGTAGGGAAAGCTCATGATGAGCTAGATGCTCTTAAATCTCAGCTGAAGAAGAGCTTTGAGATGAAGGATTTGGGACAGGCCTCACATATACTTGGGATGCGCATTAAGCGTGATAGGCATCAGGGACTTTTGTATCTCTCACAGCGGGAGTACATTCATAAAGTCCTTGAGCGCTTCCGCATGCAGGACGTAAAGCCTATTGGCTGTCCATTACCTTCTTATGTGAAGGTATCACAGGTCGATTGTCCGTAGACAGATGAGCAGAGGGCTGAGATGGCCAAGATCCCTTATGCTTCAGCCGTGGGCAGTTTGATGTATGCCATGATAGCCACTCGTCCAGATATTGCGCATGCAGTTGGTGTTGTGGCACGCTATATGGCTACACCTGGCAGCAGACATTGGGATGCCGTGAAGGGTATCATGAGGTACCTGAAGGGCACAGCAGATATGTGTATTTGCTATGGCAGCCAGGATACAGGGGTCGTGGGGTACACTGACTCGGATTATGCAGGACATGCAGATAGTAGGAAGTCCACTTCTGGCTATGTATTCACCTATGCTGGAGGGGCTGTCTCTTGGATGTCCAGGGTTCAGAAGTGTACGGCTTTGTCTACCACTGAGGCCGAGTATGTTGCAGCCACTGAGGCTTGCAAGGAGGCCATATGGTTAGGCCGTCTAGTTGCTGACCTTGGGATTGATGCTACACCTACACTGCAATCGGATTCTATGAGTGCCATTCAGTTGGCTAAGAATCCGGTCTTCCATGCGAAGACGAAACACATTGAGGTGAGGTATCACTACATACGTGGTGTCGTGGAGGACAGGTCTGTTGACCTTGTCAAGATCTCCACTGACGAGAATCCTGCAGATCTGCTCACGAAGAGCCTCACTGCTGAGCGCTTTGCCTTCCTCAGGAGGTTGATGGGCGTTGGATGAGATGTCGCCTTTCCTCATCCCTTGTACCTATGTACATTTGTACTGTCTTTTCTTTTTCTTTTCTCTCTCACTAGGGCAGATTTGCCTTTAAGTGAGAGGTTGTTGGGGGTAAAGGCGCCTCCGCCATGCCGCCCCGTGTATTACTACACTGACAGTACCCGCCACTGCACACTGCAGGTGGCGGGCGCCCGTCACGTCACTTTATTCTTTATTCTTTTAGTGACAGTTTGAATAAAGGAAGGCCCGGTCACACATTGTGACTGTTGGAGTTCCCATTTCTTGTCTCTCTCTTTCTTGCTCTTGCTCTCCCGCCATAGCTCGCATGCAAGCTTCGATCCTTCTCACCTTTCAACATTAGGCAAAAGCGATCAATTGTATTGATAAAACATGCATGTCAGTAAAAGCATGTAATTCTAGCTAGTGATGCATAGAAAAAATTATCAAAAGACAAAATACCAAAATTTCTACTTGATTAATATAGGAAGCATGATCATAATATATGTATAAACCACCCTTCTTATTTAAATAATAAAATACTATTTGAGAAGGATTGACTGGTTGTTGCTTGCATTGGATGTTATGTGTAATGTACATCTAAGAATTTATTAAAAAATTTATTATGCCCAAATTTCAGGCAAGATCAAGTAGTTTACACCATCCCACTCAAAATTGATAATGCTAAACTACTGCAGTTTCCTACTTTCCTATAAAGCATTGTACTTACTTCCTTTTCTTAATGCAATGATAGTACTCTTTTCTCAATTACCCATAACGTCAACTTGCCGCTTATCATGCATATGTTTTGCAAGATCTAACTGCTCAAATCAACTTTCTTAGAAGTTGTAGAAAAAGTCAAAGAGTGGGCGAGAGAAGCTTAAGCACACTTGTAGGACATAGAGCTTGTCATGGAGGATGAGATTAATAAGCTCTCTAGGTGAGTCCACCAGCCTTACGCACTCAAGAACAAGAGGTACACCAATACCTCATGTAGCACCACACAAGTGGAATCTAGATGCCACGGATAAACGAACTACCCAACAACATTAGCAAAAAAGCCTTGATTTAGAGGAAAAGGAAAAGGTTGGTAATTCGCTCACAACATTGATATCAACTTCTATAACCTTGCCATTAAAAGAATTTCTTAAGCAAAATCCCATGCTATGGCAAGTGTTAAAGCAGTGGGTAGAAAGACCCGATGAACACGGAGCGATCGACTTGCTGGACCATGACACAAAGAGACAATGACCTTTAATCAATGGGTCTATCACAGGTCATGGAAATCATCTAACCAAGTTGGGTTGTTGTAACTTTTGGATCTCGAATTAGCAACTGTACATGCAATATGTGAATATATAACTCTCTTTTTAAACAAATCCTATCATGATTGCAAGTAAGGTGTTAAGTTGAGAAATAACTAAAATCATTGACTCATATAAAGGAGCTCTTGGATGATCTAGAGAATAATCAAGTTATTTAAATCCATACAGAGTTAAAATATAGCAAAATTCTTTTAGGTTTCTTCAATGGGAATGTAGTCAGTGGCTACCCTAATTGTCCCTGTTGACCTACGAGAGGAGAAAGAGTGGAAATTTCTACTCAAAGAGGTCAAGCCACTTGAATTTAATGGCAAAAAAATGAGGATAGAAGTAAGTTTTGAAACTGAGATCAAGTAGATGGAGGATTACTTCTTTGCTATGTTGGAATCAGTCCAATGAATCAAGCAATGATCACTCGGCTTAAACTTATAGGAGAAGCATAGCTATTGTGGAAACAATGGTGTTGTGATAAGGCTATCTCTGAATCTACTATGACATAGAGCCAAATCAGGACACTAGTCCAAAGCTGATATTTGTTTCCTACCTATAAGACTCTCAAAATGAATGAGTTCTTCAGCCTCAAGTAGCAAGGGTTGACTCTTGAAGGCCATTATTCTTGGTTTGTTACATCATAAAAGTATACACCTCACATGTCCATGAGCCAATAGGTAGTGGATTTTTGTTAATGCCTAAACCCATCTCTCAATGGATAGTTGGAAGCTATGAGGCCCACTGACTTGGAAGATACTTTGATGAGAGTATAACTATTGGTGGCCACTCTTCCAAGGTATTATAATAGATTCAATAGCTTTCCTTACGCCAAAAGAGCTAGAGTAAATTACCAGTAAGGAAACTGTAATGAAGGCTACATAAATCTTGTTAGTGATCCCCAAAACTATAGCAAAAAAAAGTAATAATAACAGAAATTTCAATAATGAGCTATGTTGCTTTAAATGCAACCAACCAGGCCACTTCCGTGTTCAATGCCCCAACAAGGGAATGAACACCTATGCTAACACTTCATGGAATCCTCCTAGGGAAGAAACTTCAATAATTGAGGTTGCTCATGTAGGGCAAGGCATGGAGTTGGGCCAAGGGCTGCACAGGGAGCAAGGAGCAAGGCAAGGAGTAGGGTGTGGAGTCGGAGCTTGTGTTTGTGCCATCTGAAGTGACGATTTGGATCCATCCCTTGATGAAGAAGTTGAAACAGGGTCTATTCACACTTCAATCAATAATCAGGGCATTGTGCAGTAGTTTTTAGCCATCCAAATTCCATCCGAACATTAAGGTACTCCCTTCCAAATCTTGATCGATTGTGGAGCTACATATTCATTTATTTCCCCTAAATGTATAAAAAGACTGAAGATAAACCCCACACCCTCTAGGAAACTCATTGTGAAACTAGCAAACAAGAGAGAAATAATGTCAACTCAATCCATTAGTAATGTCTAGCCTAAACTAAGGGAAGAGACCACAATAGAAAATTTCGGAGATGCCTTCAGGAGTTTATGATTGCCTATTAGAAATGGACTGACTAATCAAGAAAACATATATTATGGGGAAGGATGGATCACATTTAACAGCCTATTAAGAAAAATGGCCCAATCATAAGGGCAAGCAAACCTAAGATCCAATTAGCTAAGGTTAGTTGAATCTTGAAGGGATTAAGGCCTTCCTGTTTACCTCATCAAACTCAACAAGGTTGAGGATACCAAGGATGAAGATAAGCCTCCATGGTTAAGTGAGTTCTTTGATGTCTTTCTCGGGGAGCTAATAGAGTTACCTCTTGAAAGAGATCTGGATCACGAGATCCAAATTGTCCTTGGGGCCAAACTAGTAGCAACAAGAAGGCCCTATGAAATATCTATTCCCAAAGTGATCTAATTGAAGGAGCAATTAAAATAGCTACTTGATGAAGGGTTTATTCATCCCAACAACTCTCTTAGGGGTGCTCATTTCTATTCCAAAAGATGAAGAATGGGACCCTCAGATTGTGTATCAGTTACATGGGATTAAATCAAGTCACCATTAAGAATGAATAAACCATTCCTCGGATTGATGAGCTTTTGGATCGATTGCAAAGGGTAGTGATGCTTTCTAATATTGATTTAAGGTTTGGATATTATCAAATCCACATAAGAAATGATCAAAGACACCTTTCAGCACCATATATGGTTCTTATAAATTCATCATAATGTCTTTTGGGGGTTTGACCAATGCTTTTGCTACTTTTAACATGATTGTCTTGAAAATTTGTTAACCCTCGAAATGACACAACGTTGTTGGAGCATTTGGGATCAAAAGTCTACCACGGGGGTAAGAGACAATAGGGTGAAGGGAGATTCAAGGAGAAGAGTAGACGAAAGAGAAGGGGTTTAAAGAAATAGAAGATGTAGAAGAATACTCACAAAGGTGAAGCCTATCAATTTATTTCTGCATCCTGAGAAGATAAATCTCTTGTAGATAAAAAAAGTGCACAAAATAATAGCTTTCTCTCTGTTACTCAGACTGCCAATCTGATGCTTCCGTTAGCTCTGAAAGGGGGGTAAAATACCAGGACTTGTGACCAAAATCCTCCCAGATCACTCCTCCTAGTTTGGAGCTTGTTTGGAGTGTTATTCATTACTTGAGAACTACGATCGTGCATCGCGTGATTTCGCAAATCCTTCTTTTTTACGTAAAATCCTCCCAAAATGGTTGAAAGCCACTTGCTTTTTCTTACATGTCATCCTATTCTAGAAGTTGTCTCTAGCTTTTGGATATTTACAAGAGATAATATCTAAAATATAAAAAATTGGCTAAACTTGTCCAAAAATCAGGTATTTTTGAACCATCCACACTACAGACACTAACATTAATGACTAATATGGCATTGGCTCTCTAGATCAATAAGAAAGCCGCATGACGATGTACTCTAGATTTTTTCACACTGTGTGCGCATAGCGGCACGACAATGTGCAAAGAAGGCTTAAGAAGGAGCATAAGAAGACAACCCGATGGTAAAAAGAAGACCAAGAAGTGTGGGAAAAATGTTAAAATCAAGAACATGGATCACAAGAGATAAAGCACATTTTAGCCCTTTGTAAAAGAGCGCCAGACTCCCTCTTGTGCAAGTTGTAAATGAACAGGCGCATGAAAATGAGTCATGAGAATAAGAAAGAATAGGAAAAGAATAGAAAAGAGAACTAGGGCCGGACGACCGGTCATGGAAATGGGTTGGGTGCCCAAAGAGAGAATGACATGTATAAAAGCCAAAAAGTGAATGGATAAGCTCATTCTTGGTGCATGTGTAAACTAGCTCACTTCTTATTCTTGCTCTTGCTTCCTTCTTGTGCATGAGAGAGGAAGAGAGGGAGTGTGAGTATGTGAGAGTGAGGGACCATGGAGAAGCTCTTCTTCTCCTCTTCTCCTTCTTCCCTTCTCTTTTCTCGCATGTGCAGTGTCAAGATTGTGGGAGAGAAGGAAGGAGTCTCACTTGTAGCTTTCTTGCTTGCACAATGGGGGAATACACACAAGGGTGGAGGCTGAAAACAGTTTTTCTCTTCTTAGTTGTGGAAGCCAAAAGAACTCTCATACAAAGAAATAGAAGAACCCTATATGGGTCTCAAAACCAAACTCAACTAACTAAGGTGGCATACTAACTGAGCCACGAACTAGAGTAGATAAGGATAGCTATCACGTAGCTATTATTCATCGGCGGTGTACCAACCGCGTCTGCAACTGACAAGTCGGTGACATAAGTACTCAACGGTCACCCTGGCGTATCACGAGTGGAGCTCGATATCTCAACACTCCCCCTCGAGCTCAATCCCAATTCCTGCACACCAAGCAGGTCTCTGAACTTGCGTAGCTTCCCTGCGCCCAATGCCTTCGTGAATATGTCAGCTACCTGATCCTCTGTGCTGACATAAACTAGATCAATAAGACCTAGTAAAACCCTCTCCCGCACATAGTGATAATGCACCTCAATGTGCTTTGTTCTAGCATGATAGACTGGGTTATTTGCCAAGTGTATACTACTCATGTTGTCACAATAAATGACAACTGGCCCATCTGTAGACTGATGCATATCATAAAGTAGCTTATGCAACCAAGCCACCTCACATGCAGCCATTGCTGCACCCCTGTACTCAGCCTCTGTGCTCGACAAGGCAACTGTAGGCTGTTTCTTGCTGCTCCAAGTGACTGCAGCACTCCCAAAAGAGAACACATATCCACTGGTAGATCGTCTATCAGAAATACTACCAGCCCAATCAGCATCAGTGTATCCATGCAGCTGTATCTGAACCCCAGTCTCATAAAATAGTCCATACTGCAATGTGGACTTTACATACCTGAGTATGCGTCTAGCCGCATCCAAATGCGGTTTCCTTGGAGCCTGCATAAACTGACTTACCAATCCAACAGCATAGCTCAAATCTGGCCTGGTAATAGTCATATAAATCAAACTTCCTACTATGCGTCTGTACATAGTAGGGTCTTCCAGAAGCTCACCTGCATCTGTGCTCAGCTTCACATTCTGCTCCAAAGGAACTGAAATAGGCTTACAGCCTGTCATCCCATATTTGGACAGCATGTCCAATCCATACTGCCTCTGCAAGAGCTGTATCCCACTTGGTGATCTAATCACCTCAATGCCCAAGAAATAACGCAGCTCTCCCAAATCCTTCATCTCAAACTTCTGCTTCAATAGCATTTTCACATGAAGGATATCTTCATCACTGTCACTTGTCATAATCAAATCATCAACATAAATGACAAGTAGCATAATACCTTTCTCTGTTTTTCTCACATAAAGTGAGAAATCTGCCTTGGAAATCTGAAAGCCAATAGTGACAAGATACTGTCCTATCTTGTCAGACCATGCTCTAGGTGCTTGCTTCAAGCCATACAAGGCTTTCTTCAACCTGCAAACAAACTCAGGATGAACATCATGCACATAACCTGGTGGCTGCTCCATATAGACCTCTTCTTGTAAATCACCATGCAAGAAGGCATTCTTTACATCCATCTGATGTAAAGACCATCCCTTTGATGCAGCCATAGCAATGACTGCTCTTACGGTTGCCATCCTTGCAACCGGACTGAATGTTTCTTCATAGTCAATGCCATATGTTTGTGCATACCCCTTGACTACTAATCTTGCCTTGTATCTGTTCACAGAACCATCTGCATTGTGCTTCACCTTATAAACCCACTTACAGCCAATTGAATTCTTACCTTTAGGCAAAGGTACCAATTCCCATGTAGCATTTGCTTCCAAGGCATCCATTTCTTCATCCATGGCTTTCTCCCATTTTTCTTTTCCCATGGCTTCCTCAAAAGAAGTGGGTTCTGGTTCCTGTATCACTTTAACCATATATGCATAGTGAATGGCTGTAAATCCATCATATTTCAGCCTATCCACAGGGTACCTAGCTCTCGTAGACCTGCGCAAAGTAGGTTCACTCCCAGGTGCTCTCAAAACATCCCTGGTCTTTCTTACTCCAGGTGTAACAATAGAAGGAATACCCAACTCATCATCAATGCTCTGTTCTGAGCCACTGGATTCACCATCCACATAAGAGTGACCTGCATTCACATCAAACATGGGCTGATCAACCTTCTCTTTTCCTTTTCGTGATACCTGCATACCACTATCTGCATTACTTTGAGAAGATTCTCCTGATCTCAATCTGCCTGTCCATGGCGAAGAATGTGAACCACTGCTAGAGGACGCTCCAGGTCCACTAATATTTTGTGACTGCTGCTGTGAATTCTGTGCAGCATTACCATTTTGTGCATCTACATCATCAATCACATTTACTGGTTTATACCAGCTACTCATCTCATCAAAAGCAACATCTCTGCTCACTGTAAACTTACGAGTAGAAGGGTTATAGCATCTATACCCTTTTTGCTGCAGAGAGTAACCAATAAAGATGCACTTCTCAGCTTTTGGATCCAACTTGGATCTCAGCTCATCTGGCACATGTACATAGGCAATGCAACCAAAAATTTTCAAATGAGAAATATCTGGTTTCCTACCAGTATACCTCTCCTCTGGAGTCATTCCATGTATTGCTGCAGTGGGAGTCCTGTTCATTATATAGACTGCTGTAGCAACTGCTTCAGCCCAATAAAAATCTGGCAAGTCTTTTTCATTGAGCATGGCACGAGATACCTCTCCAATATGCCTGTTTTTCCTTTCTGCAATTCCATTTTGTTGTGGGGTATAACTGCATGAATATTGCTGCTTTATGCCATGCTCCTGCAAGAACTTTGCAAACTCATTTGAGAGGTACTCTCCCCCTCCATCTGACCTTAGGCATTTTATTTGCAGGCATGTTTCTTTTTCAACCATAGCTTTAAGGGTTTTGAAATGCCCAAAAACTTCACTTTTCTTTTTCATAAAATACACCCAAACTTTTCTGCTATAGTCATCAATAAAAGTGACAAAATAATGACAGCCTCCAAGAGATGCAGCTTTAGTAGTCCACACATCAGAGTGGATTAATTCCAATGGCTTCTCACTCTCTTGAACATGTCTAGGAAATGGTTTCCTTGCCTGTTTTCCAAACTGACAGGCTTCACATACCTTATGCATTTCTGCAACCTTGAATTTCGGCAAACCTGCAACAATATTTTGGGCCTGCATTGATTTAAGTCGTTGTACATTAACATGACCAATGCGTTTATGCCAGATATCAATATCTGCAACTACACCGGTCCCATGTGCAAACATTGCTGCACTCAATTCAGACATGTCTGCATCCAATGTAAACATTCTGCCCTTCTTCTTTCCTTTTGCTATCAAGCGACCTTTATTTTTCATATCCTCAACAAAGCATCCATGAGGATTAAATCTGACCTGCAAGCCCTGCTCAACCATTTGACCGACAGAAACCAGATTCTTGGTGATATTCGGGACATGAAATACATCGGACAGGTATTTCTTTTTCCCATCCTGCATAGACAAGGGAATTTTTCCAATCTGCACAATAGGATGTGCAGTATCATCACCAGTCTCCACAAATCCTGGTTTTTCCATTTTCCTTGCATCCTCCATCCATTCTGCATGACTTGTCATGTGGTTTGATGCACCTCAACATACCATACATCATTGCTTTCTTCTGCACTTGTCACAGAATTGTTCATGTGCGGCACCATGAACAAATGCTCATTTCTGTCATCACCCTGTCTGCTAGAAGATGCATAATTCCCTTGTTGCAGTTTTCCATTCATGATGTCATTCTGCTTTTTATAGCAGTCTTTAGCCATATGACCCATTTTACCACAATAGTAGCATTCAACATTATTGTTTGCATTTTGACCTCTTTGCCATCCACCACGACCTCTTTGGCTCCCCCTGCCTCTAGAGTTACCACGTCCTCCTCCATAGGACTGGTTTTCTTGAGTTTGCTGCATATTCTGATTTCTACCACGGCCTCCAAATCGGCCTCCTCTACCTCTGCTTCTACCTCTTCCAGCATTTGAGTAGAAGACAGCTTCTTTTGAAGTTCCTCCTGAAGAAGATGCACCACCATTTCTCTGTTCCTCAGAAATTAGAAGAGCAATCAACTCCTCAAAATCAGGAAATCTTTCACGAACTGAAATGGAAGTCCGAAACTGTGCATAATCCTTTCCTAGACCATTCAAGGTCACAGAAACTAAATCATCATCTTCCACTGGTGACCCAATGGAAGCAAGTGCATCTGCAATCTTCTTCACCTTCATATGGTAGTCGTTGATGCTCATATTTTCTCTTTGCACATTGTGCAACTCTTGCTTGAGCTGCATTTTCCTGGCTTGCGTATTTGTGCTATACATTTTTGACAAAGTATCCCATGCCTCCTTTGGCGTACTTGCATCCTGAATATGCACAATCATAGAGTCTGAAATGCTGATAGACAGCCAATACATAACTTTCCTGGCTCTCTCATGCCATGCTTTAAATGCCTGCATTTGCTGTTGATTGGGAACATCAGGAAGAACCGGTTCTTCTTCATTTCCTGCAACAAATTCCCAATATCCTTTTCCCATAAGGAAATTCGTCATTCTAAACTTCCATGCTTGGAAGTTGTTCTTGTCAAGCTTTTCAGTGACAATCTGTGAAAGAGAATCTGACGCCATTACAGAATATTGCAAAAAATTCTGTCACTGCAAAGAACACAGCTTCACCCTCACAAGGGCAAATCTGCAAAACTGGCGAAAGTGGTATTTGACCACACAGTCACTTCCTAGTGACGATTTTGCATCAACAGGCAACAAGGATGAATCTGTAACTCCCAATGTCTCTGCGCACAAGCATACAATGCAATTTCTACAGAAACTTTTCACCGACATGTAGAACAGTGGCCGCACAGCATAAAACAGGGCCTTTTCCTGAGTGCATGCAGAAAACTTCTGCCTCCAAAACAGGCCCCGAAATGGCCTCAAATAAAAAAAATAAGGTCGCCAAGAGCTAAAGCTCTTACCCGTAGCATATACTGCCCTCTTGCTTCACCGCGAAGGGCGTCTCAACCTGAGACAATGCACTCCTGCAATTTCCGGCTGTGCTACCTGCAGAGATCTGCTCCCAAAACAGAAAATGAAAGCAACACTGCTCCTCTTACCAGACCACCGCGAGCTTGGCTTGCTTTCTTGAGCTCCTTACCACGAACAAGGCTCTGATACCATGTCAAGATTGTGGGAGAGAAGGAAGGAGTCTCACTTGTAGCTTTCTTGCTTGCACAATGGGGGAATACACACAAGGGTGGAGGCTGAAAACAGTTTTTCTCTTCTTAGTTGTGGAAGCCAAAAGAACTCTCATACAAAGAAATAGAAGAACCCTATATGGGTCTCAAAACCAAACTCAACTAACTAAGGTGGCATACTAACTGAGCCACGAACTAGAGTAGATAAGGATAGCTATCATGTAGCTATTATTCATCGGCGGTGTACCAACTGTGTCTGCAACTGACAAGTCGGTGACATAAGTACTCAACGGTCACCCTGGCGTATCACGAGTGGAGCTCGATATCTCAACATGCAGGTATGGACGTTGGAGTTTGGAGCATGGAGATGGAGCTTGCCTAAGCAAACACATTGAATTATGGAGCCATTAAAGGATTCAAGGAAGATGACTACAATGATCACATTCCACGGTAAGCTCATTACATCCTTTTGTGAGAACATGCATGTCTATATGAGAGGTAGCCATTGCCACTCACTTGAAATACTTGAATTGATAAGCGGTCCATAGGGTCTCGACGTTTGCTAGTGATAATGATGACATTTTGGTTTTGTTGCCAAGATAGATGGATTCAAGGTTGAGTGCTTGGGCACTCCAAATCGAGCGACAGAGTAGGAGTTCATCATTGAAACGATGCTGGTGTAAGTAGGAAGTGAGGGAGTCGGAAGATATTTAATCTCCTTTGCTATATAGTTTAGGTTTTGGAAGATTTAGGAATGTTAGTTAGATCAATGTGATATAGTGTTTTTCATTAGTAGGATGCATTAACATTGAGAAAATAAGGAAAAATAAAGAAAAATATCAGTTTATGTAACAACTAGGAAGCAAGAAAGTAGGGAAAGAAAAGAAAATAGATTTTGAATACCTTAGAAGGAAAATAGAGAGTAAAGGAAGAAAGAGAGAGGATTAAAAGAAGAGAAAGAGAGAGAAAGAGCTCATTTTGGCATGTTTTTGAGAGAGAGAGTAGTAGTTCAAGAGAGAGTAGTAGGTCAGGAGAGCAACAACCAACAAAAATCTATTGTATCATCACTCTCGATGATTCCAAGTATGCTCAAAATCTTCCTTATTGATTGAGGAATAAAGATGGGATCATAGCTAGATACACATGTGATTGAGGGAGTCATTTATCATCGAGTTTTGTCACTCAGACACCCTTCTTAGACTCAGATGGACATCCAAATTTCCAAACAATTTGAACTAGAATACATTTTTAGGGACCATCAAGACCCCTAAACATACCAAATGCTGTAAGCTAATTATCGAGTGACCCCAGCTAGAGCCTAGACCTAGAAGTGTGACCATAGAGTTGACCAATACTGGAATTTATCCTAACAAGCCCAAGAATTGACCAAATCAGCTGGTCACTTGCAGTTTACTTCCCAATAGAGACACTATTTGACTGCTTGGGCAGACCACACATCATTAGGACCTCATAAAAGATCAAAATTGATTGCCAAGTGTGATCGTAACTCGCGTAAAAGAGCTACAACAGTACCGAACTGAATGGCAAGGTGTTTGTGTGAATGATTTCATTGAAGGTTGCATATTGCATTATAGGCACTTAGGTGCATGAGAAAAGTCGAAAGCCTGATTGTGCACAATTCACCTTACATTGCACCATCCAAGTGTGTAAGTAAGTGTAAAATTGCGAAGTGATTCAATTAACAAGGAACACACTAAAGGAAAATTAAGCTAAGAAATGAACGCACCAGTAGGACTTGCTAAACTTGTGGAACCACATAAATAAACCAAGAAACCCAGCTTTGAGAAGTGAATAACCTCAAATCACCTAATAATTGAGTGAAGAAAGAAGTGAACCATAATTAGAGTCGTGTTCTTAGTCGACCTAATCACCCTCATTGACACCTTAGTGGTTCAAGAGACCGCAAACATGGTAGGTGCTAGCACGAACATATACAACCAAGACCTTGACCTAGGAGATTTTCTAGTCAACATATAGCAACTCATATCATGATACGACCATCAAACGTAAATAACACACCACGGGAGGTCAATAGATGAGATCATAGCTGCTCTCGAGGAGGATAGGAGACTAGAAAGAGTTGCCTTGCAATGCATAGCCAGCTACAACCAAGAGCAATGTGTTTAGAGGCTACGCCAAGAGATAGAGGCTACGCCAGGAGATAGAGCTCAACGAGGTCTAATGAGTTCTAGCTATTACAAGCAGGAACAAAGCAGGAGGAGATGCCAATAGAGAGAGATGGTTAGAAGTAGATCTTATGTTGAGTGAGCTTCTCATGAAGTGACAGTTAGATAACACTACCATAGAGCAAAGTAGAGCAGCCCCAAAGTAACCTCATTGCTAGCTAGACTGGGAATCACCCAAAACGCTAGAAGCTAGACCAAGATACCTATAGTTACAAAGCAACTTGAGAAGTATCAAGTAGGTAATGATCCTTACACCTTCGTTGAATAGTTTGAGCAGGTGTGTGAGGCAAATAGCATCATGGACCCCACTACTCAACGTGCACAAGCTTTGGACTCTGCCACCTAGGAGACAAAGGACTTGATTTACTAGCCTCAACAATGCTGAGCACAACAACTTCAATAGCCTAAATGATATTTTCATTAAGAGATTTTTTGAAGCCAAATACTCAAACAACCTCATTGTTAGGTTGACGAATGCCATCCAAAAAGGCAAGGCGGAAATATGAGATTATGTCACTTACGTGAGAAGTCTTAGAAAAAGATTCTACAGATGGTGCAACCCAATAAGAGAGCAATCCCCACCGAGTTTATCAATGGAATCCCAAACGAAGAACTCTATAAGGCCTTAGCTAGTAACTCAAACCTACAAAGGGACATGCTAGATAGGGTCTTTGAAGAGGCAATACATGTGGATGACTTGTTGAGAGAGAGAGAAGCTCAAGAGCCACACTGCAAAGAGAACACCACCTCTAGAAACACTGAGAGAACCATAACCCTTCTTGAGCGATCAAACTATAGCACACAAGATAAGGAAAAAACATCAACTAAATCCAAGAGATAGCTGACTTGAAGTTAGAGTTGGCCAAGCTATAAGAGATGTTGAGAAGGCTAGTGTGATCCCACATGTAGTGTGTGCATTGTGGTGGAAACCATCTTTCAACTGAATGTCCCAACTCTCGATCATGGTCATGTGCTAACAGTGGTAGATTTGGGCATGATGCAATGCATTTTCAATTCCTGAGAAGACCCCCATACCCACATCCCTATACTCAGCTCTACTATCCAAGGAATAGGTAACCCACCTTTGTAAGAGGAGCTCCATTATCTCTACCAATGCGCCTAATGATTCGAAGCCAACTACCACTAGGATTGACATTAACCCCATGGGAATCCCTAGGCCACTTGGACCCATAGTGACCCATTCACAGAGCGATGCTCCAATACACTTTGTAGAGGAGCCACTAGAGGACAAAACGTATGTGAATCCCTATGTCTCTTATGATGAGAAGGGTAATTCCTATATTGATGAAGACTAGTGTTGGTTATGGCTTTAGGCACTGGAAGAGGTAGAGGTCTAGAAGGGGGACCGAACCAAAAGCCACTAGCGTGTTGGAATTGTGAACATCCAAGGCACATTTCATCTCACTGCACTGAAAAGGAGCAAGCAAAAAAGGACAAGGCCCCAACTTGAGATGTCTAGAGTGTGGAGTTACACATTTGTATGCTGATTTCCCTAGATAGAAACCCTCCACTAGTATGGAAATTGTGCCATCAATACCACTTGGACTCTTTAGTGTCGAAACACTTGATGATGAAGCCACACCAATCCCACTAAAAGTCATGAACCGAGCTCAAACAAAATGGGTCGGTATCTCATTACCTGGACCTAGCAAAAAGATAACACTTAAAACTAATAATGACACCACACTTACCATAGGGAAACATGTCATAGACAGGAAGGCAGAAACATCTTTCATTAAGATAGTGGAAAAGGGAAGTGCCAAGGTGTTGGGGGTAAAGGTGCCTTCGCCTAGCCGCCCGTGTATTACTACACTGACAGTCACCGCCACTGCACACTGGAGGTGGCGGCGGGCGCCCATCACCGTCACTTTATTCTTTATTCTTTTAGTGACAGTTTGAATAAACCGGTCACACATTGTGACTGTTGGAGTTCCCATTTCTTGTCTCTCTCTTTCTTGCTCTTGCTCTCCCGCCATAGCTCTTGCATGCAAGATTCGATCCTTCTCATCTTTCAACTAGTATCAAAGCTCGGCTTCCCGACTATTGAGCTTGGTTCGTGGCATTCTCAGCTTCCCATCGACTCCCCACTCACATTGGGTCTCCTTCCCGGCAGCCATATCTGACTCCATCGAGATCCCGTCACTCCTCAGCTTCCCGAGTACCTTCTCGGCCCCTTTGGGCACCCTCAAGGCATTCACACAGGGGTATTGCTTCACTCTTTACAGGGTTTACCTCAGTTTTCAGCCCTCTTGAAACAGGGTAGCCATTACACTCCCAGCTCTCATTTCATATGTGGGCTGCTCTCCCCTTGCTGGAGCTTGTTTGAGGCCTTCTTTGGCTTTAACTGGACCCCTCCGAAGCTTGGCCACCATTTTTTGCAGCCCCAGGACCAGCATTTACAATTGGCGCAATCATATAGCCCTCCCATATGTGTCTTCAACATTGACAGTCACAACAGCAGCTCTCCCCCTCCATTGGCACTTGGAAAGGCTCCATTTCGGGCATATGAACATGCTTTGATGCTTGGTTTTAATGGTTGATGTGTTGGCATAGCATTTGGACTGATTTAACATTGTTTTGGGACTACTATAACAGTCCACATACAATTTATGATAGTGTTACACTGACATTTGATGCTACATCTTGTTTGGCATTATCATTTGATGCACGGTTGATCCCGTTTGATGCGCGGATGTTAGGGGAATGTATGCCTATTGTTTGGCAACCATTTGGAGTTGATTTTGGTGCTGAAATTCTCAGTTATGAATAGTAAATCATTGTTGTACACAGTTGGGCTGAAGTCATTTTACTCATATATGCTTATGCCTATGCTTTTCGGGCTATGTTTCGGGCATATATGGTGATGTATTGACACTTGGGGCTCGACATAGAGCTTGGTTTTGATTCGGGATCATTGGTTGAGCTTGAGCTTGCTTTGCAAAGCATTTGGATGCTCCCTCTTGGATGTACTTATGGCATGTATGTTGCTTATGTCGGACCGGTCTTGACATGCTTAGCCTATGCCATTACTACATGCTAGCTACATTGTTTTGAGCCTATTGCTACTGGAGCTCAGTCTTGGCTTGATCTTGGATTCTCGGAGCTTACTTGAGCTATTTATTGGCTTGCCAGAGTTGTATCTTGGGATGTACTTGATGTCTTACATGCTTATGGATGCTATATACGGATGCTCTACGGCCTACATGTTCGGGATGTACCATTGATGCTTGATCTTGGACACTTCTCACTGGTGCTTGTACATGCTTTGTTCGAGCTTTGTTGCTTGATATTTACGTCTTTTGTGCCAGTGGGAGTGTCTTTGGATGCTTGACAGCCATTGAGCAGGCGGTCTATGCTCTTTGAGCTTTTGAGACTATTTGGGATATTTTATCCTTCAGGATGATGCATGGTTCATATGTCTTGGTTCCTCTGATGCTTATGAGTTGACTCTTTGCTTTGGGTCCCTCTCTTTGTGAGCTAACACCTACTTGTGTTAAGTCTTGGTAGTGGCAGGAACACTTTGCCCCGTTGATTGGGGGGTGTGCCTACTCACTGGCAGATGTTTGTATGACATGTTTCGGTGTTGGGTTCATGCTTATCGACTGTCATATGCCTATGTTATGCCCGCATGATGCCGGCTTTGGTCTTAGCAGTATCTGATTGATCTGGGATCCGATTTTGGCACCGTTAGCTCTCATTTACTAAAATCTATAATTTATTACAACAAGCATATATATATGGACTGACATGGATTTTTCATGCTGAAATATTTTGAAATGATGTACTTTCACTAGTACTTGGTGGGCAGCAGCTTTGGTTACACTTTTCTCACCATTTTCTCTCAATTTTGCTGACTTTTTCGTCATTTTCTGCCGTAAACAACAAGCAATTTTGAACTATCTACAGTCTTCCAGCCTACATTATGGCGAGTTTGTTCATTGAACATGCTATTTTCAACATCACTAAGCTTGATGGTACGAATTACTCTTATTGGAAGAGCCAGATTTGGCAGGTGTTGGTGCAGAAATCGCAGATCAAACCTTTGAGGTTGGGCAACTATGCCAGATGAGGAATGGCTTGAGCTTGATGAGTTATGCAAGTCCACTATTGTATTATCTCTCACAGAACATGTTCATTACAATGTATTTGAGGAAGAATAGAGTGCATGGCAATTGTGGGATAAAATCAAGAATCTCTATGACAAGAAAAGTCGAGCGAGTCAGATGTATTGGCTGAAGCAGCTTATGGATCTGCGCATGAAGGAGAATGTGACCATGTTTGCTCACTTGAGCCAGTTCCATGCTATACTCAAGAACTTGACTTCGCATGACATCACTTTTGCAGAGGATGTCACTCCTCTTTTCTTGCTTGGTACTCTTAATGAGTCATGGGATGTATTCCGCACTGCATTATGTGCCTCTACTGCTACCTTGAAATTATCTGATGTTGAGAGTGCTCTTATATAGGAAGAGGTTAACCGTAAGAATTTGGATGCCTCTTGTATGTCACATGCTATGACAGTTAGAGGCAGGAATGATGGATATGGAAAACATGGCAGTGGTAGTGGCAATGGCCGTGGACGGGATTCTCAGAAATCTCAGTCCAAGTCTCGTGGGAAGTCATGTAGCAAATCCCATGGCAGGAATGCAGATGTTACTTATCACCATTGTGGGAAAAAGGACCATATTAGGCCACAATGCCATGAACTGCGCAATGAAAGGTGAAAAGATAAGGGGAAAGAAAAAGTGCAGGATAAGTCTTTTAATCGCAGCATAGTGCCTGCAAAGTCTAATGTTAAAATTAAAGAGATCAATGTTATGCAGCCTGAGGATGTTTATGATGATTATATCCTTGTAGCTTCTTCTAGTGCTTTGCAGATGATAGAGATACACTCTATGTATGCATAGTGTTGGCTCTTAGACTCAAGTGCGTCCTTTCACGTGACACCTTGCCAAGAGTGGTTTCATTCATACCATACTGTTTTGGGTTCTGTGCGCTTGGGTGATAACAACTCTCTTGATATTGTGGGCATTGGTGATGTTAGGCTGTAGTTTCCTTTTGGTAGCAGTTTTGTTATGTAGGATATAT
This sequence comes from Lygodium microphyllum, assembly GCF_053477565.2. Taxonomy (NCBI): domain Eukaryota; kingdom Viridiplantae; phylum Streptophyta; class Polypodiopsida; order Schizaeales; family Lygodiaceae; genus Lygodium; species Lygodium microphyllum. Next base: position 100,819,938 of record NC_141151.1, read on the forward strand.
GTCATGTACTTGCTTTGACACACAGTCTCATGTCAGCTGGATAGCTTGATGATGCAGGTTATCATATATCTTTTGGAGATTCTGCATGGAAGATCACTCGTGGTGGCAGACTTGTGATTGCGAGAGGTGCCAAGGCTGCAGCCTCTATCCCTTGATTGTATCCGCTTCTTCCCTTGATCATGTTTTGTCTGTGGGTTCTATCCCACATGTATCTCTTTGGCATGCCCGTTTGGGCCATATGTCTTTGAAGAGAATGAAAATATTTTTTGGTTTGCAGTACTTACCGCCCCTTGATTATGCATGTTTTGATTCATATGAGCATTGTCTTTATGGCAGGCAGACTAGGTCTATGCATAAGAAGTCTGTTAGGCCATGCATGAGTGAGTCCTTGGCATTGGTACATTCGGATGTCTGTCCCTTGTCAATCTATGGGTGGTGCCAAGTATTTTGTTACTTTCATAGATGATTTTTCACGGAAAGTTTGGGCTTATCCCATTAAGCTAAAATCCAATGTCTTGGTTGTGTTTCAGAGATGGCTTGCATTGGTTGAGAACCAGTCTGGGTATAGGCTAAAATGCCTAAGGACAGATAATGGGGGTGAGTATGTCTCAGGTGATTTTGAGCAGTTATGTGATGAGAGGAGTATTAAGTGTTAGTTGACCGCCCCCTACAGCGGATGAATAGAACCATCCAGGAGCGTGTACATAGTATGCTTAGCCACGCAGGCCTGCCACCACAGAGCTTTTGGGCTGAGGCAGTTAGTACAGCTATGCATATCATAAACAGATCACATTCTAGTGGTTTTATTTCCAGGTTGCCAAGGAGGTATGGATTGGAAAACCTCCCTCTTATGCGCATCTCCGTGTCTTTGGATATGAGGCATTTTGCCATGTGCCTAGGGACAAGAGAAGTAAGCTGGATCTTAAGAGTGTCAAATGCATTTTCCTTGGTTATGGGGATGTAGGTGAGATGGGTTAACGTCTCTGGGATCCGCAGGCATGGAACGTCATCCACATTCATGATGTAGTCTTCCATGAAGACAAGATGCATAGGCAGCCTGAGAGAGTTGTTGAGATCCGCAGGGTCATATTTCAGAAGGAGCCGCGCACAGCCAGTTGGACAGCCTATAGCTGCAGCAAATGCTTATGGTCAGGGTGTTGGACAAGTAGTTGGATAGGCAACATAGCCTATGGTGAGACGGTCTACTAGAGACAGACGTCCACCTGATAGATTTCAGCCCTCGATGTATTATGTCTTGGTTACAGATGCCGGAGAGCCTTTCACTTATGATGAGGCTATGAGCAGGGGTGACAGTCACTCCTGGGAGAGGGCTATGCAGTCTGAGATAGACTCTTTGCATAAGAATGAGACTTGGGATTTGGTTTCCTTGCCTAAAGGCAAGAAGGCTTTGCCATGCAATTGGGTGTATAAGCTGAAAAGTACCCCTAGCCATCCCAAGTTGGCATACAAGGCTAGATTGCTAGCAAAGGGTTTTAAGCAGAAGCATGGTATGGACTTTGATGAGGTCTTTTCTCATGTGGTTAAGATGACCACCCTGCGCTTAGTCTTGGCTTTGGTTGCTCAGCTTGACTTGGATTTATACCAGATGGATGTCAAGACGGCTTTCTTACATAGCTGATGCCTTTATGCAGTCACAGGGCTATAGCAGGAGTGCTATGGATTCATGTCTTTACACGAAGAAAGCCCATGATGGTTCTTTATTGATTTTGGTCCTCTATGTGGATGATATGCTAATAGTAGCAGGGAAAGCTCATGATGAGCTAGATGCTCTTAAGGCTCAGCTCAAGAAGAGCTTTGAGATGAAAGATCTGGGATAGGCCGCTCACATACTTGGTATGTGCATTAGATGCGACAGGCATCAAGGACTCCTCTACTTGTGACAGAGGGAGTACATTCATAAAGTGCTTGAGCGCTTCCGCATACAGGACGTAAAGCTTATTGGCTATCCATTACCTTCTTATGTGAAGGTATCACAGGCTGATTGTCCACAAACAGATGAGTAGAGGGCCGAGATGGCCAAGATTCCCTATACATCCGTAGTGGGCAGTCTTATGTATGCCATGATAGCCACTCATCCAGATATTGCCTTTGCAGTTGGTGTTGTGGCATGCTATTGTTGAGATATCGAGCTCCACTCGTGATATGCGAGGGTGACCGTTGTGCATTTATGTCACCGACGTGTCAGTTGCAGATGCGGTTGGTACACCGCCCATGAATAATAGCTACATGACAACTATCCTTATCTACTCTAGTTCGTGGCTCAGCTAGTATGCCACCTTAGTTAGTTGAGTTTGGTTTGAGACCCATATATAGGGTTCTTCTATTTCTTTGTATGAGAGTTCTTTTGGCTTCCACAACTAAGAAGAGGAAAACTGTTTTCAGCCTCCACCCTTGTGTGTATTCCCCCATTGTGCATTGTGCAAGCAAGAAAGCTACAAGTGAGACTCCTTCCTTCTCTCCCACAATATTGACATGGTATCAGAGCCTTGTTCGTGGTAAGGAGCTCAAGAAAGCAAGCCAAGCTCGCGGTGTTCTGGTAAGAGGAGCAGTGTTGCTTTCATTTTCTGTTTTGGGAGTAGATCTCTGCAGGTAGCACAGCCGGAAATTGCAAGACTGCATTGTCTCAGGTTGAGACGCCCTTCGCGGTGAAGCAAGAGGGCAGTATATGCTGCGGGCAAGGGCTTTAGCCCTTGGCGACCTTGTTTTTTTGATTTGAGGCCATTTCGGGGCTTGTTTTGGAGGCGGAAGTTTTCTGCACGCACTCAGGAAAAGACCCAGTTTTATGCTGTGCAGCCACTGTTCTACAGGTCGGTGAAAAGTTACTGTAGAAATTGCATTGTATACCTGTGCGCAGAGACATTGGGAGTTACAGAATCATCCCCGTTGCCTGTTGATGCAAAATCGTCACTAGGAAGTGACAGTGTGGTCAAATACCACTTTCGTCAGTTTTGCAGATTAGCCCTTGTGAGGCTGAAGTTGTGTTCTTTGCAGTGACAGAATTTTTTGCAGTGTTCTATAATGGCGTCTCATTCTCTCTCACAGATTGTCACTGAAAAGCTTGACAAGAACAACTTCCAAGCATGGAAGTTTAGAATGACGAATTTCCTTATGGGAAAAGGATATTGGGAATTTGTTGCAGGAAATGAAGAAGAACCAGTTCTTCCTGATGTTCCCAATCAACAGCAAATGCAGGCATTCAAAGCATGGCATGAGAGAGCCAGGAAAGTTATGTACTGGCTGTCTATCAGTATTTCAGACTCTATGATTGTGCATATTCAGGATGCAAGTACGCCAAAGGAGGCATGGGATACTTTGTCAAAAATGTATAGCACAAATACGCAAGCCAGGAAAATGCAGCTCAAGCAAGAGTTGCACAATGTGCAAAGAGAAAGTATGAGCATCAATGACTACCACATGAAGGTGAAGAAGATTGCAGATGCGCTTGGAAGATGATGATTTAGTCTCAGTGACCTTGAATGGTCTAGGAAAGGATTATGCACAGTTCTGAACATCCATTTTCGTCCGTGAAAGATTTCCTGACTTTGAGGAGTTGATTGCTCTTCTAATTTCTGAGGAGCAGAGAAATGGTGGTGCATCTTCTTCAGGAGGAACTTCAAAAGAAGCTGTCTTCTACTCAAATGCTGGAAGAGGTAGAGGCAGAGGTAGAGGAGGCCGATTTGGAGGCCGTGGTAGAAATCAGAATATGCAGCAAACTCAAGAAAACTAGTCCTATGGAGGAGGACGTGGTAACTCTAGAGGCAGGGGGAGCCAAAGAGGTCATGGTGGATGGCAAAGAGGCCAAAATGCAAACAACAATGTTGAATGCTACTACTGTGGTAAAATGGGTCATATGGCTAAGGACTGCTATAAAAAGCAGAATGACATTATGAATGGTAAATTGCAACAAGGGAATTATGCATCTTCTAGTAGACAGGGTGATGACAGAAAAAAGCATTTGTTTATGGTGCAGCACATGAACAATTCTGTGACAAGTGCAGAAGAAAGCAACGATGTATGGTATGTTGACTCAGGTGCATCAAACCACATGACAGGTCATGCAGAATGGATGGAGGATGCAAGGAAAATGGAAAAACTAGGATTTGTGGAGACTGGTGATGATACTGCACATCCTATTGTGCAGATTGGAAAAATTCCTTTGTCTATGCAGGATGGGAAAAAGAAATACCTATCCGATGTATTTCATGTTCCGAATATCACCAAGATTCTAGTTTCTGTTGGTCAAATGGTTGAACAGGGCTTGCAGGTCAGATTTAATCCTCATGGATGCTTTGTTGAGGATATGAAAAATAAAGGTCACTTGATAGCAAAAGGAAAGAAGAAGGGCATAATGTTTACGTTGGATGGAGACATGTCTAAATTGAGTGCAGCAATGTTTGCACATGGGACTGGTGTAGTTGCAGATATTGATATCTGGCATAAACGCATTGGTCATGTTAATGTACAGCGACTTAAATCAATGCAGGCCCAAAATATTGTTGCAGGATTGCCTAAATTCAAGGTTGCAGAAGTGCATAAGGTATGTGAAGCCTGTCTTTGCAAGGAGGCCATTTGGTTGGGTCATTTGGTTGTTGACCTTGGTATTGATGCTACCCCTACACTGCATTCGGATTCTATGAGTGCTGTTCAGTTAGCCAAGAATCCAGTCTTCCATGCGAAGACAAAACACATTGAGGTGAGGTATCACTTCATACGTGGGGTCATTGAGGACAAGTCTGTTAACCTTGTCAAGATCTCCACGAACCAGAATCCTGCAGATCTGCTCATGAAAAGCCTCTCTACAGAGTGCTTTGCCTTCCTCAGGAGGTTGATGGGCATGGGATGAGATGACATCTTTCCTCATCCCATTGTACATGTTGTACTATCTTTTTTCCTTTTCTTTTCACTCCTCACTAGGGTAGATTTGCCTTTAAGTGGGAGGTTTTTGGGGGTAAAGGTGCCTCCGCCTAGCCGCCCATGTATTACTACACTTACAGTCACCACCACTGCACACTACAGGTGGTGGGCGCTTGTCACCGTCACTTTATTCTTTATTCTTTTAGTGACAGTTTGAATAAAAGAAGGCCCGGTCACACATTGTGACTGTTGGAGCTCCCATTTATTGTCTCTCTCTTTCTTGCTCTTGCTCTCCCACCATAGCTCTCGAGTGCAAGCTTCGATCCTTCTTACCTTTCATGGATTGCATATGCATATGACATGGTTGAAAGGATTGATGGTAGTTTTCCTCTCTTGGATAGTTGTTATCTTGGCATACCTTTTGATATTGGTAAGGATGATTATTGTTGGGTGTATGATGATTATCATCTTGGCATACCTTTTGATCTAGGAGGTCTTTTGACTAGTTCAAGATGTCTTGGAACAAATTATATCTTGTTGTAATAATTTTTTTGTTAAAAGTAATTTGTATAATTTTGGAATTTATCAATGCACGTGGATGGAATTCTTAGCCACAACATTTATCGATGCGAGAGATTATTTTGAACCTCTTTTTGCGCGTCGTGTGAGGGGTCATTAATATTTCGTGCAAAAATATTACATTCTCTCCCCCTTAGAGGAATCGAGATGTCCTCATCTTGAGAAGAACTGGGGGTATTGTTGGTTGAGAGTACTTTCATCCATCCAAGTGGCATCTTCTTCGGGATAATCTTTCCACTGGACGAGATATTCTCTCAAGGTCCTTGATCTCAAATGCCTCTCCCTAACATCTAAGATCGTGTCAGGCCGTAGCTCAAGTACTCCTTGGCTAGGTATTACAACTTGTTGATCATCAAGTACATGACTAGGGTTAGGTACATACTTCTTCAGTAGACTGATATGGAATACATTATGAACTTTTAGGTTTTCAGGGAGTTGCAGTGTGTAAGCATTAGGCCCTAGACACTTGAGAATCTTGTAGGGTCCACAATACCTTGGACTTAGCTTTTTGCATTCACTTAAGGATAGGGAACTCTTCTTTGGACGTACGTGAATGAAGACCATATCTCCTTCAGCAAAGGATCTATCTTTGACGTTTCAAATCCGCGTATGCCTTCTATCTATCCTTGGTGGTTTGGATGTCTTGTCTTATTGACTTGATTTGGTCATCCATGTCTTCCAGCATCTACTTTGAGGCTTCAATCCTCATGGTTGGATCCGAGAAGTTTAAAGGACTACAACAGTCGTGCCCATACAATGCTTGAAAAGGGGTCATCTGAATGCTTTGTTGGTAGGAAGCATTGTAGGCAAACTCAACCAGTGGCAAATATTGAATCCACTTTTTGGGTTCGCGACAGTAGTGTGCCCTTAGCATATCCTCAATGATTTGGTTGACTCGTTCCGTTTGACCATCGGTTTGGGGATGGTAAGCTGTACTGAAACAGAGTTAAGTCCCAATGGCCTCGAAGTCGGCTCCCCTGAAGTGTGATGTGAAGAGAGAGTCACGATCACACTGATGATTCTTCTGGGTAACCCATGTAGTTTGAATATCTCCTTCATGAATAACCTTGCAATGTCAGAGGCTTTATAGTTTGTCTTAACAGGAATTAGATGTGCAACCTTGATGAGCATATCCACCACAACCATAATGGAGTTGTATCCTCCCTGAACTTGGGGTAGGCCAACAACAAAGTCCATACTAATGAATTCCCATTTCATTTGGGGAATGTCAAGTGGTTGCAATTTCCCTGGCATTTTGACATGTTCAGCCTTAATGCGTTGACAAGACAAACACTCAGTGATATATTTGAGAACATCACCTTTGAGCCTCTCCCAATAATAACTCTTTTTGACTGCATTGAGGGTCTTGGCATAGCCAAGATGTCCTGAAAAAGGGGAGTCATGAGCTTCCCAAAGCATCTTCTGCTTGAGTGATTGGCTTGCCGGTATATATAATCTCGTTCTATAGTAGACAAGTCCACTATTGATAGAGAATTCTAGATACTTTGCTTGTACTTCGGGTCTTGATCCTTGATGGGGATCTCCCTTAGCAATTTCTGATAGGTTGGATCATGGCATGCCTCTTCTCTAGCTAGCTCAAGAATTGGGTTGTTTGGCATGGATACCTTTGTGGCTAGAGATCTTGCTATTGATGGATCTTGCAAAATCAGAGAATTTAGAAATGCCTTGCGACGACTGAGTGCCTCGGCAACTACATTCTCCTTTCCAGGCCGGTATTTGATTTCAAAGTCATATTCCTCCAGCACTTCAATCCATCGACGTTGCCTCATGTTGAGCTCATTCTGGGTAAAAATCCACTTGAGACTCTTGTGGTCTGTCACTAAGGTGAACTTGTTACCCAGCAAGTAGTGTCTCCAAAGCTTGAGAGCATGGATGACAGCTAACAGTTCCAGATCGTGGGTAGCATAGTTCCTCTAATGGCTCTTCAGTTTCCCTGAAGAGTATGCTATAGGATGACCTTCTTGCATAAGCACACATCCTAAGGCAAGTGTGCTAGAATCAGTTATTACTTCAAACTCCTTACTAAGATCTGGAAGTCTCAGGATGGGTGCTGATACCAAGCTTTGCTTTAGTTTATCAAAGCTGGTTTGTTCAGCAATTGACCATACAATTGATGTTTGCTTCTTCAGTAGATCCGTTAGAGGCGCTGCAATCAAAGCATAGTTTTTGATAAAGACCATGTACCATCCTGTCAATCCAAGAAAACTTCGTATGATCCACTGAAATTCCTTCTGTTGATACAATGAATCCCAAATATTCAATCTGTCGCTTGAAAAATGTGCACTTCTTCTTTTTGGCATAAAGCTTGTGTGCCCTCATTGTCTCAAGGACAATGCGAAGCTGGGGTTCATGATCTTCTTCCTGTTTGGAGTAGACTAAGGTATCGTCGAAGAAGATGAGTACAAACTCATCAAGATAGGGCCTAAAGATATCCTACATTAACCTGTTGAAGGTAGCTGGACCATTTCTCAGCCCGAATGACATGACTAGGAATTCAAATTGTCCATATCTTGTGTTGAATGCCGTCTTTGGGATATCTTCTTCCGTGATCCTTATCTGATAATATCCAAACCTGAGATCAATCTTGGAGAAGATCTTTGCACCTTGAAGACAGTCAAGAAGTTCATCTATTCGTGGAATAGGGTATTTGTTCTTAATGGTTGATTGATTCAACCCTCTGTAGTCAATGCATAACCAAAGCATTCCATCTTTCTTCTTCTGGAACAGCACTGGAGCTCCCCATGGTGAACTACTAGGACGGATGTAGCCTTGGTCTAAAAGTTGCTTGAGTTGCTCCTTCACCTTAATCGCTTCCGGGATGGACATTCTATATGGTCTCTTTCCGATTGGTGCAGCTCCTGGTGCTAGCTTGATTTCATGATCGACTTCCCTTCGAGGAGGAAGCTCTGTCAGCTCTTCAGGAAATACGTCTGCGTATTTCTTTAGCCATGAAGGTTCTTCTCTAGACTCCTGATTCTGGTCTAGCTTATTTAGCTTAATCAAATAGACAAGTAGCCCCTTTCTAACTCCTTTTATTATCCGAGATGCTTTGGCCAGTTGAATTTTTGGCATACCAACCTCTCCTTGAGTTGTGACCAGTTCCCCTTCAGAATTTCGAAAGGAAACTTGGACCTTTCCACAGTGAATGTGGGCATCGTTAGGTTTAAGCCAATCCATTCCAAGCAAACACTCGTGGACACCTAGGTTCATAACCCTGAATCTGACCAAAGTCAACTTTCCACCAAGTAGGAATTTCACCTTAGACGTTTGCCTAGTACAAGTGACCTCACGACCATTTGCTAATTCCACAAGTAAGGTAGGTGCATCTATTGTGGCTATTCCTAATCTTTTTGCACAAACTAGGTGAAATGAAGGAATGTGTAATGCCAGAATCAATCAAGGTTTTGAAGCTTTTACCTTGATAATCCGATGGAGTCTGAATCACTGAAAACTGGCGATTTGGGCCTTTCTTGTGGAGAGTGGCATGGACTGTTGCCCTCTCAAAGTCAGCTTCCATGGTTGGATCTTCTTCATCACTGAACTCCTTTTCGGCAACACTGGCGGTCCTCCCTCTGGCCCGGGTGGCGGCTCCTTGGCCACAGATGGTTCCTTGGGATGGTCCTTGACGTTGTCCTCCACCAAGCTTGCGATATTGCCTTTTGAAATGACCAAGTTCGTTGCAATGGAAGCAACAGAGATTGCAGCCATTACCTTGGATAGGAATGAAATTATTGACAGTATTGGTCCTAGCTTTCTTCCTTTGTCCTAAACTTTGTCCCTATGTTCACTTAGCCTGGGACCTATATACTCCCTTGTTTTGATCCTTGTAAGACCAAGTCTTGGTATTTCTTGGCTTGGTTTGCACCTCCTGTATTATGGGTGTAGCTCGAATGAGCGCATCCTGAAGGTCTGTTGGGTGCATTGATTCGAGGGGAGTGTTTATAGGTGGGTTTAATCCAGCATAAAACTTTGACACTTGTTGTGTCATATCCATTTGTGGCCCGTACTTTAAAAGAGAGACGAACTTTGAATAGTAAGCATCAAGAGATAGTCCAAGATGCTTCAGTTCATAGAACTCATTCATCTTCTGCGTGCGGTAGGTAGGTGGTAGATATCTTCCTTACACAGCTCTTTTAAGCTTTTCCCACGTAACTGAACCTTTCGAGATCCCTTGGTCCCTGCACCATTGTTTCCACCAAAGCCTTGCTTCGCCAGTAAGCTTCAGCTTGGTGAGCATTGCTTGGTTGACGGGTGCAATATCTACTGCTTCAAAATAATCCTCCATGGATTTGATCCAGATCTCGGCATCAGTTTGGACGGGTCCTTCCCTTGCCATCAAATTCTGGTGGCTTGATTTGCTTGAGAAGAAACTTCTTCTCCTGAATCACGGCCGTACTTGGTGTAGGGGTCGAACTAGGAATCTGCACTTGGAGTTGTGCCTGGCCAATAAGACTTTTTACGTTAAAAACTTGCTAAGAATTTCTCACATTACATTAACATGCCCAGTTCAACTTTTAGCCAAGTGACCTCATCACTTAATTTCTTTACCAACACTCACAGCCAATACAGTCATTGATTTAAAAAAAGTCTATTTCATTCATATGGGCATAGCCCTTTCAATACAATTATTTTTGGGAAGATGGAACAAGCTGATTGGCATATCAATTTGGGGAGAATAAGATTGTGTTACATTCAACTACATGAACTGAGTAATAGTATGGATTGGGTCATGGATTTTTAGGAATCGATAGGTCATAGGAAGATTAGGGTATCCTTTCCTTTGATACCCGTTCTTTTCATAACGTCCCAACACCTTGATTCTATCAGTAGGGATTATTCGAGTCACTTCCTCGTACACATACGTGTTCTTCTTGACCCTTCGACCGCCAACATGTAGGGTTGCGTTTGCGTGAGCTTCAACAAAGATGAACAGCTTCACGATCTTTAAGTCCTCCATCCACTTGATTCTCTTCAAGTTGGTTCAAAGATACGCAAGTCGATGGGCAGCTATGTAATAAATTCCTGAATCACCCGTCCATCTCCGTTCCACGTACAAGGGTGAAGGATTGTAGATGCGGTCTAGGATATTCATCATATCGAGCCTTCGTTGATAAGTCAAAGCACGCATCGCAGTCATAAGCATAACCTCGAACACCAAGAATCTCTTCCATGCTTCACGACTCTGCAAGTTAGCATTGATAAGTAAGTAAGAAAATGTTCTTAACAGCAACATTTGCTCTACTTCTCCTCATTAAGTTTTCTTGTAAATATTAGTTCCTCGTTGGTTCGCTCTGATACCAACTGTAACGTGTCTACCTGTCCACTTGTAGAACACTTCTTAGCAGCCCATCGGGAAGAGAGTCCTAAAAGCACCACCCGGCACTCCCTCGGAATTGCATGGGGTTTGCGATCTAGGTCTTCCCGAGTCTGCCACGAAGCAAAAGCATTCCGGCCGTTCCCACTTATGACCGACCTGAATCAGGGTTTTCCTAACGGTCAAATTCCTAGAAAGTAACTAGTGTCAAACCCTAGAAGAACTACTTTACGCAAAAACGTCAGGGTCGAAGCGGATTCATGCTACACTTGGTTCAAGGAGAATGGGAAACGAGAGGGATGCAAGGCTGGACCTCTCTGCCCGTAAGGCATAGTCCCATTCCGTTCCCCTAAAACAGCATAAATCGGGATTCTAGCTTCCTGGGTTCTAGGTCATCATTCACCTTGCTGTCAACTTCTTTGACAAAAGTTCCCGGCCAACCAGGACCACCCTTCCATAGGACGGACCCATGGCCACATCCACCGCACTTTCCTCAGGGTTGCTTTAGTTATCTAATTACCTACCACATTTAGTTTGACAAGTAAAAATAGCTTCCTTAATTAGCCAATTAATCACTGGTTCCTTCAAGTAACTTAGGCACTGACATAGAAAAACAATGTCAAACAGATTCATTTTCATCATTTGATCTTTATTTATCAGTATTTGGAATACATCATATAATCCAGCTTGAAGGCTATTCCATAATCCAGCACAAAGGCTAATCCATAATCCGCTCGAAGGCAATTCTAGCAATCCTCATGGATCGCTATTCCAAGTTTCCGCCTGTAGACTAGTATGTGGGGCTCGAGATCCAATCTCGAGTCACGTCGGCCTCTTGTACAAAACCCGAAGGCAAGGGATTTACGGACAGAGCCCCCTGGCACCCAAGCGTCCTCCTGCTCCAAGTAGCACCCACAGAGAGACCTCTCGTGGCGAGTTCAGTCCACGTACTCGGCGCGGCTAACAACCCCCTTGGATAGGGTCAGGCAGACACTCGGGGGTAACTGATGCTCTGCCTCTCCCTCTAGGCCTTCAACACCTGAAGCATTAATTATTTTTCCATCTTTAGTTCCTTGATAAAAGAAGTACAAACAATGCCCCTAACTGTACAAACACACTCAATCCAGTGGTCGTTTGTTTGGCCAACTGCTAAAGTATGAATCCTCTTCTCCGAATGCACCCAGCATCCGATCTGGGATCAATTGCAACTTGGCAAGATCCCAAGGGTTTCGTTGCTTGTTTACCCTTTTATCCTTGGGTTAGGGTTTATACCCTATTATCCCAAATTAACAAACACCTTAGGTTCCTTAAACTAAGACAGTAAATCCTGGCAACCTTGTTGCCCTAACTTGATTGGTCAATTTCTTGCTAGGCAATTCATAGTTACCCTAACTTGGCAACTTAGCCTCACAGAAGGGTGATGTAACAAAATGACTACTCATCCTCTTGCAAATTAAACTTGTACTTAGAACCTACCAACCTTGTTCCAAGGAGTGGCAAATCTATCTTGTGATTTAAACACAAAGCCATGCGACGTTGCAACTTGTTGCATAGGAGTCGCATCCGACTTGCGGAATTAGTTCTCTCATCAAACGGTACTCCTTGGTCGAGAATACCTTTGGTCAAGATGTAGGGTTTGGGAATCCTCTTGACCCAACCCAACCCTAACCCAACTAGGCCGACAACGTTTGGCCCTAGGGTTTCCAAATTCAATCGGAAGTCTAGTATTTGGCCGAATGATCCTTAGGGTAAGAACCCTAGATCGTTCTTGCATGGACATTTAACTAACCCTAACATTCCATGAATGTGGGTAGGATCTTTGGGATTGAAAGTCTTGACTTGGCATCTCAAGTGTGATACTAGGCAGAATTTTTAACATAATTGAACCCTACCTAGCACTTTGAGGTGTTCGTCGTACTAACTATTTATGTTGTTATGAATCCCATGAGAATTCTGCCATTACAAGTGATTCACCTAAATTGATCTAATTGTCTTGCGACAAGTGATGATCTTTCCTTAGAAATGTAAATACTTTTCCTAAAAAGATGTAAATAATTTCAAGATACAACATTCCATGCAAGCATGCAATTCATAGATTTTTTCCTTCTATGCAACTATAAGGTTTACAATGACCATTTCTTTTCCTTGCCTAGACTATAATGATTGACAATTTAGGGCTAACTCGTATAAAAATCTACATTGAATTTCATCAAGAATGATGCTCATAACCCTTCGCTTAATGCATTGAATTCAAGCCTTAATATGAAATTGCATCATTTTCTAAATACAGACTTCGATAAAAGAACTCCATGAATGCCACGAGACCATTGATGATTTAATTTGTCCTTCAACACTTAGGTCAACTTAGGACGTAATTATCATCGCATGCAATATGCATGGTACATAAATCCCTTTCATGCAATGCAACTACTTGGACAACATTTTATGGATGTCAACGATTATTTCCTGTGAATCACAACTTGGAGATTATTATCTAAATGCATTATTTTCATTTGCGAGGAAACCAAGGATGCATTTAGACAAATCCACCTTTTAACCTATGCAATAGGATTGCAACTTGGAAGTGCAAGCAATTTCAAATGCACATCATGCAATTAAATCTTTGAAAATCGGACGATCAATTAAAATTTCCAAGTGTAATTAAACTTGCTTACGAGAATTGGACATGCCTAGTGCATTCCTTTCATGCGGAATCAATTTTTAAGAACCTGGGCATTAGGGTTCGGGGTGTTATCCATATGCGAACTCGGAGTAGAAGCTCCCACATGTGTGCCTCTCACCATTTTCTTAGGAGCCATTAACGACGTAGATCCTTGGCTCTGCAAACTTATCCTTGCCTTTATGCGATCTCCGAACTCCCTCTAGGCTTTGCCAAATCAACTCAAAAACTGCCTACTCCCCCCCTTGCACAGGAATTTCCTTTACAAGACGTGATTTTTAAAGAACCCGGGGAAGGCCGTGTGTACAAGGCTTATGGAAGCCTTATTTTTTTAGAAGCTTCCAAGAAGCTTCTGCTCCACAGAATGACGTGGAGGGGAAAAGAAATGATTGGTGGAGAGCATGATGGGCAGGGCGATGATGATGAGGAAGATTATGATGATGATGATAGTGTCGATGCAGGTGGCAACAGCGGGCGACCAGGGCGGTGGCGTTTATGGGCTGGCGGCAGCAGCAGTCGTCAGATCCTCCCTCTCCTCATGCTTGAGAGGGGGGAGGTCTTATAGGTTAAGGGGGGGGGGCGGGGGGGGGGGGGAGATATCCACACACGTGGCTAGTGGCATGCTCCCCTCCCATGCTCCTCTCTCCTCCACTTAGCTCCACTCCCTCTCGCACTCCTCTCCCCTGCCATGCATCAGCTGAGGGGGAGGGATTAATAATAATAAAAAATTCCTCAATTTTAACCATTATCCCCTTTTTCCCTCTAGAAGGGGTGTTCCCGTGCGGGCTTGTGGTCTTCAAGCCATGGCCTCTTTTGCACGTCACAGAGCTGGAATTTATCAATGTGCACGGAGGGAATTCTTAGCCACAACATTTATCGATGTGGGAGATTATTTTGAACCGATTTTTGCGTATCATGTGCAGGGTCATTAATATTTCGTGCGAAAATATTACATTAGGAGACTTTGGCCACTAGGAACCCAGATTTTTGGTCGATCATAGTGGGTTTTCCGTGAACGTTCCGTTGCGAGGCAGACTCGAGAAACCCTAGGCGACAAATATCAAAACATTCCATGGGAGTTCCGGGCAGCGATGCTTAGACTCGTTTCTCGATGGACCGCTCAAAAGCGTGCTTGGACATGGGCACGTTACATATTTTCTTCCAAGTTTCCACCCTTGCACTTGTAAGAGGGCCTACGAGAGACCTCTCACGACAGGTTTGGTCCTCATGTGGCTATCAAAAACCCCCTTGGATAGGGTTGGCGGCTGGCTGGGGTGCTCAACACATCTTTCCTAGGTGTTTCAACCTGAATCCAATTTGAAAGATTTTCTTCTTATCAATTCCTTTATTAGATGACTCCTTTTCCAAACAAGTGTTCCTAAGTACAAACACAAGCATAAGTGCAAAATATGTACTAGACAATTCTTTGTTCTCTCTGTCGAAGAAAATTCTTCTAATTTGATGTGATAGCTTCTAGTCTTGGCTTTATCCCCGTCCGATATTTCCAAAGATAACCTAATTTAATTTCCTCATTCTTTTGAATGAAGGAGTATCCTTGCAATGTTGATTGCAATTTAGGACATTGGCTTCCCTACAACAAAACCCTATGTATTCATTTGAACTAGGGTTTGTTGCATAATTCATATAGTTACTTAAGGAGTTTGAATTCCTTTTAGCTTCAAGCAAGATGGGCCTTGAGAAGAATCCTTTCAAATCTTTAGGGTTTGAAATTCCTTCAACTTCCTAGGAACCTTATGTATTATATCACAAGTTCAATCTATGTTTTGTGAGATGTAATAGGATTTCCTATTATTTCAACCAAGCAAACAGATGCGGGTGCATAAAATCTATCTAGCTTAATTGCAGTTTAATGTATATTCTTAAAACTTTTCATATATATATATATATATATATATATATATATATATATATATATATATATATATATATATATATATATATATATATATAAGCATGAAATTTCTATGCAATTTATGTTCAATTTATGTGCAATTTAACGGCTTCTAAGTGCAATTTTAATTGATCACCTAAGATGAATGTGATGAACAAAATTTTCCTAGTACGCTCATTATCTCGAAACATGCTCAATTAAGTTGTGATAATTAATGTAAACATTCTTTTCTCCCAATTTCTTTTCCCTAATACAACAGGGTACACCTGATTCATAAGAGATGTGTTTCCCTAATACAATGGGGCGCTTGGTTTGTGGTCCCATTGGTTGTGGTGGGAGTTTCAGCGTTTGGAGAGATCTTTTGCTTGGGGGCCATTGTTCACAAGTCAGCTGAGAGATAAAGAAGGAGGAATGAATTTTATATGGGAGAGTGTAAGAGAAAATGCTTAGTCGAGACCGAGATAGAGGGAAATTGAGCTAACTCTCTCCCTCGCAGCCTCTCAAGGTAACTCCTCTCTCTCTCTCTCTCTCTCTCTCTCTCTCTCCTTCTCGCAGCCTCTTGGAGGGGTATCCTTCTACCTTCCTCTCTCTAGCTCTCTCATGCAGCCTCTCGAGGTCTCCTTCTACTTCTCTAACTCCTCCCCATGCCTCATATTTATAGCTAAACAAGAGAAGAAGGGTTGTGGCTGAGAAGAAGAGATCTTTATGGAGGGGATATTGGAAAAATCAACAATCTGATGCTCAAGTCACAATTCTGATAGTTTCGTTGGCTCCGAAAAGGGGGGTAAAACCCCAAGGCGCTTGCTTTAAAATCTTTTAGATCACTGCTTCTTCTTCTCCCTATTCGAAGTGATGCTTACTACCTGTAAACTGCGATATCGATGCATGTGATTTTGCCAAACCTTCTTTTTTTGTATTAAATCTCCAAAACAAGCTGAAAAAAACCATTTGCTTTTTTTACATGACATCCTGTTCTAGAAATCTCCATAGCTTTTTAGGATATTTACAATAAGTAATATCTAAAATATCTAGAATATGCTAGTTTTGCCCAAAAATCTAATATTTTTGGACTATCCATATTATACATATTAACAGTAGTGATTAATATGTCTCATAACTCTCGTTCACATTGTAACTTTCATGAAGGGTGGCTACAGTCCTTGTCAATCCGGAAAAAATGTCATATTATGACTCTCGATTTTTTTATATTTTTAATTAAATAAAAATTGTTAGTTATTAATGTTACTTAGTTTTTTACTTTAGTTAGTCTTTAGTTAGTAATCTTACTAACTTATTAATTGACTAACTAACTTTCAAACTAACCAACTAATTTTTAATTGTGTGGAAGTATTACATCCTCCTCCCCTTAGAGAAATTGAGATGTCCTCATCTCGAGAGAAACCGTGGGCATTGTTGATAAAGAGCATTTTCATCTATCCATGTAGCATCTTCTTCGAGGGGTAGTCTCTGGATGAGATATTCCCTAAGAGTTCTACTTCTCAATTGTCTCTTCCTAGTATCTAGGATTTTATTTGGCTACAACTCAAGGACTCCTTGTCTAGGCATTATAATTTGTTGATCACTCAATACATGGCTAGGATTAGCCACATATTTCTTTAGTAGACTAACATAAAATACGTTGTGAACTTTTACCTTTTCAGGGAGTTGAAGTTTGTAAACATTAGGTCCTAGGATTTTGAGGATCCTGTAAGGACCGCAATACCTTGGGCTAGGCTTTTTAAATTCTCCCAAGGATAAATAACTTTTCTTGGGTCATACACAAATGAAAACCATATCCCCCTCCTTGAAGAGCCACTCTTGCCTATTCAAATTCGCATAAGCCTTCTGCCTATCCTTGGTGGCTTTGATGTCTTGCCTAATGGCCTTAACCTGTTCATCCATTTCTTCTAGCATCTTCTTGGAAGCCACTACCCTTAAAGTAGAGTCCGAGAAATTTAATAGAGAACGGAAATCATGCCCATACAATGCTTAGAAAGGTGTCATTTGAATGCTTTGTTGGAAGGAAGCATTGTAGGCGAACTCCACCAAGGGTAGATATTGGATCCACTTCTTGGGTTCGTGACAGCAATATGCTCTAAGCATATCTTCAATCACTTGATTGACCCTTTCTGTTTGGCCATTAGTTTGAGGATGATAGGCCGTACTAAAACAGAGTTGAGTCCCAATAGCTTCAAATATCTCTCTCCAGAAATGAGATGTGAAAAGGGAGTCTCGATCACTGATGATTCTTTTGGGTAGACCATGGAGTCTGAATATCTCCTTGAACAATCTAGCAATATCTGAAGCCTTATCATTTGTCTTTACTGGGATGAAATGTGCAACCTTGGTGAGCATATCTACTACAACCATAATTGAGTTGTACCCACCTGGAACTGGAGGTAACCCAACAACAAAGTCCATGCTGATAAATTCCCACTTCATCTTAGGGATGTTGAGGGGTTGTAGCTTTCCAAGCATCTTGACATGCTTTGCCTTGATGCATTGGCAAGACAAACATTCCATGACATATTTGAGCACATCTCCCTTAAGTCTTTCCCAATGATAGCTTTTCATGACCATGTTAAGAGTCTTGGCATATCCTCGATGACCAAAGAAAGGGGAATCATATGCTTCCCAGAGTATCTGTTGTTTAAGTCTTTGGCTCGAAGGAATACATAGTCTTGTCCTGAAGTAGACTAGGCCTTCATAGACAGAGTTCTCTTGGTATTTAACTTTGAGTTTGGGACTTTCGTCCTTTTCTAGGATCTCCTTTATCATTTTCTAATATTTTGGGTCATGTTTAGAGTCTTCCTTAGCCAATTCGAGGATAGGGTTGCTTGGCATTGGCACCATGGTGGCTAGTGATCCTCGACTGTCGAAGGTTCCTCCATAATGAGAGAGTTGAGGAACAGCTTTACAACTTAAGGCATTAGCAACCTCATTTTCATTTCCAGGTCTATATCTGATCTCAAAGTCATACTCTTGTAGCACCTTAGTCCAACGGCGCTACCTCATGTTGAGGTCAGCCTGGGTGAAGATCCATTTGAGGCTCTTGTGGTCCGTGACCAAGGAGAATTTGTTGCCGAGCAATTAGTGCCTCCAGAGTTTGAGGGCATGAATGATAGCCAACATTTCCAAGTCATGGGTAGCATAATGTTTCTCATGGGTTTATAACTTCCTTAAGGAATATGCCATGGGATGACCTTCTTGCATTAGTATACAGCCTAGTGCAAGTGAGTTGGAATCTATAACAACTTCGAACTCCTTGCTCAAGTCTTGGAGCTTCAGAATTGGCGTTGTCACTAAGATGTGTTTGAGTTGGTCGAAGATTGCTTGTTCAGTGGGCTGTCCACACTATGGCAACCTGCTTCTTTAGTAGATATGTGAGGAGTGCAACAACTAAGGCATAATCTTTGATGAAGATTCTATACCATCCTGTTAGACCAAGAAATCTATGCACTTCCTTAATAGTGGTTGGTGGGGGCCATTCTTGTACATCTTTAACCTTTGCACGATCCACAGAGATTCCCTCTTTTGATACAATGAAGCCTAAATACTCAATCTGTCGTTTGAGGAAGGCACACTTCTTCTTTTTAGCATAAAACTTGTGTGTCCTCATGATTTCAAGGACAATGCGAAGTTGAGGTTCATGGTCTTCTTCTTCCTTGGAGTAGACCAGGGTGTCATCAAAGAAAACAAGTACAAACTCGTCAAGGTATGGTCCAAAGATATCTTACATTAGCTTATTGAATGTAGCAGGAGCATTGGTTAATCCAAAGGACATTAAAGTGAACTCAAAATGGCCATAACTCGTGTTGAAAGTTGTCTTTGGAATATCATCATTCTTGATGCAGATTTGGTAATACCTTGACCTTAAGTCAATTTTTAAGAAGATTTTTGCCCCTTGTAGGCAATCGAGTAACTCATCTATCCTTGGGATAGGATATCTGTTCTTGATGGTTACTTGATTCTTCCCTTTGTAGTCGATGCATAGCTTCCATCCTTCTTCTTCTTAAACAACACAGGAGCTCCCCATGGCAAACTACTAAGCTGAATGAACCCCTGATCTAAAAGTTGTTTGAGCTACTCCTTTAATTTGATAGCTTTGGGAATAGACATTTTGTAAGGTTTTTTTGCAACTGGAGCGGCGTGCTTGGTATAAGTTTGATCTCATGATCAATCTCCCTTGGGGACGGTAGCTCCGCCGTCAAGTCTTCGGGGAACACATCTGTGTACTCCTTCATCCATGAAGATTCTTCTTCAGACTCCTTGCATTGCTCTAGCTTATTCAGCTTGATCAAGTAGATGGGTAAACCCTTCTGCATTCCCTTAACTATTCATGATGACTTTGCTAATTGGATTTTGGGTTTATTAGCCTCCCCTTGAGTTGTGACTAGTTCCCCTTCAGAACTTCAGAAGGAAATTTGGCCCCTTCCACAGTGAATGTGGGCATCGCTGGGTATTAACCAATCCATGCCAAGTAAGCATTCATGAACCCCTAAGTTGATTGCTCTAAATTTTACAATTGTTGGCTTTCCACCGAGTAGGAATCTCACGTTGGCGGTTTGTCTAGTGCAACTAATTTCATGCCCATTTGCTAATTTATTCCTAGCTTCCTTGCACAAGCAGGAGAAATAAAAGAATACATACTTCCACAGTCAATCAAGGTTTTGAAGTTCTTACCTTTGCAGTGAAGGGGTTTGGATCACCGAGAATCAGCAATTCGATCCCTTTTTATGGAGAACCGCATGGACTGTCGCCTTTTCAATCTCTACTTCCATAGTTGGTTCTTCCTCTTCATTTACTTCCTTGATGGTGATATTGGAAGTCCTTGTGCTCTGATACCAACTGTAACATGCCTAGGTTACGCCAATTTTTAGTATTCCATCAGGATTCTAATCTAAAAGATGCCACTTGGCACTCCCACGGAATGCCATAGGGTTTGTCAATTAGCAACTCATCACGAGTCTACTTCGCAATGAAACGTATTGGCCAACCCTATTAGGATCAACCTAAATCTTCCTGGGTTTCTAATGGTCAAGTCATTCTACTGCCTTCTAGCATCGAAGGAATCTACTTTGCGCAGAGTATCTAAATCGAGGCAGACTCATATCGCACTTGGTTCAAAGAGAATGAGAAACAAGAGGGATGCATCACTCAACCTCTCTACCCATAGGGTAAAGTCCCATTCTAGTCCTCTAAAATGATATGAGCAAGGGTTCTACCCTACATTATCTAAGGTCACTACGCCATCACGATTTGAATGTTGAGAAGCCTCCTAGTTCTCTGGGACCACCCTGGACCCATTGGGGGTTTTGCCCACCCGTTTCCCTTGATAGCTTTACTTTCCTACTTACCTAAGGGCACATTAGTTGTAACACATACAAGAAGCTTCCTTAATTAACCCGTTAGTCACATGTTCCTTTACGTAATTTTATGCAATGACACGAACATAGATCAGACAAATTCATGAAAGTAAACTTTATATTAAAATTTCAATTGACATACAAATCCCATCCATGGGATGATTCCCGCAATCTATAAGGATCCGTCTTACTTTCCTCCAAGTTTCCACCCTTGCACTAATAACAGGGCCTTGAGATTCCTTCCTGAGTCACGTAGACCATCTGAATAGGATCCGAGGGCAGGGGACTTACAGCCAGAGCCCCCTTGGCATCGAGCATCCTCCTACAAACAAACGTTTCTACGGAGAGATCTCTCACGATGGGTTCGGTCCACATTCCTGACGCTATCAAAAACCCCCTTGGATAGGGTTGGCGGCTAGCTAGGGGTGCTCAACATAACCTTCCCATGTGTTTCAACATGAACCCAATTTGAAAGATTTTCTTCTTATCAATTCCTTTGTTGGATGACTCCTTTTCCAAACAGGTGTTCCTAAGTACAAACACAAGCAGAAGTGCACAATATGTACTAGACAATTCTTTGTTCTCTCTGCCGAAGGAAATCTCGATTTGATGCTCTAGTCTCTGTTTTATCCTCATTATCGTCCGAGATTTCTAGAGATAACCTATTTTAATTTCCTCATTCTTTTGAATGAAGGAGTATCCTTGCAATGTTGATTGCAATTTGGGACATTGGCTTCCCTACAACAAAACCTTACGTATTCATTTGAACTAGGGTTTGTTGTGTAATTCATATAGTTACTTAAGGACTTTGAATTCCTTTCAACTTCAAGCAAGATGGGCCTTGAGAAGAACCCTTTCAACTCTTAGGGTTTGAAATTCTTTCAACTTCCTAAGAACCCTACGTATTATATCACAAGTTCAATCTATGTTTTGTGAGATATAATAGGACTTCCTATTATTTCAACCAAGAAAATGGATGGGGATGCATAAAATCTATTTGGTTCTCTCTCTTATCCTCCATTTCTCTCTTAATCTCCCTCTCTTTTGCTCTATTAATCTCCCTCTTAATCCCCCTCTCTTTCCCTCTCTTTGAATCTCTATGTTCCTCTTTCTCCCTCTCTTACCCTCTCTCTTAATCCCCCTCTATTTCTTTCTCTCCCTCTCCATCTTCCTCTTATTGTCCATCTCTTTTATTCTCTCTCTCTCTCTCTCTCTCTCTCTCTCTCTCTCTCTCTCTCTCTCTCTCTCTCTCTCTCTCTCTCTCTCTCTCTCTCTCTCTCTCTCTCTCTCTCTTTCAAAATAGTCGTGGTATGTTTCCATGATTGTTTCTAGTCTGTTTTTTTTTCCATGGTATAGTGTCACTATTAGCATCATTATGAGGGTCGATATATAGTAACTCCAATAAAAAGTGTTGCTACCACGTATCGATGTACATTTGTTTCCTTAAAGTGAATCTTTGATGGAGAAGGGAAAAATTAAATTTTCCACTAATTGCTTGTTTGATAAAGCTCCCCTTTGGTTGAATGTGCTCCACCATAGTGCCAACAAGCCAACTATATGGGATAATTTCTTATCATCCAAGGTAAAAGAATCAATCTTTCCTTCACAATTTAATCTCAATGCTAGATGCAATTGGACCAATCTCTCATGGCAAGAAGTAGATATTGTACCCACATACACTGAGAGATTTTAGTAGCATCTCCTTCTCCTATGTGTGTTAAAAGATGTGGTGAAAACTACCCCACTATAACAAAAGTTTGAAGATGGTTTGCAACCCAAAATTCAAGAAAACTTAAATATGCTTCAACCTTTTTCACTCTATGAAGAATCATTACTATGCAAGTAATAGCAACTCTTTCAAAAGGCCTCGTCGCTCTTTTTGTAATGGCATGAACTTCATTTCATGTACGTTTAATGATCCACTTAAGACTAGAGATTAAACTAAAACATTTGAAGAAGCCAAAGATAAGTCCCAAAACACCAATCTAAATTCTCAATGCAAATGATCTCACATTGTTTGTTACCAGTGTCGAACGCCTACCCATGTTGGTGCTAACTACCATGTTAAGATGCCTCCAAAGAAGACCACTACTGTAGAACTTCACCACATAGAAGAGGTTCCAAATTACACACCCAATTGGATTGACTCACTTCAACAAGAGTTGATAATTCTATTGTGTTAGAGAAATTCACATACTTTAGAATTGTTAGAATAATTGAAAGTCTATATTGTTGTGCCGGAGACTCTCTCACGCTTCAAGATACTTCAAAAATTCTACAATTTTTTATTATTCTATCATGCCAGAGTATCTCGCACTTCAAAATAAGGAGGGGTAAAGAGACAAAAAGAGAGAGTAGCTAAAGTAGAAAGTAAAGAAAAAGTGTGAGGTAATCCTCTAACACAACAAAAGTATTTAAAATTAATTAATAAGATAATAGATAAAAATAAAAAATACTTTTGAAGTGTAAGGTAAATCTGTGACACAAAAAGATTATTATAAATTAATAAATAAAATTAATACTTTTGAATTGCGAGATAAACTTTGATATAATAAAATGAAAAAAGAGGGTTAAAAACGTGTTTATACTTCTGAGTTTTCAATTGTAAACTCTTTTGATCAACAAAACTTTCAATTGAATTTATTTTTATCAAAAAATATTTTTATTGAAAGAAATTTTATTCACCTATACAGGCATTATTTTGGGATACATCGAATAACATGGTAAAATAAATATAAGAACCATTATTTGAATCAAATAATGCTATCTAGATTTAGATCATAAGATAGAACTGTTCCTTGGAATTTCTCCTCTATAGCAAGTACCATATATACAAAGCCCACTATACCAAAAGAAAAATCTAACGACAAGTCACTGAACCATTAGACAAAGACCTCATCCAACCAAGCTCTTCTTCCTTTTGGATCATTTTGATAGAGAAAAAAACAAAACATATAAAATGTGTATTGACTATTGTGCCCTTAATAAGGTCATGCTAAAAAATAGACACACATTTCATGTATTTTGATGATTTACTAGAAATTTTAAAATGAGCTTTTTTTGCAAAATATATTTAAAATATGGCTATCATCATATTAGAATGGATTTAGGTGATATCATTAAAACAACTTTTTGTATGCAATTTGGTCATTATGAGTTTATTAGAATACCTTTCTGTTTAACTAATACACTTGCAACTTTTGCTCAGTTAATGAATAAAAATTTTATCACTTATTAACATTTTGTTATTCTATTTTTTGTTTAATATCTTGATGTTTAGTAAATCACAAAATGTGCATAGAGAACATCTTTTATTAAATTAGATCACAACCATCTCTACACTGACCCTTCTTAAAATAGTTTCTTTCAAACCCAAATTGAATATCTATGTCACATCGTCTCTACCAAAGGTACATAACTTGATCCAAGGAAAGTAAGTACTATTAATGAGTGGCCACACCTAGGACTCTCCATGAAGTTCATACTTTTCTAGGTTTAGATGGCTTTTATAGAAAATTTATGTATAATTTCTCATTAATAGCCTTTTTGCCATCATTGACTCTTTTCTTGCATAAAAATGTTGTCTTTCATTGGAGACCTAACCATGCAACAAAAATATTTTGACACACTAAAGTACTTCTTGACCCATGCTCCTATATTTTAGTTACCCAATTTAGTAGTAAGTAATGCTAGTGGATCTAGCATAGGTGTTGTACTCATACAAAATGACCACCCTATTGCATACATGGGTCATAAGTTGAATCCCTCATAATAACATTACACTATTGACACTAAAGAACTACTGGTTGTAGTGCATGCATTAGATATTTGGAGATACTATCTTATGGGATTCAAGGTACTTATTAAAACAGGCCAACAAGCTATTAAGCGCTTACTTTTTGAATCTCTAATTTTTTATAGTAGGTATATTAAATGAGTTTCATTTATACAAAAATTTCATCCTATGATCTTATATCAACTTGGGAATATTAATGTTCTTATTGATGCACTTAGCTGTCAACCTCATGACCTTGTTCCATCACAATATATACTTGCTTTTGATAAGATTAAAAATGTCTATTTAAATCACATTTCTATTGTAGAAATCGATACTTAATGATTTCTATTTATCCATCTGATAATGACTTAAATAATGTAGAGCAATAATTTCAAAATGCAACAACTACTTTCTTCAATGACTACACATAATACATGGACTTTTGTATTACTAAAGAAAGTTGTGTGACTATGCCATATAGGGAAAGAAATGCAACATCCCCATACATGGGATATCGAGGAATTCATCCTACATTAGCTGCATGTAAAGAACATTTTTATTGGCTAGAATTAAAGCATAGTGTTACAAAGTATGTATCTAAATGCATCACCTTTCAACACTTGAAATGCCATCATGGAATGTCTCATGGTTTAATTATGTATTTACCTATACCTAATGCACCATGGAAACATATCTCTATGGATTTTATGATTGGTTTTCCTACTACATCTTCCCATAATGACATGATTTGGACTATTATGGATTGGTTTAGCAAACTGCCCTATCTACATCTTAGCCTGCTAAATTTCTCCACACCATCTTTCCTCATCGTCACTATCCTAAGCTTATCACTGTTGATTGAGATGATCATTTCTATAATCATTTTTTGATAGCTCTCTTTAAAAATTTAGGTTCCAAAATGGATTTTACTTATGCTTTCCACCCTGAGAGTAATGGTCAAATTGAATCAACCAATGGCACTATTCTTGATCTTCTTAGGTCTTATATAATTGGTGGTCATTCTGCTAATTGGGATCAACACCTATCTATCCTTCAATTTGCTTATAACAATGCTCTCCATTTAGCTACTAGTCAAGAACCATTTGAAATTGTATATCATAAGAAATTGCCTACACCCATATCTACCATATCCAATCAAGTTCTTGCAATAGCTAATTTTATAGCCACTAATCATATAAAAATATTTAATAAATTCACTAATAAGATTAGACATTCACAATTATAGTATACTGCACAAGCTAACAAGCATCATAAAGATATAGCATCTAAAGAAAATGATTTAGCATGGCTTGGAATTGAGAAAAGAAGATTGAATGACATCCCAAAATTAAACTTGCTCCACCATGTTATGGACCTTTTCAAATTGTTCACAAAATTAATGATAATGCTTTTTGTTTAAGAATTCTAGTTCACTAGCAAATCCATAACTCTTTTCATTTTAACTTATTCAAATCCTTTAAGGTTCTCTATCTGTTAGTCCTATAGCTGATTATCCACCATTACTTGAGGAAGATAATGAAGTGTTAACCCCCTAAAGTTATCATTGACCATGAAAAAACTACCACTTATACTAGTCATGAATATCATCAATATATAGTCAAGTAATTTGAATTGTTTTTGTAAAAGATCCGCTATAGATTGAACGCATTGATTTTTCAAATGGTCTATATTGTCAAGACTACCTATTCTGTAACTTATTTCAATTAAGTGATCTATATAAAAACCATTCATTGGAAGAATCCCAATGGATTCTGAAAAAACGTCTTTCTCCAACTAAGGATGATCTAATTTTTGTATGTCATTCACAAACACATTAAGATTTCAATCAAACACCAATCCTGCCACACAATGTAGTGTTTGTGGTTTATAGTCACTCTTTATTGTTTTGATTTGTCACTTGAGGTGGTACATTTGTTTCTTGCCCATTTTGAAATTTATTTCTCAATGTACATCCACCACATGAGGCAACATTTGCATGTGCCTAATTACCAATGTCATTTCTTTAATATGTCACTAAGGACAATCGTTTTCCTACCCCCATGCAATGTTAAGAATATTCATTTATTTTGGAATTCTTATTTTCTAACAATCAGTTGCATAATTATGACTATACCAATCACATTGTGCAAGGTGGATATCATAAGGATTAATCTATTTTGTATTGGTGAAAAATATTTAGATCAAGGATTTAAAGAAAGGCATGAAGCATTGGATGGAGTGCTAGTGATTAATATTGTTATTTACGCACTTGAAGTGTTAAATATTTTATTGTATGCTTTTAGGTTAGGCAATATAATTATTTTTTATCCCAAGATATTCAAGATATTGTATAAACTTTTAGATATTAAATAGATATTAGGAGAAGGGGATTAGTCCACACTCTTGTTACTTCCAACACTCTCACAATCAACCATACAATACTCCAAGTTTTCTAAGCAAGATTTACTCTCTTCCAAGTCAAACTTAGTCTCCTCACAATGAACCACATTAGCTAGATTCAACTCAAGATTCCCCACATCACTTAGATCAACCTTCTCAATATCATTACTCTCATAATAACCAACCCCCATCACATTCAATTCTCAAACAAATCCTCATCAAAATCCACTTCAAAATTCAATAATCTTTTAAAGAACTCCTCTATCTTCAACTCATTTTCATCCAAGTCCCCTAAGGTTTCATTGGAAAATTCTCAATTTCCTTATCACAAAAGTTCACACATCTTGCATAGCTCTTCTCTTAAGGATACTTGCAATTTCTTAATTCAAGACTTTCTCTTTAGTAAAGTAGTAGTGTATCTAAATGTGTTGTCTTGGCCAGCAAGATTGGATTATTTGTAAGGTAGATACTTGAGAGATTATCACATAAGACTTTAGTTGATCCTTAAACTGATATACCAATATTTACAACAAGAACTCTTCTCAACCATACAATCTTACACATGACATTATCTACTCCTTTATATTTAGGTTCAATAGATGATAATGCAATTGTGGGATGCTTCTCAATTGATCAATTAATTATACTACTTCCCTGTGAGTAGCAATATCCTAAAGTGGACCTTTGGCCCTCAATATTCCAACCTATTCAACATCTATGTATTCAGATAACCTCAAGGCTAAAGTAGAGTCATAATGCAATCCAATGACAGACCCCACCTACTTCCCATCATAAAGATGACCCACATGGTAGTGATATTTCAGGAAATATAGTCTCTACTTCAGCTCATGAAAATGTTGAGTCACGGTCAAAAGGTGAGAATCAAAGAAAGAACATGAAAATTTAGCACTACTAGCCCTTAGAATATCTACATGCCTCTTATGCTTTGGAGATGCTTACCTACAATACTAATCCTGCTACTATACATATAGCATTTATGTCAAAAGTCTCTTCCATAATTGAAACTTAGTCATAAATGAAGGATTCATTAAGAAAGAATGAAATTTAGCCATGGATGAGGAATACAAAGCTCTTATGGGAACTTGATGATCTACATGAAGATAAGAAGGCTATTAGATATAGCTAGGTGTCTACTAAGTTAAGTTGAATATTGGTGATTCAATCAATAGATACAAAATAAGATTATGTGCTAAAGGATTTGCTCAAACATGTGGTGAAGATTATGATGAAACCATTTCTCCAGTCACAAAGATGACAAGTGTTAGACATGTGAGTACTCTTGCAAAAAATGCTTTCTTAAATGGAGATTTGTAAGAAGAAGTCTACAAGAAACAATCACTAGTATATGTAGATGCCAACCATCCACACAAGGTACACATGTTAAAAAAGTTTCTATATGGATTGCAGCAAGACCCTGGATCTTGGTACACCAATAGAAACTCCTTTTTGCAAGATCATGGCTTTTGAAGCAACAATGTTGATCCTAATCTCTATATAAAGTAAGAAGGTAAGGATACTACATTGATCATTATCTATATTGATGATCTCATGCTCACATGTAGTAATATTGCAAGCGTGAATGCTATAAAAAATTAGTTGAAAATGGAATCTAACATGAAAGATCTTGGTGAGTTACAATATTTTCTTAGGCTTGAAGTCTTAAGGGATGCAAATAAGGTTTTTCGTTGCCAACATAAGTGTGCTAATGATATCTTGAGGAGGTTTGGATGCAGTCTTGTAAACTAGCCTCTAGTCTTGGAAGTCAATCGTAAGCTTGTGAAAGATGCCAATTTATGTAGGCAATTAGTTGGTTGTCTAATCTACCTAACCATAACACTGTCTAATCCTATCTTTGATGTAAGTGTTATTAACCAATTTGTGCATGAATCCAAGTAAACTCATTGGACTATAGCCAAGTGAATATATCTCAAGGGTACTTTCCAATAAAGATGCATCTCTAAGGTTTAGGATCATGCTTTCTTCTCACCTTATCATGAATATGCATGTATGCAACACAACCAAACACTCTAAGATGAGATACATTTGGTTTTCTTCTTGTATATGCCTCACTACTTCTATGTGATGCACTAAAGTATTTATATCTTAAGCCCAACAACAATTTGGAAGATTTAACATAGGCCTAACATCTCAACACAATAACTCTATTCTTCCTCTCTACAACCCCATTTTTCCAAGGGGTATACATGCAAATGTATTGTCTTCTTATATAATTTTCCGAATAGAATTCTTCAAATTCATTTGAGATGAACTCCTCCCCTCCATCCAAGTCATGAGTCGTGTGATTAGAGGCCCCAAAGTCCATGTACCATTCATCTTGAAGTTGTTGATTTTAGTGCCTCATGCAAGTGGATATGAGTACTTGCTCACCACCATTATTGATGGATGCCATGTAGCTGGGTTGGTATTTGAAACTCTTTCATTGGTGGCTGGTCCATTTTGAAGTAGATTCTTCTTCCTTGTTGTTGACTAGCCAACGTCTTTCTATAATCTCTTTTCCAATTTCCTTCATAGCCACAAGAGTTGCATTGGCCTTATCTTCTTGGTGGATATTCTCTTCCTCTTGGTTTCCTCTTTGTGGATAGTTGGTTGTAGATGTATGCTGACTTGTTGAATATTCATCCTAGTTTTTAAATATTGAGTTGTTGTTGAAGTGGGTCTCTCTTTCTATTCCATATCTTCCTATTGTGGTTGCTCTTCCCCTCTTACCATTGCAAGGGTTGATTCTTGTTTGTTGCAAGTGAGCATGTCTTGCTTGAACCTTTGTTCTTCTTGAATAAGAAGGATTTTGAGCTGTTCAAGTGAGGGAAATGTTTTGCTCATAGCAATGGAAGTGACAAAGTTCTTGTACTCCTTCACACCTTTGAGAATAACCTATGATATCCCTTCCTCTTTAATAGTCTCCATTAGGAGAAATATGGACTCTCTTTTTTGTCCCTTAAAGAGTGAATAAAGAAATATAGGCCTAACCAATGAGAGAGTTGGGATTCCAGATTCATGTAACATGAATCTTCTAGCCATATCTTGGCCCAAATCTTCCGCCAGCAATAAAATAAGGGGAAATATGGGGAATACAATGCTGACACTTCCTGGAAGTTTGTGACTCGAATTTTTATTTTCTTAATTTTTTATGTTTGACTTTTCATTTCTCCCCTTTTTACTTTCCCCCTCTTTCTTAGGCGGAACTCAAATTTATCATATCTCTTTCCCCGCTTCTTCTTTCCTGTGATGAAATCTTACAGCCTCATTGTTTCTTGCCCTAACTGTAACCCTATGAAAATTCATTTCCTCTACACAAACACAGAGTGAGTTTCACACGTTTTATGAGAGCAGAGCTTGTTCTACTAAAGCCCTGAGATTTTCTTCACAAAACTTTACATGTATATTATTCTCTTCCATGGATGTTCTATGGTAAAGTTTTATCTCGTTTGGACGAAACCTGTGCAAGTTATGTGCATTCTCTGACATGTAATTTCTTTTGCTATGGTACTCTAGGAGTCTCTTACAGTTAAGAACAATGATCTTTTGAACACTCAACTTCTTCTTCAACATCTTACGGTTTCTTTGTAAACAAAGTTACACGTATGTTGTCTTTTTTTTTTGCTGCTCCATGGTTAAATTTTATCTCGTTTGGACAAAATGTATGCAAGGTATATGCATACTGAGTTTTCCTTTGTTTTTTTACTCCAAGAGTCTTTGAGGGTGGAGAACAATGAAATTTTAAAACTCAACTTCTTCAACATCTTTGGGCTTCTTTGCAAAGAGAGGCACAAGTATATTGCCACTTTTTTCTATTGCTCCATGGTTAAGTTTCAACTCATTTGGACAAAGCCTATGTAAGTTATATGTATGCTTTGACTCGATATTTCTTTTGTGTTTGTACTCTAGGAATTTGTCAGTGAAGAAACAATGGTCTTATTTTAAGTCAACTTCTTGTTCAACATCTCTGGGATTCTTTGTGAAAAGAATTGCAGGTACAATGTTTTTTTTAAATTGATTCATTTAAATTTCATTTCATTTGCAAAGTATACACATGTTGATAGGTAGCTTTTCTATTTGGTTATCATAGATGTCTTCAAGGAGGAAAAACATCAATAGCATACTTGTAGTGGAGGTCTTCAATAGGAAAGATAGTGGTAGTAATTGGATTTTTGATAAGTACTATAAGTTGGATTGGATTTTGATGCACCCAAGTACTCAAGGGAGTTTCAAGGTCAGGCATAAGGATGTTGCAAACCCTAGCAAACATTGGAAAGGTAGACTTTTAGAGTTCAGAACAATGTTCAATGAAATAAGTACAGCAACAGAAGTGTTGATCCAACATTTTTATACGCACAAACAAATCTCTATACATGACAAGAAGTACATTGCAAATTATAAACAAAACAGTAAGTTTTTAAATGTTATCATTTTTTATACTTTTGCATAGGAGTTGTTTTTAATAATCTTTGTAGTGTTCTAATTCAATCTTGTTTTACTAACAGCTCTATATCCATCAACTTTGCATGAATGGCAGAATGCGGAATGTTTGAGTAGCAAGATACATGTTCCGCATGAAGAAATAGGTTCTTTGATCTTTGATACTAACTCTGCAAGTCAACTTGCAACTCAAAATATATTTTTTTATAATTCATTGTATGTAGTAGAAAGCTAGAGATTGCAACATGTCCTATTGCCGCCACTATCTAGTGGTGAATGGTTGATTGGTAGCTTGGAGTTATCAGGAGCATGTAAGTCCAAGATAAAATCTAACATCAATAGTGCTATGAAACCCACCACAGGCTCCAAAGATGTGCATCTTAGTTGGTTTATTCTATTCTCATTGTTTGGTTCATGTGATATTCTGAAGAAAACAAAGATTACTTATCAATGCAAGTGTCCATTCAGGGAATGGATGAGTCAGCTATTGGGTGAGTCTTGGCAAGTCAAAAGAACACATTTTGATAAGACGATTGAATGCATGGTCAACCAATATGCTCTCACATTCAGGTAAATCTTTTTTACTACTTTGAATGCCTTGATTTAATGGATATAGCTCTTGCTTGGATGAATTGTTGTGTTATTCACATTTACTTACCATTATTTTTGTTTTTATTACAGGTATTTCATTTCTAGACAAACTTTGTGCATTTGCTTTTGATATAGAAGATGGCAACTTTTGCGCAAGGGGAGTGGATCAACTTGGATCAAGATACCCGAGATGAGACACATACAGCTCTCATAGATGTGGTTATCTTGTGGAATGATCATAATCCTTTTATGGTCAGCACAGAGAGCCATTGGCCCATTTCTTTTCTGAGACAAGAAATCCAATTAATGTCCAATGAGCCCCTCTACAACTTCTATTTCAAGTTAGATAATAGAAAAGTCAGGATTCGTAGTGAGCAATCCATGACATGTAAACAATGTGCTTCTCCACATATCCTTGATATAGTGGAATCCTTGTAAAAAAAATTTAATAAAGAACCAATATAAACTTTTTTTTAACTTCTGAGTACTTTCAAATTAGCTAATCTTAGTGTACTATGATCCAAGCGTGCGATAACACATACTATAATTAGTCAATCGTGCTGGTTAAAATCATAATTAAATTACAGGCTAGAGGTCTATAATCTATGCAATATTGTCTTTGCATAATGATATATTGTAGCTCATCTCTTCTACTTAATTATTAAAATTAAATATTAAATTGGATCCAAGGGATTTTGAAGGTCTTTCAATTTTCTTTTCTTAAAAATTTTCTATATTTTCTGTAGTTGGACTTGAATATACTCAGTGATCCAAGTATATTCGAGGATATAATAATGTAGAACGAAGCATTTGTTTCTATGACTAATTTTAACGGTTACTTTAAAGTATTGAAATAAAGAAAATAAGGTAAGAGTTTTAATTTGAAACTTTAGGATTAAAAAAGAACATTTATTTAAAACCCTAGATACATAAAAGCTATAACTCCAAACTCATTTTCACCTTCATTCTCTACTTCTCTACACTTGTGCTCTTCTCCCTTCTCTCTTTGTGTGCCATGGCTACCACTCCTGCCTTTGCCGCATGGATTAGCTCCACACGCTACGCACATATAGGAGACCAGATATACCCTAGGTCTTGTGTGACCTTGAGTCTAGAGAGCTCGATTTTTGCTATAGACCCTAGCTCTAGTATACTTGCATTGTTTTGTGATGCGGAAAACCCTCTCCCCTACTCTATTCCGGACTCTACTCTTAGATGGGTCCCCATAGATTTTCTATATAGTTTATGTTCTGGATCAAGCCATGCAAAGGTAATAAATCGAGCCCTTGTGCATGTGAGGCAGCATCTCCATGCCAGAGTGGAGCCCCAAGAGGAACACCAAGGAAAATGGGATTCTACTGCAAGAAAATCTATCTTGTAACATCAACAAGCTTTTATTTCATTCTTTTGATTACTAAAACAAAGAAAATAACAATTCTTCACACAGCATCATAGTAGATATCTCCCACGGATTTGATAGAATTAACCATAATCTTCAACATCTTCATAGAATACTTCAATAGAACAAAGAACATAAAAGAATACACTATCTTTGAATGTAAATCAATCACATAGTATTCATCTTCAATGTTTTCATAGTTTTCTCTCTCAATCTCTCATATACAATTACACTGTTTTGATAGAATTGGCTCTCTCTCTCTCTCTCTCTCTCTCTCTCTCTCTCTCTCTCTCTCTCTCTCTCTCTCTCTCAATCAATCAATAGTACATCATCTCCTCACTACAATGCTCTAATAATGACTCTCAATAATCCTTCTTAGGTCGTGGATGCACCTCCCAAGAGCTATATCTGATGTGAAGAGGCACCAGAGCCATTACAGTATCCCTTCATAGCTCACTACTGTCACTATCTCTTCAGTCTTCATCAGCTGCTTATTCCATTTGTTTTAGCTCTTTTGAACTTAGATTCATCCTTTCCAAAAGTTAGAAAACTTTCCCAAAGTCACACATACATTCTACAGAACACTTACAGAAGATCTACAGAACAGTACAGTACAGTACAGTACCAGAGCAGATACAGAATATTTACAGAGCAGAGACAGAGGCTCTACAGAAGGTTTACATAGGGTTACAGAAGGTCATCAGAACCCCATAACTCATACTAAAACCATTCCAAACTATCAAAAACTATTCAATAAGCTTCGAAAAGATTTCAATCTTCATCAATCATCAATCCATGCTTCATACAGAAGAAAATCAGAACAAAACAGAAGCTATACAGAATGTATACAGAACCAATCAGAACCTATCAGAACATCACAGAGCTTCATATCTCTACTAAGAATCATCATGATCTTCCAAAACATAATCAATATCATCCAAAACACTCTCAAACACTTCCATTATCAACCATATATCACTCTAAATCCATCAAAAATCAATCATTCAGACCTCAAAAACAACAAAAATCGGTCAAAATTTCAGTCTTTTTCCACTCTCAACATATCCCCACACTTAGAAAGGAAGCGCCCTTGCAACCTAAGGAAAATAAGAATATAAGTTCACTAAAGAGCTCAATTTTATCTGCCATAGGATCTTCAATTATCTCTCCAAACCAAGATCCCAACTTATCCCTTTATCTCTAGAAAAAACTACTAAAGGAAAACTTCATTATTCATTAGCACATCGGATAAACAATTGAAAGCCATAACAAATTTGTAAATGATATAAGAGGTTCTTCTTCAGCTTTTCACCATAGGTGTTCCATCCACCATCAATAGTTTGAAAAGAGCTCGCGAACAAATTATTCAACCAGCACGAACTCATCACATACAATTATTACAACACGCACACACAAAACACTAACACAACCATCGGAATGACACCTCCGAAAAGAGATATATATATCATTAAGAATCATCCAAAATACATTGCAAAGGCATCAATGAAGGTGATCCCTTTTAAAGGCTTGGTGGTTTCAAAAACGATCCATGGAGAATGACTCATCTACAAATGTCTTGGAAGGATTTTGAAAGAACTGAAGGTAGCACATCCTTTCTAGAAAAACAAGGTATGTGCTAGGTAGACATAGGGTATGAAAATATAGGACATCCAACTGTTGAGAATCAATGTTCACATTGACATTCATACAAAGCTTTGGAATGGCCTTTTGATCGTTATGGGAATGCCTATGCATGTATGCCAGATACCAAGCAAAATGAGCTGTCAATCTCACTGAAGGATCTAGAGATTGTGAATATTGGTGAGCAAAATGGAGGTAATTATGGTATGCTTGACTAGCAGTTGTCCAGTTCCCTGGAATTATTGGCCAATTAATATGTGGTCCTATGAGAGAATCAGTCGAGCTCCATCCTCTTCTTCTTGGAATCTGCTGATCAAATCCTTCGTACTCACTAACCAATTGAGGGGGTTGAGAAATAGAAGTGGCAGGAGATGAAAGTGGAATAAGTAAAAGAGGATAAAGAGATGGGTAGGAAAAATCATAAAAGGAGGAATAAAATAAAGAAGGAGTGGCTGAAAATTTAAGTGAATCAGTTAGGAAAGGTGTCAATTGATAAACAGGAAAAGTAGAAGGTATATGGATAGATGGAGAAGGGCATGGTGGAGAAGGGGAAAAGACTCGATCTTCGATGAAAGAACAATAGGTAAATATAGGAATTTGAGGAAAACCCTGAGGTTGGAAAAGGAGAGGTAAGATAGCTGCTGAGTTGGTTTGATAAAGGGAAAGATAAGTATCATAGCGATGAGCCATTTGGTGGTAGTAAAATAGGCTAGGAATAGAGGGACCTAAAATAGATCGTCTCTGATAGGCATAAAAAAAGGATGAATCAAATGAATGGTTCTTGGAAAGATAAGCTAGGAGATCCACCCTCAGTTGGTTAGTGCTGATCTGCACATAAGTAGAAGTTGTATTCTGATGTTGATTCAGGACCACAGAATCAATCATTGAATGCCATGAATTGTCAGGGCAAGTAGCCACTTTGGAAAAATAACACTAGAACATGTCATCTATCCGCAATTCCAAATAGTTGACATACAAAACAACTTGCAAAACCACATCCCCCACATACCAGGCCAGATCTACATCATCTGAAATCAACAGATTGCCTCGTAGATACATGTAAGACAGCAACATGGTATCCGTCGTCAACAGAATCTTCAAACACCATATGGACCACTTCTGTCAACAAATCAGAAGACCAGGCCCCACTCCAACCATCCTCTGGAAGAGGAAGATCCATCGTTGAAAGCTTCATATAGAAGGCCAACTTCTGCAACAACTGATAGTGGACAAAGAAAGAATGGTCCGGTGGAACATACTCCTGAAAGTGCTCAAATGTAGACCATAACAAATCCATCCTGGACTGTAATCTTTCCACTTTATCTTGAAACAATGGACACAATGTGGCCTGTCTCTGGAGAACTGCCAAGTCCTACTGAGAGATAGAAGGAATCATAAGAACATTGGGGCTTGGAGGAACGAACTCTGACTGTGCCAATTGGTCTTGCAACTGCTTAATCTGGGAAGCTTGTGATTCCACTGTATTATGAGTAGTCTATAAGGCTGACAGTTTTGCACCTAAAAGAGTCTGAAACTCTTGAGCTTCTTTGAACATTCTGTCTTTCTCCTCTGAGACTTTAGTGACCTCTGACTGAGCTTCTGTTAACCGAATCTTCAAAGAAGATATTTCTTCTCTCTGGGTCTCAATCATTTGGGTATGCTGCTCCATCTGCTTAAATAGATCTGCAAGAGTGTCTTTAGCAGAGGCTAACTCTGTAGTTGCCTTATGCAACTGGTCTTTGGACTGCATCAGTTCTTCATAGAAAGAAGCATACAGCTGTTGAATACAAGCTGTCACTGAAAGTTCAATCAAACTCTAGATGTCATTATAAAGGAATGGAATAGCATCTCCTGACACTAAACTGTTCAATGAAGAAACTGATATTTCCAAAGAACCCTCTCTATGTGCCCTGAATAAATTGTTACATGTGAGGTAAGCAAGGAGGTCACTGCCAGATGTAGCAGGAATTGTGACTCAAGGAATGACTGAGGGAGTTTTATCTGCCATACGCTTCAAGCGCTTCTGCTGAATGACCAATGGAGGAGGGGAATCAAGATCCTCTATGTCAATAGGTTCTGACTCTTCTGAAGGTGGAGGGGGATGTACCAGATCAGATGGAGAAGGTGGTAGCATACCCTTCTTAAGGCCTGAGTATGTCAAGAAAGCATATAAGTAGGAACCATAAGTGACATTCGTGACATTTTCTCTGGTTACTTTGACAAAATGTTGGTCCATCTTCGTAAGCAGGTAAGTACTCCAATCAATGGCCACCCCTTTTAACACCATCCTAGAAGCTGTGAAGAGTTCCTTGGACAAATAATGAGATGGTGTTTTGGTAGGCATAAATCTGTCCTGGAGGAACTAGCAGACTAACTTCCAAAGAGGATCACTGATCATGGAAAAATATACTCCTGAAATGTTTATCACTTTTTTGACATCCAAAATCTCTTTGGTCTGCTTCTGAAACATCTTGAAAATCTCATCATTGGAGAATAATTGTCTGGCTGTAACAAAGGGCTCTCCTTTGTAGGGAAGAGAGAAAGCCTTCCCTAACCCTCGGGGTGTTAATACCATGGAAGCACCATGAACCAGGCCCGACTTCTTACTATATGATGCAAGAAATTCATCACACAAGGATGGATCATGTGGAATCAATGGGAATGAAGCAGCAACGAAAGTTGCAAGTCCTGCTTTCGCTATAGGCTCAAAAGCCAGTAGGGAAGAATAATCCCTACTGATCAATGGGATATACTGGATAAGAGGAGGAGCGTGAGGCGCCATTCAGATGGAAAACACACACACCACAACACAGACAATCACAAAGAATGCCTGCAAAACAACCAAAATAGCTATAAAAAATAAATCAATCAAAAGAAGGACACACACATAGACGTAACTAACCAATTTACCACCCCAAACAACCCACATCCTAGAAAAAATTCGGCATGATCTCTACACATGCGACCGAAAACTTCATGCAATGTAACAAGCAGTCACCCAAAACCCAGTATCAGGAAAGAAAGAAAGAAAAACTACAAACCACACCCGTAATCGTATCACATAAGCAAACCATAATGCCATAAAAATCTAATCAGGACCTAACCATAACTTTGACCAATAATTTCAGCTAAGAGGACTTTACGAGTCCATCCCACGAAGCGTGTTTATTAAAAGGGAGAAAAAAGTATAGTGAGGGGAAATGGTTTTAATGAAGGGTGCATTTTAAGAAATTATTAACAATGGGTGAAATTTTATTAGGTTATAAACCTTAATAAGAAAATGGTGGTTCCTTTTTAAAATTTTAATTACAATTTATTAGGGTGAAACGGTGCTTTAACGAAATCCGGACTGTGATTCCCAGACTGGGGTCTCTAAATGCAAATTCATTAA
Source organism: Lygodium microphyllum (assembly GCF_053477565.2). Taxonomy (NCBI): domain Eukaryota; kingdom Viridiplantae; phylum Streptophyta; class Polypodiopsida; order Schizaeales; family Lygodiaceae; genus Lygodium; species Lygodium microphyllum. Next base: position 100,858,343 of record NC_141151.1, read on the forward strand.
TTAGAAATTAATAGTGATGTGGAGCGCTTTTTTGCCAGCGCGTGCTTTTTTGTGACGGCTGGTTCATTTTTATTACAAATTAAGGTGCCTCTGAAGCGCACGTAGCGTGTGCAAAGTGAACGGCTGGTTGATTTTAATTATTTGAAAGATTGTGTGTTTAGCGCGAATGCACTTGGAAAAGTGGGTGAATATAGTTCATTTTAGCAATTAACTGTGATTAAGGGATAATGAAAATGAATAAAACTCAACAAAAAAAAGGCAGGGGTGTGTATGCAATAGACTGAAGGTGCATTGAGTAGTCCCCAAATGCAAGGAATCCAGTCAAAAAAACAAACACCACTGACTGGAAAAAATAAAGCACCTTAGTGTTTTTGTGTTATTTTTATTTTATTTCTTTTATTTTTTCATTTTGTTTGTTTTTTTTTTCACTTGTATTTTAGGTATGTTTGTATTGTGTATATGGTTTGATTTTATTTTGTTTAGTTTGTTATTTTTTTCTTTTTTTGTTTTTTTTAATAATCAAATCGAGATATAGGACACATGAATATGTTGTGAAGTGTAAGGGTGGATTTTTAGCAAGTCAACCATGTATTTATCCATGATTTTTCAGCTGATTTTTGAAATTTAAAATGAATTTTCATGAGGTGCAGTATTAAATTTAGGGTTTTGGCTTCAAATAATACTTTGGCCATTCATGGAAGCATTGCCAATTGAGAAATTATTGGCAAAAGGGGCAATGTGGTTTTTGAAAAATTTTGGATTTTTTTGGAAATATTTTTGAATTTTTACCTATTTTTAATGAATTTTACTCATTTTGCATGTATTTTTAAAAGAATTTTGAAGTTTTGAATTTTTTGTAATTTATTTTATTGAATTTCCACTTTAGGAAATATTGCAAATGATTCCAGCAATATTCATAATTTTTAGGAATTTTAAATAAATTTTAATGAATTTTTGAATTTTTTGTTGTTTTATGTGTATTTTTATGTGTTTTTATATATTTTTCGGGTTTGGAAATTAAAAGGCGATACCCGTGCTACGTGTGAACAGTTGATTGCAACACACCACCGCACAAACAAACTGGAAGCGCGTCCTCGCGGGTGAACGCTCGCTAGCAACTCACAAACACGTGCGTGCACAACGGAGGAACAAGGGAGAAAGAGGGGCAAAAGGGCAAAAACAAGGGCTACATGGGAAAACGATGGTTAGAAGAAGGGTAATGAGGTTAGTGGAGTAACCTAAATGACTTAAGGAAAGATAGTAAGTTAAGGCAAGGGGATTAAGTTAGTAAGGTAAGTAAATTAGGTGAAGTTAGTAAGTTAAGGCAGTTAAGTGAAGTTAGTAAATGAAGTCAGTTAGGTTAAGTTAGTGTGTTAAGTTAGTGATTAAGTTAGTGTTGTAGGTCAATGATTAGGTAGTATAGGTTAGTGTTTTAAGTTAATGATTAGGTTAGTGGTTACTAACTAGGGCCGGCGGTAGGAGAAGGAGAGGAGGGGAGGAGGCGGGCGGAGGTGGAAGAGAGGAGGGGAGGAGGCGGATGTGGTGGAGAAGAGGAGGTGAGGAGGCGGGAGGAGGTGGAAGAGAGGAGGGGAGGAGGCGATGGGGTGGAGAAGAGGAGGGCGAGGCGGATGGGGTGGAGGTGTTGGAGAAGAGGAGCGTGGGGGGCAGAAGGGCGAGAGAGAAGGCGAAGGGGAGGGTGAAGACGAGGCAGCGGGAGAGGAGGCTGTCGACGCGCAGACGAGGGCGAACGCGGGAGAGGGAGAACACGAAGGGGAAGGTCGCGGGCACGACACAGAAGGCAGGTAAGCTGTTTTTTCTTTTCTTTTCTTTTCTTTTTTTTGGGTGTGTCGTTTGATTTTTTGTGTTTTGGTTTTTGTTTTTGTTTTTTCTTTCTTTGGGTTTGTTTTTCTTTTCTCGTTTTTTTTTGTGAAATTTTATTATTATTATTGTGTGTGTTTTGTTTTGTTTTATTGTTTTTTATTTTTTTAATTTAAATAAAATTTCATGTGTGTTGGTTTGGTTGTAGGGGTGGTTGTTGTTTTTTTGTTTTTTTTTTTAAATGGTGTGTGTTGTTGTTGGGGTTTGGTGGGTTTTTTTTCTTTTGTTTAAAATAAAAATAAATTGGGTAGGGTGTGAAAAAGGAACGCACCCCCGTCCCGCGCGCATGCACAGGGCGGGAGTAAAAAATTTTGCATTGGCGGGATTAGACAGGGCAAGGACGGAGATGCGCGAGCCACAGACACCACGGGGGCGTCCCGAGGCGCCTCAAACAAAAAATAGGCACGTTCACGCGCGACACGAGAAACTCGGCCACACAGCAAAAAGGAAGGAAATTTAATAAAATCCAAATGGTTCGTCGGATCGAAAAACTGTAAAAAGGAAAAATGTGCCAGAAGGCGAGGGGAAGATGATAGAAAAATGCAACACCGGGTTTGGGGCAAAATCAGGGTATTCACATGGAAAAAACGCAAGAAAAAAGCCCGAAAACACATACGGGTATTAATATCAGAAAATATGCGCATCGGAACGAAGTGCGGAAAGAAGAAAAAATGTGTAGAATAATGTGTCCAATAACCCTATCATGACAAAACACAGTTTCCATCAAGATAGGATGCGTTCACATGGGAAAAACCCCAAAAACGGACCCAAAAATGGACTCAGAAAGTAATACGGGAAGAACCGTGCACCGAAATAGAGGACAGTAAAAAGAAAAGATGTCCAAAAGAAAGGGATTCACAGGGTTGATGCATCGAAACTTAGGTTGGGGGAAATTGGGAGGGGTTCATATGGAAAAAACACAAAAAACGCACTTGAAAACACTCGAAAAAATGAATAACCAAAAATCCAGTAGTCGAAAGAGGGGGAAGAAAAAAGGAAAAAGTGGGAGAAAGGCTGATAGGACACGATTGTTAAGTTAAACTAGAATTCTGGTAAAAATAGGGCATGTTCACATGGAAAAATGTGAAAAATAGACACGAAAAGGGCCTAGAAACCCGCAAAAATTAATAACGGATAAACCGTGCATCAGAATGACACGGAGTAAAAAGGAAAATATGTCAGGAGGAATGGGTAGGGTAGGGCTGGCACAACAGATCAAATTCTGAAGCAATAAAGACACGTTCACATGAAAAATCGTCCAATTTACGGGAATTGCTTCAAAAACTAATAATTTGAAAATCGTCTATTGAAACAAGGGTTGGTAAAAAGGAAAAATGGGCAATTCAAAGGGACGAATAGGGCTATAAGGTTGGATGTGAGTCTCAGTGAACGTAGGGTACGTTCTCATGGAAAAATTACAAAACAAACGATAAAGGCAAACAGTCAAGAAACAACTCCGAGGACAAGGTGAAATAGAACAAAAGAGTGGGGAAGGGACCCCATCAAGGTAAAATGAAGTCATGGCATAGATGCATGATCATAATAGGGCATATGTATGGGGATATGCAACATAGACGAGCAGGGATGTGTCCCCATACTTAGAACCTTAGTAGGAAGGTAAACCGAACATCAAGGACCTAGTACCACACATCAAATCAACAATGAACGTCCCCACACTTAAGACATGACCGTCACTAAGGAACAGAAGGTGTAGGGTTAGAAAAACTTGGCCCATGTTGCCAAGGAGGAATGTCGACTATCGAGGTTGCATCTTGTATAGTTGTCCACTGCAGGAGGTACCAAGGTATCTTCTCGGCCTTCATGAAAGGACCATGCAGTAGCACCTAGGGAGGTAGCACGTAGCTGGTTGAAGGAATCGCAGGAAATTCGTCGATGGCGAGGGATATTGCACTCAACTCACGATCACTCAAATGGAATAAAAGAACAGTCACTCGCCCCATTACTAACATCACTCGAGGAAATAATGATGAAAACCCAAAGCTCACACCCGGTTTAGGAATCGCCAAGGGAATGATGCAAAGGGAGTATGCCAAGGTGCACAATTGATGGTGCATCAGTGCATCCAACCCCATCTGGCATAGGTGCAAGCAGAAAGGCCAGGGAGCCTTGCAGTGCAGTGTATAGAACAGAGTGACGTGTCCTGTGCTGATGGCAGAGAACTAGGCCATGGGTGCAAAGGGAAACGGGAACATATCTGACTCCAATTGTCGTAACGTCCCTCAACCCTTACATCTCGATAATTGATTGAAGAAACATCAGTCACACTCAGCCCACCCTCTATCTCACACTCTGTTGAAAGATACAGAGGGCAGCCCATTCCTGAAACCCATTGATGTAATCCTCACTGTCACTTGTGTAGAGGTTGTATGCCTTGTGCACTTTTGATGGTGCAACAGTGCATCCCACTCAGTGCCGGCATACAGTGCAAGCAGGAAGGCCAGGGAGCCCTATGGTACAGTGCACACAAACAAATCGTGCATTGTGCATTGAGAGGCCCATCCCGTGTGTGCAACACTCCGTTCACACACCTCACCTCTCATTTGATTTGAAGGGAAAGACTAGTCACTCACCCCACCCTATGTCTCACACTCTATTGAAAGATACGGAGGGCATCCCATTCTCACGTCCCCATCCTGTTAGGATGAAAGCTCACATCACTCAAGGGGTTGGCGATGAAGATCAGGTCGGCTGTTGTCATCAGGATCTTGAAGACGAGGCGTACCCAGGGAGGCAGTCTACAAATCTCATACTTCAATGATTTGTGAGAAAGATCGTCTGTTAAGAAGGGCATACGGACTAATATTGCAGAGACAGCGCACCAAGGGAGGTGGCTTCAAATTACTTGCTAGAAAGATTCTGCTAGTGAGTCAACTATCTTGAACTGCGGGGCGTTACCACCTTTTTCACAGTCAACTTCCCGCCCAAGAATGTTTCCACCTTTTCTTGGAACGAGGCCTGTTATGACAGGGAATTTCTTCCTTTTCTCCCATAACAGTTTCGTTTGTTTTGTTTTTTCTTTTTCTTTTTCTTTTTCTTTTTCTTTTTCTCTTTTTTTTTCGTTAAGAAAGATAATGGTAGAAATACCATGTGTCAGGACCAACCTCGCCACCGTTGTTGGATCAGACGAGAAGAGAACAAGGTCGGATTGAGATGTATCTGCGAGAGAGGCTAGCAGAACGAGACCGCCTCATGAGGAGAATCATAAGGGTTATCAGAAGCACGACGAGAAGGACAGTCCGATGCCCAAAAGGGGGAGGGTAGGTTGGCTGTGGTTGTTAAGATTCCCAGGGAGGGAAGTACTTTTTCATATGATAGCCTTTGATCAGGAAGGGATCATCAGAGGCATCAATGGTCTGCACCTGAACAGAGCCGTTAGGATTGACAATAAGTACCTTGTATGGGCCCATCCACCGTTGTTGAAGCTTGCCAGGAAACTTGCCAAATCTCGAATTGTAGGCTAGGACAAGATCGCCTTTCTTGTTCTTGATGAAACTATCATGATAGGCCTTGCGCGTCGCGCTTGAGTGATTTCCATGCACTATAGGGCCATCCGCCGTATCTCATCCAAGCATTCCAAGTGCAAGAGACGCCGTTGTAGTGACTCATCATCTCCCAAGCATTCTTTAACTGCCACTCACAAAGAGGGAAATTCCAACTCAACAGGGAAGACGACTTCTGTACCATACACTAGCTGGAAAGGGGTCTGTCCTATAGCTGCCTTATGGGAGGTTCTATATGCCCAAAGGACCTCTGTAAGTCGATCGTCCTAATCGCGACGATGTGCGGCAATCGTTCTTATCAGAATCAAGCAAAGGATACGATTGGTGACTTCAACTTGGCCGTTGGCTCTGGGGTAATAGGGAGTGGACTTGCGATGGCGAATATTATACAACTCTGTCAGTTCCTCCATAACTTTGTTAAAGAAATGAGTACCTCTGTCACTTACCAGCTGGAGGGGACTGCCAAAATGGGTGATAATATTCTCATACATAAACAAGGCTACGTTGTTACCATCGTCTTGCTTCAAGGATTTAGCTTCACACCACTTTGTGACATAATCCATACATACTACGATGTATCTGTTCTACTTCCGTCTGGTAGGTGGATCAATGGGACCCACAAAATCAATCCCCCACTTCTCGAACGGCTTTAGGGGAAGAATGGGTTGCAGTGGCATGGCACTGGTTTTGGTGGGTTTCCCCATTCGCTGAGACAAGCATCACAACTCTTGCAGTAATCATATGCATCCTTGTGGAGGGTTGGCCACCAGTATCTTGCTAACAGAGCCTTCTTGGCTATCGCTTCTCCTGCAAAGTGTCCATCACATGGTTTTTCATGGCATGCTTTCAATACTATGCCGATTTCATCCCCTGCAACACATCTTCGCAACACTTCACCTTTGCCTCTTTTGTACAGTGCACCGCCTAGCAAGGTGTAGGGGGCTGATTCTAACAGAAGCTTCTTCTTCTCATGGCTTGAGATGCCAGGAGGATACTGTTGAGTTGCCAGGAGGTTGTCTATGTCTACATACCAAGGAGTAATTGTTTCAACTAGAAACAAGGAAGCATCAGGAAGGTCTGGATCATCATATTCCTCTTCCTCTGTTTAAGGGATCCGTGATAGATGATCAGCTAGGACATGGGAACAGCCAGGCTTAGTGACCACTTCAAAATTGAACTCCTGGAATAGGAGCAACGATCTCATCAGTCGTCCTTTAACATCTGCTTTGTTCATCAGGAAGGAGAGGGCTTCATGATCCACATAAAACTTGAAATGTGTTGACAATAGATAGTGTCGCAACTTCTCCAGTGCAAACACCATTGTCAAGCACTCAAGCTCTGTCACTGTGTAGTTTCGTTCCCTATCAGTGACCTTTCTGCTTGCATAATATATCGATTGATCTAATTTAGAGGGGCCCTTTTGACATAGGACAGCACCTAGCCCTTCAACTGATGCATCTGTGTGCACATGAAACTCCTTCGTCCAATCAGGAGGCTGTAAGATAGGTACTTTGATAAGGCACTATTTTAGGGTATTAAAGGCTTCTTCACAGTCATCAGTCCAAAGAAAATCAACATCTTTCCTTAGGAGCTTGTGCAGAGGGGCCGCCTTGGTTGAAAAATGTGCAATAAATCTTATGGAGTAGCCCACATGGCCAAGAAATCCTCTCAATTACTTGAGGTTTGTTGGTGCTGTTAAGGCAGAAATCTTTTCAATCTTCGCCGGGTCTATTACAATCCCTTGTGCAGAGATAATATGACCCAAAAGAACTCCCGAGGAGACACCAAATGTACATTTGTCGGGGTTGAGAGAAATCCCATACTCTCGACATTTGTAAAAACATTGCTCTAGGTGTCCCCAATGCTCGCGGATTAAGCTATAGATACAAAAATCATCAAGATACACCTCAATGAAATCATCCAAATGATTCTGGAAGGCAGCTATCATTACTCGTTGGAAGGTGGCAGGAGCATTATAGAGCCCAAATGGCATCACTCTATAGGCATAGGTCCCCCATTCAGTGGTGAAGGTTGTTTTAGATTGGTCCTCTTCTGCAATTTGGACTTGGTTATATCCGTTGAATCCATCCAAGAGGGAATATAGCTCATGGCCTGCCACCACTGTGTCCAACAGTTGGTCTGTAAAAGGGATAGGGAAATTATCCTTCTTCATCTTCGAATTGAGCTTCCGAAAGTCCACACATATTCGAATTTTTCCGTTCTTCTTGGGTACTACCACAATGGGCGAAACCCATTCACTATTAGCTACGGGATAAATGAACTCGGCTTCAAGAAATTTCAATAATTCAGCCTTCACTAGAGCGGAATAATTAGGATTCATATGCCTTTGTCTTTGCCTTACAGGTTTGGCATCAAGCTCTAGGTCAATGTGATGTTGACATACTGTGGGATCAATCCCCTTTAGGTCTTTGTATGACCAAGCAAACACATCTAAGTTCTCTTACTCAGCCTCTACATTCTTCCATAGATATATTGTAGAACTTGACCATAGCAATCTAAACCCTACATATATCCAGTACAAAGTTGTTGGATGCATTCAATACAAATGCAATTTCTTTGGAACCATACTTCAATATGTGTGTATTTTCAAAATGTGTTGACTCACCAATTAGTTCTAAAACTCTCTCATTTAGTTGTTTTTGAGTCTTCTTCACATGAAATGGTTTTGGTAGAGGCATTACTCACTTAGTTTTGAAGACTTGCTTAAATCGTGTATCCAATTGTTGATAGAGCATACTATATGACTCACAAATCATTCCCACCTTGTCACATAATCCCTGAGCATCTGTAGTAGTAAACAAGTTGCTCACATCCCTAAGATATTCACTTGTGACACCATCTACAATGTCCCTAAGATGTTCACTTGCGAAACCATCTACAATGTCCCTAAATTTATGATTTTCCAATGCAATTTTTACCATATCCTTGCTTGGGACTTTGGAAATAATATCATTCTCTGCATGAGGGAACATATTTCTCATTCTAAAAGATTGAGCATATATCCGTCTATGATATTGTCCACTTCCTTTGGTTAATTGGTGAATTGGTTTAATTAATCGGATGTGCTGACGTTGTCATAGTGCGTAGGGTTGAAGGTCACCACAGGGGTTTGGCAAGAAAACTAGACAAGATAGATAGAGATGTGTCTTCAAGAGATAAGTAGATTACATTTAATATTTAAAGGTTCAAGAGGTACTTCACGGTCAATCACAGGGGTTTGAGAGAGAAGAATGTATGGGGGTTCAAGAGCTTAGACTCCGCAGATAGTAGATATAAGAGAAGGGTTGAAGGTTTCAAGCCAAGTTCTTGAAGATGTTGATAGAGCTTCCAACTACATGTTCTTAGCAAACATCACAAGAGTATTATCTCATAAGTTCGAACTCAAATCAAGCTTGTTTTCTTGACTGTAAGACCAATCACAAATTATAAAATCAAGTACAATATGATATCATGTATCATAAAAAACTCTACATCCCATCATTCATACATGACGCCATAGCATGATTCAACTTTGTATGATTACATTCAATGTAGGTTGTTAGGGACAAAAGCTTATGAGTCAATTACAAGGCTTGTAGGGCAAATTCAAGAGAGCTTCAAATTGAGTTCATGTTAAGGATAAGTTACCACAGCTAAAAAATAAGAGAAAAAGCTTCTTTTAATTCAACTCAAAGCATCTATGAATGATCTACAAACATTGCCCTGCCATAGGGGCACATAATACTTGCATATTTTGACAAGATGTCTTCTGTAGAGTAAGAAATGAATTAAAAGAACACTATTGTAGCTAATTCTCTGAATATGGCTGAAGATATCAACCCCAAATCATCCCAAATATCTTTTGAAATTCACCTATGATGATAGCATAAACTTCCCCTAACACGGTGTCAGTGTGTTTGGTGTCGAGAGTCCACCACGAGGGTAAGAGACAGCAGGGTGAAGGTAGATTTAGGGAGAGGAGTAGACGGAAGAGAAGGGGTTTGAAGAAATTGAAGACGTAGAAGAATACTCCCAAAAAGAATTAGAAAATATAGAAGAATACTAACAGAGATGAAGCCTATTAGTTTCTTTCAGCACTATGAGAAGATATAACTCTAATAGACAAAAACGTGTATAAAATAATACCTTCCTCTATGTTGTTCAGATCGCGAGTCTGATGCCTCCATTGGCTCCAAAAGGGGGGTAAAATATCATCACACCTATCCAAAATTCTACTAGATCACTTCTTCATCTCCCCCTTCGGGGTGTTGTTCACTGCCTGAAAATACCGATCGCGCGTCACATGATTTCTTCAATCTCTCTTTTTACATAAAATCCTCTCAAATTGGCTGAAAGCTACATGCTTTCTTTTACATGTCATCCTAATCTAGAATTTTTCTATAGTTTTATGGATTTTTACAAGAGATAATATCTCAAATATCATAAATTGGCTAAACTTGTCCAAAAATCTAATATTTTGAACCATGGACACTAACACTAATGTCTAAAATGGCATTGGCTTTCTAAATCAATAAGAAAGCCACACTCTAGATTTTTTTACATGGTGTGCGAGTAGTGGCATGACATCCACCCCCTTCTAACCTGCACATCCTCTGGCATGTGCCAAAGCCTTACAGGTTTGTAGTGTTAGAAGAAGTATCTTCTGTCATGTCAATGTCTTCATCTTCTGTCTCTTCTTCTTCCTCTATGTCTTCATGCTCTTGAATTATATCCAAGTCTCCTAACTCATATGTTGAACTTTCTCTTCATTTGAAGAGCTTAATTATTTTTCCAGCTATGGGTATCTTCATGCTTGTCCCATTCAATTTAGCCAATGAATATGTGGCATTGTCATGAACGACCTTGACCACATACGGACCAAACCAACGCTTTACCATCTTCCTAGAAGCGCTGTATTGATTGTCTAGGCTGCTATCATAGACAAGCACCCAGTCATTTTCTTGAATTTTCCTTGGCCGAAGTCGATGTCGCTTATCAAACCTTCTTTTATTCTTTAGTCTTGTTGTCTTTAGCTTCTCAATAGTTGCTTGAACATCTTTAGGCCTTCTTTCTAGCTGCCATATGTGCAAAGTCAGCAACTCTTCTCTATTGATGCCTTCCTCCCAAGGTAGAAGACTCCATGTAAGAATAGATTCTTTAATCGGCATAATTGGTTGTTGTCCATGCATAAGTTCAGCTAGCATATAGCTAGTCACTATACTGTGAGTAGTCCGGTTAGCCCATAATGCAAAAGGTAGCATTTTAGGCCATTCTTTGATCTTTCCTCTACAAGACTTTGCTAGAGCTTTGAGAATAGGCTGGTACCCTCTCTCACATTTCCCATTTCCTTCAGGGTCGTAGGCTGATATTAAAGCCAACTTAATACCCAATTGAGCAAAGAAGTTGTGTGCCTCATCAGCATCCAACTCTCCTCTATCTGTAGTTACTTTACCCACACAGCCATATCTACAAAACACTTCTTCAAGCAAAAAACAACAAACAACTTGAGTGGATTCGGTTGTTAAGGCTTTGCCTTTAACTTGATTGGTTAGATCCTCTCTTGCAAGCACTAAATATCGCATATTCCATATTCCTGTAGGCATAGTTATAAGATCAATAACCCATCTGTAATGTATAGACAAAGGATAAGTTGGTTGTAACCCATCTCGATGCTTGACCATAGAATACATTTGACACACATAACAGGTTTCAACAAAATGTGCTATGTCCTGATACATGTTTTGCCACCAATATTTCTCTTTGACTTTACTAAAGCTTCCCCATATGCATCTATGGCCAGCCCACAAGCTTTCATGAAATTCCTTCATTACCTATTGTTGCAATCTTTTGTTACCTAAAACTCGGACAGGCGCTCCTTTCTTCTTCTTTTGCGTGCTTCCATAGATGCCCTTCTTTAAGAAAAAATCCATAAGCTTTCCTCTTAATATGCTTGAACTCTTCATTAGTCCAAGTCTCTTTCTTCTTCATTGTGCTCAAATATTGGTCGATCTTCAGCTAATCTTCTTCATAATCTTCTTCAAGGAAATGAACTAGAACTTGAACAATGCAATGAGCATATTGTGACCACCCTTCTTCCATAGATAAATATTTGGTCTTTGTTTCTGTATGCTGATTTACAGCAGTACCTTTTCCTGTTCTTACTGTACTTAATGTTATACCATTAAAAAGATTAGCTTCACCTGCAAGATTCAGCTTTGGGTTTGTATATGCAGCAACTGAAAAGGTACTTTCAGTAGCCATGGAATGGAATTTAGAGAGTATAGATTCTTCAGCTTCATCTTCTTCCATCAGCTCTTCTTCATTGTCATATCTTGCATGTGACAGCATGTCAGCAAACTGGATTCGTCTTTCTTGCAATATGCTTTAATTTGGAGTTGAGAGATTTAATATATGCAATCCATCTTAGCATAGCAATGTCAGGTCTAGAGCAGTTGGAAATCATGCCCAAGAGTGGAAGACAATCGGTTTCTACCACTACGGAAGCACCTATAAAGTATCCATGATCACACTTTAATGTTGTTACAACTCCCCACAATTCCCTTTTCACTTGTGCATACCTTCTTTAATGTTCATTGAGAACCTTTGCTCCAAAATGAATTTCATACATGTTACCTTCAAGGTTTTCTTGGCCAACATCCTATCCTATCCCAATGGGACTTGTATCCATAGTAAGGATGATAGGTTAACCATTTGAATAATCAGCCCTTTTAACACCATATTGGGAAATATGGGAATTTTCCATAAGTTTAGGACATGTGGTTAAATCTTTGGATTTGTCATAACTTGAACACTATAACTCCAAATCGAGCAGTCTATAGCTCAATAGATTCCATTTTTCAAGCACTTTCCAATGATAGGTCACATCATATGGTTTTGAGAAACTTATGGGCATGTTATCTAGGTGCCATCTTTTTAGTATTCAAAAAATGGGGATTGGTAGATTCCCAAACTCACTAATATTGTGTTTTTTGAGAGTGGGGCTGAGATTAACTTCTTTGGTTTGTGTATAGTGAGAGTATGCTCTTCCCCCCAAGAGAATCTTTGACCTTTTCTTAATAATTGATAAAGATTTTTGGCTACATGAGCAAAATCTGGTATCCATATGAGATAGAATACACATACGCCAAGAAATCTTCTCACCTCTAAAATATTTATGAATTTTTCTTGCATTCTGTTGATGGCATCTATCTTAATTGGTGAAGGTTTACGTCTATAGGGGCCACATAGATGTCTGACCACACCCGGTCTTCTTCCACTCCAAAAAATGACTTAGCTCTAGAAAGGGTAAGATGTACCTCTTCTAGCCTTGTCAAAATCCTGTCACAATCATGGATGAATATGGTTAACTACAAATGTCATGCAACCATCTTCATCAAGCTCCTCATTCTTTTCATTGACTTCACATCCCTTAATAGGTACATCATCAAGAAATGGAAGAGTAAGTTGTGAAATAAAGTCCCTTAAGACTTTGTGCATGGCATTCATCATATGGGCTACGGAGTTTGTTGCACCTTGTGGTAGAGTGCACATGTGGACCAATCCAAGAGGTGTCTTCATTGTGGTAATGTCACGGCTTTAGCATAGCTGGGGGCTCAAGCCTAGAAGAGCAAGATTGATCAATGCTAGGAGTGCTCATGTGCTTGGGGTTTCCATGTTTCTCTTGAGGCTTCGTCATTGCGTCATGGTTCTCTTTGGACATGGCTGGTATGAATTTGTCGCCCTGTTGTGGTAGCGTTATCTCCACTCTTGATTGGTCGATGTGAATTCTATTGTCGATGGATTGAGTGTTGGAAGCAACTGTTGATGGCAACCCCTGTGTTAACTTTTCAGAGCACACGGATGTGTCTGAGGTTTCACTGCTATTAGGAGAGACATCAATGGGTTCATTGGGGATGGACATGATGCTTTATTCCCCAGCTCTCCAGCCCTCTTGGTTTCAATGCTCTTGGGGTCCACGACCACCTGTAGCTGTTGTTGTTTGCGTTGTTTTCTCCTCTTTCTCTTGGTCAGTGAAGGCATATCTTTCAATAGTTCAGGACCTTGGACTAGGTCAATCGTTGTTGTGCCTGGTTGGGCCTTAGCATTTCCTTTCTCTAGTGTGTCCTCATGGGACATAGCCGCGGCCCACTGAATAGCCTTGCTAGGTTGAGTGGTTTGGTGCATCATCTCCTTGGCCACATCTTTGAGGGGTTCCTCTTCAAGCCTAGGCTTTAGGTGCTTGGGACGGATTGGAGTTGTCCAAGATACTGGTTGCAGCACCTCCTCCTCAGGTGAAGTGTTAGGGACATGTTCTGCAAGGGGTGTGGTCATAGTTGAGGGCTGTGACTGCTGCGATCCCTGGTTGGGAGCAGTGGCGTTTAGTCCAGTGGGTTGGTTACTCTTGGTGGATCGCAGTGTGGAGTCCCTGGGGCGATCGAACATGGTCGTGTCTTTTATTGTCCTCTGAACACTCACATGTGTGGATCGATCGATCCAGTCACATTGGGTCGCACGGGAGTATCCTTGGGCCGAGAGCTACGGCCAGTGTCATGTTTCCCCTCCTAGGTATTTGGAAGCTTTAATGGAGACAGAGGTTGGGAGTGAGGCCCTACCATTGACAGTTGTCGTTGTGCCTCCTAGGTCCGTTTGGGAAGAGAGGATGTAGGGGACCTAGGACTCTTAGGCAGACCTAGCACTAGCTGAATGATTTGCTTGTGATTGTCAGAGGATTCCATCGTTAGCTTTGCTGAGCAATCAGCCCTATCATGAGTGACATTGTGCCTATGGTGCTCCTTGTCCCCTTGGGAAGTCAAAGGCTCCTTGGCCACTAGTGGACCTCGTGCACATTTGACGGATCCCTCTGATATCTGCTTGCTAGGCATGCTAGGCTGAGGATCTAGTATTTGATGGGTCATGTTCGGTTTCTTGATTTCAATCGTGACGGGAGCAATCACTCCAATATTTTTGGTCCAAGACTCGGATTCTCATTTAGAAATCCTCCCATGCCTCATTTCTTTTAACCTAATTCGGGCTCTTGACCGAGGTGGTTTAGCAGGGGGTTTTGACACCCAAATCCATCAGTTGCCTGCATAATACCCTTGAGCACGAAACAACGCCTTGGATATCCATCGTGGCGTCATGCAAGCTCTCCATGGATGCCTTCGTCTGTATGGCTTGGGCTTCTTTCATGATCTTCTACGATATTTGTAAGTCCAAGCCCTATCCTTGGGCTTATCTCCTAACCTCTTTGTTTCAAGTATGGCCTCACTTACTGGTTCTCTCCGGTCAACCTGCGCTTGTATCAACTCTTTCAACAACTCCCTGCTCTTATTACTAGACTTGCTTGGTATGTCGGAATGCTCCTTGCCCTTCTCTCGAGTTTTGGTGAGGTCACCCTTGCTAAAAGTCGCGATTATCCTCACACGTGGTAGTGCTAGGTGTTCCTCTATGCTATATAGTCCACTTCACACTTCGTTTCCTTTTTGAAGGGCCTTCCTAGGAGGATTTCCTTTCCATAATTCTCGCTATTTGGAGGAACATAGAACAGGACTGGCGAGCTTTCTGTTTCAATAGTTACAAGGATTCTGCACTTCCCTAGAAGTGCTTGTGGGTTTTCCCCATGAGGCTTAAGAGTTGCATCAGTCGGTTTGAGCTCTGGTTGACCTAGTAGAGTCCATGCTTCGTAAGTCAAGATATTGAAATCTGCTCCTTCATCAATGAGAGCATCAACACTATGCTCTCTTTTTGCGGTGAGTTTGACCCTAAGATAAGCAAGTGGTACTATGTCTTCATCGTCCGGGTCTTGGTTTGCAGCTTCAAGCCTTTTGATACATGCCCTTGAGTCCCTAGCTGCACAGTCAGACGTGGATTCTCCACAGAGATCTTGGGTTGTCTGTGCAGCACTGCTCAGGGTGTATCTATCGTCAGGACTGTCATGTCTAGTCATCTCCGCATTGGTAGCTTGATGATGTTGCATTCTGCTTTGACTAGACTCTAAAGATCAACAAAGGGATAGATCTCTCTCATGAACTATCTAATCTTAAGTTGGATCTTATGAAGATTCAAGAGGCTTTGAAAGAGCATCCTACAAGATCCATTGTGCAATGCATATATTATAGAGGCGATTGCCTACCAATGCAAAATGCCTTGAGACTCAACCAATGTTGTGCACGACATTTAAGCATGATGCAATCAACTGCCAATTGCAATAGAGACTACCTTATCCTCAACTAATATTTGAAAGCATACTTAGCACCCTTCCATTAATGATCCTGTTCATGCATTTTGTCAGACTGTTTTATGTAGGATTGCTAGGTGCAATGAGCTCCCTCTTGATGCCGCGTGCTCCACAAAAACTTTAGAATTTAGGAGAGATATACTTTCCACCATTATCAATCCTCAAATACTTTAATCAATAATGTGATAAAATATGATACTCCCCTAAAGACCTTTAGGCATAGACCCACATGTATCAATGTCAAGTCAAAAGTCTAAGTGGCTCATTCTTTATTTTGTTTAAGTTTTTCTTATGGGCTAAATGAGTACATTTATCATATATATAATACTCATTTATAGAAAATTTAGAAAAATAAAAAATTCGCACAAGTATCTCAAATGGCAAAGCATTTATCTTCCTTTCTTAGATAGATGGCACAATGCAATGCCACAAAGATATACTTGGCTACTTGATTACTACACTTACATTATTTATAGAATTTAAGAGGATACAAGGTTCCACATGTAGCTCCTCTAGCTACAATGAGTGAGCTCCTGTGGACTTTCCATGACTAATTATCAAAGGTAGTGGAATAACCCCAAGTCATCAAGTTGACCACTAGAAATTAAGCTCTTTGTGAGCTTGGCATATGCTATACATTATTAAGGGTGAACATAGAACAATTCTAAAATGAAAACTACAAATCTCCTATACCAACTATGTCACACATGTAGCATTTGTAAGATGGATCAATCCATGTTTATTGTTATCATATGAGAAAAACCACTCCCTATGAGGAGTTACCTAGAAAAAAAGCACCAAAATCAAGTATCCAATCTTGGTTCAAGTTGATATGATACAACAACACATCTATAGGAAGACTAGAAGTAAATAGCACTTCACCACTTTTTTCATGAATGAACCTCTAATGAGGAATGAGATAGATAATACTATCCAGAAGCTGTGAAAATCACTTTGTAGAATCAATGTATTGTATTGCTACATCAATAAGTCTTCATTAAGACATAATAGCATATAGTATATAGCCATCCAAAAATACATCAAAGATTGATCTCACTAATATTATTGTAATAAAATTGAAATAGTATCTACAAAGTTGTTCATTCACAAGCACATATCATGGGCTACATCTCATAGTTAACAATATCTATTGTTGATAATACACTAAAATAGTACATATACCAAAATATCTACTCCAATAAACAATTGTTACATACAAAATCGCTAACATCAAACTCGAAAACTATAAAATTTTTCGTGTATATTCTCTGTAAGGTAGTCTGTAATTTGATGTAGCTTGTGTCTAGTAGCCTATAATCTATAATCTTTATTAGGCATATCATCTATATTGTGCACACTAGAGCCTATGACCTAACTTATAGATTTTGAATAGTTTATGTAGAATTATAAAATAAGACAAAAAAGCTTGTGCAATATTTACAAGTTAAAAAATGGAATCTAAAATAGTCTCATATTAAAAAAGGAACAAATTAACCCTCTTGTATTTTTCCAAGTATTTGTCACCAACCTCGCACACATGAATCTTTTCAAAATAGAGACTATGAAGATTTCTACTACCATTGCTAGTTGGAGACTCCCACCACTCTGATACTAGTTGAGGGAGTTGCATAGAGTATGGAGGATGCATAGAGATGCACAAAGATGCATAGAGAGAGAGAGAGAGAGAGAGAGAGAGAGAGAGAGAGAGAGAGAGAGAGAGAGAGAGAGAGAGAGAGAGAGAGAGAGAGAGAGAGAGAGAGAGAGAGAGAGAGAGAGAGAGAGAGAGAGAGAGAGAGAGAGAGAGAGAGAGAGAGAGAGAGAGAGAGAGAGTGTGTGTGTGTGTGTGTGTTGGGGGGGGGGTTCTACATATGTGGTGCCTCAATAGATCTCTTGTAAGGAGCATCTTATTGCCTTATCACTTAGCACATTAAGAATAAATGTGTACATGTATAGTTAGGGTTAGTAATTGAGATGGATAGCTAGCCATATTAGCCATTACCCAACATTAAGACTATATCTCTCCATCACTCATGATTTCTTGAATTTTCATTCTTTTAGACCATGATGGAAGATTTTGCAAGCATTTTTGGGTAGCATTATTTAAGAATTTTGGTTTTAAGATGAATATCATCTCAACTTTTCACCTTGAAAACAAAAGTCAAAAGAAAGTGACCGATAGCACTATACTTGACCTCTTGAAATTGTATATCAAAGAAAGTGACCAATAGCACTATCCTTAACCTCTTGAGATTCTATATCATATACCAATCAACTAATTGGAATCAATATTTTAGACTATTGAAAGCTTTGAAGGGAACATTACTTGTTATACTAGTTGTAGGTGATCCTCTACTATTTGAGGAAGTCACTAAGATCTTAGTAACCAAAATTATTATTAACTATAGTGAAATCACTATCTAAATAGATGCTCAATACTGTAGGTATTTGATTATTATAAAAATCATTTTTTTGAAGAATCTTAGTGGATTTAGGATTCATCACTTACTCTCACTTATGACTATCTAATATTTGCATCACTCATAACCACATTAAGTCTGAATGGGCACAAATTCACCACATGTGATAGTGTTTCCAAAATCTATGGCTATCTTATTTTCATAGGGTTTGTTGCATGAAGCAACACTAGCATGTGACCAATCACTATTTTAGTTTTTTTGTTTTTCATCAATTGAGAACAATTGCACATTCGTCGCACGAGGTAACATTAGTATGTGACTATTCACTATTGTAGTTTGTATGCTTTTCTTCAACTAAGAACGGTTACCTTTTAAGCCCT
The DNA here is from genome assembly GCF_053477565.2 of Lygodium microphyllum. NCBI lineage: Eukaryota > Viridiplantae > Streptophyta > Polypodiopsida > Schizaeales > Lygodiaceae > Lygodium > Lygodium microphyllum. The sequence continues at coordinate 100,876,776 of NC_141151.1, forward strand.
TGATAATGTTATGATCATCTATTTTATTGCTATGAAATATCATGCTATTTATTGATTTACTTTGAGGTTTTCTATTTTTCCATTTGCCAAATAATAGCAATTTGTTGCACGTGGCTCCATGTGTAACACTATTCACATTGTGTCTAGTAGATAGATACAATGACATTATTCTATTTTATATTTTTTCCAACAAGAAAATTATGAGATAAAGTTACACAAATGTAATTATTTTTTAAATTGATCAATGGAGCACATTTTGATAAGAAAAATTCTTATTATTTTGTATTGTCTAAATTTATTTATGTGCTTATGTGTAGAATTATATGTTATTTACAACATTTCTATCATTTTCCAAGGGAAATTTTTTAGTTTTATAATTTCAGATTTATTGGATAGGTTTTGGAAAATGAGTAGACAAAAGCATAATTTTCATGCAAGAAAAGTAAAAGGCCCAAAGGGATGCTTTTCATTATTTTTTAACACAAAAGCTACCTAATACAAATCCATAACTACATGCATGGGACGAGATTGTACCCATTCTCTTATCATATACTCTTGTCTCAAATTCACTTGCTCTATTTGTATTCTCTTAATTTTTGGTTCATCAAGTATAATTGTATAGTGAATGGAATAACAATTTCGATAACCAAGGCATACATATCTAAAATAAACTCCATTATGTACATTTTTCCCATATGCAATCTATATATGCCATGGCATAACAACCCAAATGTAATAATCATATTGCCTTTATTAGGATTATGAACAATGCTTATGTCATCTAGAAACTTGAACATGAAGCCAAACTTGTAGTTGTAGAAATTGACATCAAGTTGTTATTGATCCTTGGCAAGTATGATACATTTGAAAGTGTTCTTATTCTACCATTATCAACAACAATGGTAAAATTTTTAATTTCAATAAAATAAGAGGAATTATTGGTACATATGGGTTTGTATTTCCGCTAGGAGTCAACTTAAGTGATTAAACATCTCATATTGAGGACTAATGTGTTTACAAGTACCACTATGGTAGTACCAATTATGTAAATATATGACCTACATATATGCTGGAAAGATGAGTCATAATACTATTGTACGTTGAATCCCATTCTATATCCTATGCAAGATTAAATGGATCTCCAACTAGTAATAAGGCATTTATACAAGCCATACTTGTCCTTTTCCTTTATGTTTTCTTCTCCACCAACTTCATGAAATCACTTAGCCAGAAGTTCTCCTTGACCACATGAGATGCCCTTTATATATGAGAGATATATGAGCTATTTTTTGGGAAATGCAATTGATTTCCTAGGGTTTCAAAGTCATAGTTTAATTTTAGAAGCATAAAAAATAGTAGAAAAGCTAAAATTGTAATCAAATACTACAAATTAGATTTATTAGATTTTTGAATATCATTGTCTAGATTTGAAGTTTCAAACCCAATAATGCCATTTGTACATTTTTGGAATATCCTCCTCTAGAAGTTTCAAACCCAACAATGTTATGCTTGTATACAGTAATCTCAATCCTTTGTGTTAAAAGCTTAGTAAGGAATTGGTCTTTTTTTAAATGTTTGTGTAGAAACTAAAAAGTGGAATGGTTGTTTTTTTATCTCTATTTGTGTTAAAATATAAAAAAGGAGTTATCTTGTTTTCTCTTGTTTTAAAGCTGGATATAAAGGGTAAACAATGAAAACTTGATGGTAAACACAATTTCATTTGGCTCATCCATCTCAAAAAGTCATGGAGACAAAATAAAAGCCATTGTGTATGGAATCAAGGAAAGCACATGGTACTAGGAAAGAGAGCACTTCTAAAAAGTTGAAAGAGTGTGAGAGGCAATGGCAAAAGCATTGCATAATGCACAAATGTTCATTCCCTTAGTGGCTCTAGAATAGGAAAATAAGTACATCTAAACCATATCCTTGATTTTTGGATACAACATCCAAATCTACATATCCTTGCAATTATCTTCACCTAACAATAGTATAAGAGTTATTGAAGATGTGGACACACTTTTGATTTTATAGAACCAAGGCTATTACTAATAGCATAACTTATATGAGAGAAGAAACCAACAAGGTAGAAGATTAATATATATGTATCTCACACTTAATACATCTCTATCTTGCACCAGTATATAATTGTCTCACATTTTAAAAAGACAAGAAATACCCATATTAGGAATTGCTCATGTAGATATGAACAATATGATGCATTTGCTTAATTGAAATCTCAAAGCTGGAATAGCAGTCAACTTTGAATTAATTGATTAAAATTTCAACAAACAAGAAATGTAAATTGCATAGTAAATAAGATTCATTGAGATCTACTAGTCCAACCAATAGAAGGTGTTGAATCTTGATACATGCACAAGTTGAAGATTGTGTGCTTTTTTGAAAAATAGACACCCATCATAATGATGTTGAGTTCTTGATGCATCACACTATGCCCTGAGATAATGTGTTGGTCTAGGATCATTCTTGAGATATAGAAGCCAATTTATCATGGAACTACTTCTTCTAGCATTTCTTCATCTAAAATCTTCCATCAATAGTATTGTGGACACTTCATGAAAACCAGTCCATATACACACCAAAGCATTTGATGAAGACAAACAACTATTCTTAGTACTAAACAACAACATTCCATAGGCTGAATGACTCTCCACCCATTTCTTTTTCATGTTAGGAAATGTTGTCCCTATGTAGTTATTCAATGCATTATGAGATAAGAAGGCATCTTTAGATAAGCTCTCAGGGTGAGATTAGACGCTTTTGCATGCCCATACAACATGTTTCCTCTTACACAAACCCATACACTCTTCTGTGAATGGGAATTAATATTTTATGAATTTTCTTATCCTTTACCTAAAAGCATAATAAGTTTCATATTCATCAAAAGCATTTTTCTAAACTGTTGAGCCCATCTTTACATGCAAGACAATTATGTAAGGTAGGTGCACATCAAAGTGCTATGAACCTTCCTATATGCTTAAGTATAAGAATATTTAAAGTACATGGCATTCCACTTTATTTGATGACATTAATGATGTAAATGTTTTCATAAAATACTTTCCTTAGGCATTTTCAAGAAAATGTATTAGCTTCTTGAGGAATATGCAAAGCATTTTACATTTTGAGTGTCAAAATTGTGGGTATCTCCACAACTACCAAAGTGCTCAATTGTCTCTTCATCAAGTTTCCCCTCTCCAAAGCTAAGGTGATGTACATATTTCTCTATTCACAATATTCTATATGCATTATTTTTTAAAAAGTAGTTTCCTTTTGGGATAGCCTTTACAATGCCATTGTTTCCTTCAAGGCTTCAATCCTTAAGGAAGTTCCAATCTAGGAGGTTTTAAGATGTGATTTTGCTAGTGTGCTTTTTCTCATGGCCATGTACAAAAGACCTTCCAAAAGTTGCATCTTTTTAAATTGCTTTAGGATTTGTACCATCAATATGGTTCTTGCAAGCTAATTATGTCTTTTCCAAAAAGAGCATTAATTTAACTTTGCAAGATGCTATGGAATATAACTTAAATGATGTAGAAATAACCCTCTTTCATAGCCATTCTTGTTTTAAAGCTTCAATTATTGCATAATCATGCTCATACGTCAATCACAAGTTCATCAATCAAGCTCCACTCACTAGCACTTTTTCTTTATCACACAATGCCAATATTAAACTTGAAGTGTTAATGTATCTTGAAGTTTGCATAAAGCGATTGACTCCAGTTGTCTTTGTTTTTTAAATAGTTTCAAGTTCAACAAGAAAAATGTCAAAGAGGAAGATGTACTTGTTGTATCCACTACAAACTCTTAGTCAACACATATTAACTTCTTGTATTAGGCACATAGGAAACATTATAACTTCTTTTATTGACATGTTTGAAAATAGGAAGTAATCCTTAGTACAACCACCTATTCAACACAAATTAGCACAACATGTGTAGATTAAAAGATGAAGCTCTATATTTCTTAACTTTGTGGGCAAGAAGTTGAAAGTTTCAAGTTGTGCACGCAACGTTTTCAATCTTGTGCACATTCCTTTATATTTTTTGCGTACACAAAATTGAAACAGTATCAAAGCCTGCAGTTGTCTACACGACATTGAGATGAAAGATTTTGTACACCTATTCACAATATTGAATTTGTATACACATTATTGGAATTTGATGTTGTTTAGTCAACGTTGTTGAGATGAAATATTGTGTGCACTTGTTCATACTTCTATTACTAGCATTGATCATGGCTGTAGAAAAGAAACATTAACACATTTTCCAAGTCAAACAATCAAAGTGGATACATGACAAGTGATTATTGAATCACAAGACAAGCCTATGATACATCATTCTAAAAATCTATAACCTATGAATTTCTATGTGGCTAAGGAAGGTGCGAACCTTGTAGAGTGCTCTCACGAAGCCTCCCAACCCAGTCCAAGCATATGATGTGAATACAATGTCATTAGGAGACATGTTCTACAATGTTGCTTTAATCCTTTCAATTTCAAATGCAATGTTTAGTTAAACCTCTCATGCTAGAAATTTGAAGAGCATAGAGAGGACTCATTCAAGCACACCTTCCACTTGACATTTGACTTTTTATGTAGGTATTATTATCAATCATTATATCTAAGCCTTGTTAGTGATATTTTCAAAACACCTAAGGCATTTGTCCACAAAAAATTTCAAACATTTGAGAATTGTGAAATAATTAATGAAGTTTGAGATATGATGTCCCTTCCACCTAATTTTAGAACTTTTTAAAAATGATATTAATATCTTCTAGAAAGGGACTTGCAAAACCTATTAGGCTATAAACACCTTGAAAATGACCTTATAAAGGTTCTCCCTTTTGTACCAAAACCCAAAAATCCATTACATCTACCAAATGCTTTTCAAATGCACCTTTTTAACACAATCTTTGCCAAAACTAGGATGTCCATGGACCCTATTATTTCTCTCAACCATGCCCTCTTCAACACCACTCCTCTAATCGTTACCCACATCTTCCAAGCTTCATCACTCTACTTACCTTCCTCTCCTAGGATTAGCCCATATCTTCCAAGCTTCATCATTCTAATTGCCTTTGTCTCCTAGGACTTGCCTTTACTTGACTGTTATGTGGAATTCTACATTGAACATCGGCCTATCAAACTTTGTGCATATCTTCTTGATAGCTAGGCACTCCCAAAATGTATGGAATATGCTCCATTGACTCTCCATGTTTAAAGCATAACAAGGTGATATACTAGAAAACTCTTTGTTCTATCCCTTGTGAACAACTTGCTATGTGGATAACTCTTTATTAGCATTCTTCAAAGAAAGTTTTTTATCATGTTAGATGGAGTTGACTACCACATTATCTTGCTTCTATAGTTCCATGATTTCAAGGTGCCACTACATAAGTATTTAGATGTAGTTGACTCCCACAATGTCCCACTTCATATAGTTGCATGCTTTGAAGGTACTATTACATAGGTATTTAGATGAAGTTGACCACCACACTCTCTTACTTCTATAATTCCATGCTTCCAAGGTGTCATTGGGAAACCATTTGCTCTATTCATGTTTGTCTACTCTTTATCAAATCATTACAATGATCCTAATCGCATATCATCTACCTTCAACCATACTTAACCAAAGTGTTATTAACATAAATTAAATGATTAATGGCATGTGGATCCATTGAACAGTCATGTGGATCTTCAAAGCTCCCACAGTGTTGAAATAAAGTGTTAATGGACTTGAGACTTTGAATCATGATTTCTTGATCTCCCCAATCCCCAAATAGATGGTTAGGCCATCGCCTATACATGAGAAAGTGGTGGACTTTGATGAGAATTATAATCTTCTCAAGAATAAATCTAGTCATGGTAGAGATGGTGGTCAAGAAAGTCAAGATGACAGAGATACCCAACAAGGTAAATAGGCCAAGTTGGCCATGGCAGCCAAGTGGATAGTCAAGATGCCTATAATCGTGATTGTCTTGACTATAACCAAGTTAATTTTTCTCTCTCCTATGCTACTCTTAGCCATCTATAGCACTACACTCCTCTTTTAATGTAATGAAGGAGATAAGGGATGAGAGAGAAGAGTGCAAAAGAAAGAGAAAGAGGATAGATAAATACTGGTGAGGAGAGAGAAATATTAGAAAGATAGGAGAGAAGTGAGAGGTGAGAGAAACCATGAAAGGTAAGAGTAGAAGTTAAGATGAAGAGATTGTAATCTTATATTAATGAATTGTGAAAATTTACAAGTCTCAACACTGTATATACGTGTGCTAGTATGACATGGTATTATTAATCATACTCACTAAAATAATCTATCTTCCTAGTTTCTTATATTCCATCCCTGCCCTAAGGTTTTTTCCCACATAAAAGAAGGGAAGATATTACAATGATTGAGAATATGGACATAACAAAGTAGTACTCTATGTTACAAGCATACAAATGATAGGAAATGGATGAGAAAAATTGGATATTTTAACCAAGATAGAGACACAAGTAGGAGCCTCTACAATGTATAGCATCCAGATGTCTCTAGAAAAAACAAGGTAAATGACAATATACACCAAGGAAGTGATTGCATTGAAAGAGGCCTTGAAGGCAAGACAGTGTTAAGAGAATTTGCAAGACCTGTACGAGGAAGAAAGGTAAAGCCACGTGGCATTAGAAAACTATGTGACTTTAACTCGAAAGAAAACAAACATTTGGAGTTAGAAACAAGGAGTTGAAATGATAGAGGGATGAGTTGAGATAAGAGCTATAGGCCACAAAGAGGCAAAGATATGACGAGGCTATGAAGAAGATAACAGAGCTACATAATCAACTCCAGGCAGCACTCCATGAGCATATATCCTAAAGGAGCAGGTAAAATCCAAGACCAAGACAAAGAGAAGATGCTCGTGATATGGAAATAGCAAGAGAAACTAGTAACCATCCTCTCACGAGAGCAAAACCAAATTCCTGAACAGATGAAAGCGAAAGCTAAAGGATAGGTAGAAAGGAGCGATGATGGAATCAAGGATATAACAGAGTGCCTGGCACTATAAAAAAGTGAGTGTATAATGGCTGAAGCAAAAGTGAAAGCAATAGAGATTGTGATGCTGGCACAATGGGAGGCCTTCTTAAATATTGTGCACTACATATGGATGCATGGATGGCTTTTTGTAATACATTGCCATATGAAAGGGAGAATTAGACCTACATGCCCTACCCAAGGAGATACATAGGAGTTTTTGATCCGGAAGTGCATGGAAGGTATGAATTCCCACGAATTTACAATGTTAATGCCGCAATCCTTGAGGAGTGCATGACCTTCACTGAAAAAAATATTTGCCTATCTATTGTGCACTTTCTCAAGCAGTTTTCTTCATGTCCAGATCAAGCGTTTATCACCACTTCTAACTATCTACATCTCCTAAGAATCCTTCTTAAGTAAAAGCTTGTAGAGGAAGAGTGACTACTACCCCCTTTTTTGATATAAATGCGAGCATAGATAGTTGTGCTATGACTAGACTCATGATGAGAGCTATCATATTGTCAGTTTTTTGTATGAACCTACTAGAAGACATGAGTGATAGTCGGTTTACTAGGTATAACCATCCATTTTTGTCCACTACGCTTTTGAATGCGAGAGTTAACTTAAAAGGCTATATACTAAGCCGATCCTTTTCTAAGTAAGTCACTTAAGCCTCCATCCAACTCTGCTCTTACAAGAGACTACCACTACCACTTGCACCCATCTCCCAATCCCACCACCACTTGCACAATGCACTACCAGGCAAAAATCCTTATGAGGCCTATTTTGGTAAGAAACCATTTGTCTCACATTTTAGAACTTTTGGATATGAATGTTATGCACATGTTCCAAAGGATAAGAGAAACAAGTTAAATCCAAAAATAAAAAAATGTATCTTCTTAGGTTATAATGATGAGCAAAAGGCTTACAAATTATATGACCAGCAGGCAAAGAAGATCATAGTGAGCCATGATGTGGTGTTTAAGGAGAAACCACATATAATGGAGAAGGAGAATATAAGTTCCTCCACTTTATCATCCAGTGAAGTAGTCCACTATGAGCTTATCCCAAGAGCCGTCCCTAGTGTCAAACAGGAGAAAGCATCATCTTCAGATGATGAGGATAAAGTTTACCAACCTACAATTACACCACTGAAAAATCCATTGCTACGATGGGTGAAGTATCAAAGTAATTCTATGCCTACTACAATTGAGGAAAAGGCAGATGGACCAAGGATGTCTCCGAGAATAGATGGGCAAAGAAATTCTACTCATATAGTCAATATGGCCTTGGTGCCAGTAATGATCCATGGTGCTCTAAGTTGTAAGGCCCCCATTATGAGGAGAAGCCATGTGTGAGCACAGATATTGGATGAGTCTTGACTTGTATATCGGATGAGATCTATGTGATCGAATAGCAAAAAGGTGACCTTTGTGGATCTAACCTTTGGATTAGATAGAGTAGTTATATTGGTAGTAACTTAAGGCACAATGCATTGAGTTGCAAGGTGTGGGAGTTATTAGGGGTCTCTATTTTGGGATTTGGGAGCCATAGAAGTGGCCCATGGCTAGGGGGTCTCAGGGAGGCCAATGCCCCCCCCGAGGGGTGTTTGGGGGGGTAGCGTCCTTGGCTTGATGGTAAAGGAAATATTCCCTAACCGACTAGGAAAGGTTATTTGGATATGTCGACTGGACTACCTTCCCAGGTTATAAAAGAAAGACCTCTCTAAAGCCATCGTCAATCTATCTTTCACCTAGTTAGAGTTCTTCCCCTATCATCTGTTTGGATTGCCATCTAAGCTTCATAGTCAAAGCACATGGGTAGACATAGCCATCTTTGTATCGGTTCATTTGAAATTAAAGAAGTTTTTATTATTCTCATATTTGTTGTGTGTTCTCCCCTCCTTGCTTAAATTCTATCCGCTATGCTATGTAATTTTTACAATGGTGCTTGTGCCTACAGTGTGTTGTATTTACTTCAGACACTGAGACTACACACTTGTATACTACAGGTAGTGGATGCCTATCATTGTCACTTTATTATTTATTCTTTCAACGACTATTGAATAAGAAAATTCCCGTCATACATTATGGCTATTAGAGTTCCCATATCTTGAGTCACTCTCTCTTGCTCCTTTGCTTCATCCGCCATAGCTCACATCTCTTTTGCTTATGCTTGCTCATGTTTCCATTCTGTGTTCTCCCTATGCCTCCAATGATTCGACTCACTACAAGGATATAGGAGAATAGTGACGACTATTTTCGATGCAAATTAGCGGCATCACTATTTGCGTCACACATAGTGACGCAAATAGTGACGGTGCTTAGACGAAAAAAGCGGGCCGAAACTTGAGTGCGGCATTTTGCGTGAAAGAGCGAAAGAGGGAGGGAAAGACAAAGTGAACTGCATCATGTGTTTGAGAGGGAGAGGGAGAGAAAGAGAAAGAGAGAGAGAGAGGGAGAAGGAGAGCTTCTCACCACCATCGCTGCCATTTGCGAAGAAGAGGAGGAAGTGCACAAAGGGCGAAGAGGAGCCGCCGTCACGAAGAGGAGCCACCGAATCCATCCTCGAACCTTTGCGATGAGTGCATTGCTCCCTCTTGGTTTTTTTTTTTTGTCCTTTTCTTTTGCTTGTTTTTCTAAAATATGATGTGTTCTGAGAGAGAAAGAGAAGAAATGAGAGAGGGCGAGGAATAGAGAAAAAGAAAGAAGGAGCGAGAGAGAGAGAGAGGGAATAAACATAAAACATAATAAAGAAAGAGAGAAAGAGAGAGAGAGGAAGGAAGAGAGAAGAATGAATGGATAAAAAACAAAGAGAGGGTAATATCTTGTTCTTTAATTTCTTCTTTTCTTATTTGTAGTAGTAGTAATAGTAGTGGTTCTTAATTTTCTTCTTTTCTTGTTTGTAGTAGTAGTAGTTCTTTAATTTCTTATTTTCTTGTTTTTTTTTTGTAGTAGTTTTGTTAAAGGTGTACCTTGGGTGTGTTCGACACTTCGGGAAGGCAAGTAGTAGTGGTGGTGGTGGTGGTGGTGGAGAGAGAGAGAGAGAGATACTACCCCTGTAGGTACACCAGATGTATAGGGATCTCCTAGATATGCCCAGGAGCGTGGTTGCAGATGGGAGAGGACACATCTTAGGCATACCCCAGAGGGGTATGGATACCTTGTAGATGATAGGACATGAGCCATCATCATGAATGATGAGGGGAGGAGGGTGATGGCTCGTATGAGAGAGTTGTGCCAACAAGTTTTTTGGCACAACGTATTGGATCATTGGAAGAACATACCGAAGGGGAGCAAGGACTACATAGTAGCATCCTTGCATGAGGAGTTTCTAGTACCCGACGCAGCAGATAGATTTTCCACAGGCTGGATGATGGAGTGCATGCATGCGTACATGTCACACGGACGATTGAATGCACAAAAGGCACTTAAGAGTGGAGCCTCAAAGTCTGAGTGGCTAGACGCAGATGATTGGCGCCGACTCGGGGAGGAGGCTACAAATTCTCCAAGACATTGGAGATAGCAGCGCGAGGTGGCGAGGGCATGATTGGAGGTAGGAGTTGTCCATTATCTTGAAAGAGGCAGCCACAGGACTTATTGGAGGACTTTGTCAGTTTTTCTTTTGTTCTTCTTGCTTAGTTTTTTGCAATATCCCTTGTACTAACAATCATGTTTCTAACAGTTGTATTTTTTTTTCTTTGCAGCACTCCATTACAAACCGCGATCCCACTATCTTAGAGACTCAATATGCAGAGAGACATGATCTCACTACATTGATCGACCGATTGTGTGGACGCGGCAACCTAGTAAGTCACTCATCTTCCTTATTCGTAGTTACTAATTTTAATTAAAATGCATTATTGTGTGGTGGACTGATGTGTATTTTCTTTTTTTGCAGAGTCCATTCGATGCTCCTAGTGGGACGAGCTTTCGGATAGCAAGGATCTATAGCTCGCCTTTGGATCAGTGGAGCGCACATCCTCTTCTTTTTTGGTCATGTGTTTATGTAGACATTTTCTATGCACTATGTTATTATCATCCTTTATATCCTGCCATGATTGTACCGTCGCTTTCATTACGCGATACTGTATTTATTTTATGTATCAGTCTTATGGATTCAAGTACACTTTGCCTTTATTTTGACGAGCATTGTACACTTTATTGTAACTCTTTTGTATGGCCCAAATAAAGCACATAGTGCTATTTGTGCCTTCCACAAATTTTTTTTCCATGTAACTGTCGTTATTAGCATCACAAATTTGTTGCATGCATCACTATTAGCGTCGCAGTTAGCATCGTAAATAGTCGCTATATGCGACTAGCGACGCATATAGCGACAATAATAGCGATTGTTCTATGGCATCGCTAATACTGATGTTTTTTGTGACGATGGGGGCAAGGTTTTTTATGAACATTTTCGTCGCTTTGAACGTCGGTATGAGGCCTGTATCTTATAGTGACTTTGAAATAAAGTTTCAACTTGGCAAAGACAATGTAGTTGCGAATTCCCTAAGCAGAAAATCCTTCTTAAATTCATTACTAATGGAAGAATTGTTTGCATATATATGCTCATGAAATCTTGTCTTAATATAGGAAATGAAGTGGAGGGTGTTGATGACTCTCCCAAGAGGTCAAAGATTACTTTAATGCCAATTGTTACAATTAGGATTGCAAAATACAAGTACACAGCTTAGAAAAGAAGAAGCTTGAGAGAGCCCAACTCAAAGTATATTGAGAGGTATCAATAGAGAAGATTTACATGACTAAGTATGCCCTAAAAGTGAATAGGCATATATATAAGGCGAGGGAAAAAAACCTCCTAAAGAGGGAAAACAATGCCTAAGTGGTCTTAAGTGTGTTCACACACATCACTACCAAAATATAGTAACAAATACTTGGATTGCCTTCCAATTCTACAAAAGTGTCCAAATTGTTTGGGTTGACTATTAGGCCACAAAGGTAAGTTGTTAGATCACAAAGTAGGGAGGGTCATGCAAGCCGGGTGGTTGGCAATGTGTAGTTTCTCTTTAGTTAAATTTTTTTCAAACAATGGATAATGCTAAATTTTTGGTAGAGAAACCAACTTTGGAGCTAAAATGATAGAGCAAGGTGAAGTCGTCTAATAGTAAGTTGGATCATACTAAAAAGTATTGATTGCTCATTTTGTTGCTTAGTTGTTTTCATGAGACAACTTCCGAGAGAAACAAGCTTAATTCAATACGAATACCACTTTTTCAAGGATGGACTCGTGGAAGTGCATTTCTACTTAAGTTTATCAATTTTTCTCAAACAAATATTCTTTTGTGGAAAAGATGCTCATTATCCTTTGAGGTAGAATGCCATTTTGGGACAAGTTGCACTTTTTGATTAGCAAGGCTTGTTTGTGTAGCTATATCCTTAGCCATTACATAGATAGAATGACAATTGTGTGAAGGTTTTAGGTGGCGGTGGCTTAAATGAGCTAACTTTCACATGAGTTTGAGCAAGCCCATTAGGATTCTCCTAAAGTTTGATTTGATTAGCTTGGCCTAACTATGGGTTGGTTGAGTGGTATCTTCAGAAAGTGTTGGCCTAGGATCTATAGGCTCAAGTATATAGCTCCTTTATTTTGTATTCTTCTCAAGAAAGGTTCTAGCTAAATTGGGTTGCATTATATCATTGGATAATGTGAGTTGTTTAAGAGTGGAAGTACTAGGAGATAGATTGGGTCTAATGTCGGTTAGCATTAGACTAAAATGCTCACAGAAATTGGGGTTGCACTGAAGCGGATCATAGCTATCCAGATTTGTGGGTCTTGTGTAAGGCAAGAAACATAGGTAGTGGCTTCTCGTGCCATGCCTATTCGTGTGACCGAGTGCCTACAAAGCGGTGTGTGCTCCGTGCGCGAGGTGAGCAGCGAGTGCACCATATGCAAGGGCATGCAAAGCGTCTTACAAGAGTCAATCACGGTGTACAAGTAGATTAGAATATCCTTGTGCACGAGCACGAGCACAGACAAGAAGTGCAGGGGTGACGAGCTAGTTTTAATGGCGGCAGCCGGGTCGATATGCACGGCCGTGTGCTCTTATGGGCCGACAACCATGGGGCATGAACTCTGATTGCCGCTCTGCGAGTGCTAATGGCTTGTTGCACGTCAGGGAGCTGAAGACGGCCAGGTCCAGTACTGTCGCAGCTAGTTTCTCGCCATAGCACAAAGCACGCGAGCTCGCCTTTGCTGAATATTGCGGCCTGAGGGCTCCAGGATGAGGCCAGGGGTGGTCAGCATGCACGTGTGCGTGACAATCAACGCCGTTGCAGTCAGTGTGTGTATGTGTGCACGCCGTCGAATGCAACATCTTCGTCAAGTGTGCATCATCATTGCACGGCTGTCATTGTGTGTGCACGTCATTGTCCATGTCTTGTGTATGGTTGGTGCAGCACAATGGTAGCATGGCGCAGGATAGCCAACCAACAAAGGGAGTGTGTGACATATCTCTTCTCCTCTTCCCTTCTGCTCATCTCACACAATGGGCAAGCACCACCACCTACATGCTTGCCTTCTTCCTCTTGGCTATACCCAAGGCACTCCTTGCTTGCTCCCCCCCCCCCCCCCCCCCCCCCCCCCCCCCCCGGCCTCCTTAAGGGCTTTGTAGCTACACCATGCCGTTGCTACCGAATGCACCTATATAGGGAGCAGTAGTGACTCAAAGCCCTGCCTTGTTTTCACACTACGTGTGATTCCCTATACCCAGTGGTGAACCCTCTTATGTGCGGCGTCATGAGGGTGTAGTCTTGGGATGTGTCTATGTTGTCCCGCTTTTTGGATTGAATAATACAAGATTATACCTGGAGCTCATATATCGTGTTACCTTTTTGTGCCGTGTTGAGTGCGTAATGAGTGCAGGTTCATCACAACCCCCCCCCTTTTCTTCTCCTTCCCAAAATGCCTATATGATTTTCTTTTGCTTTACCAAAGGTAGTAAACCATACTCTTTCTAACAAGACAATACCCTTCTACTTTCTCTGTGCTTTTTATTAAAAAAACCAATTCTTTGCTATACCCCTAGAACCCTCTTAAGTGTAAGACCTTGTGAAAATTGGAGTTCCCATGCAACAATATGTGTCTCATTCATACTCAAGATGTTGCAAAAATAGTTAAAATTTAAAGGTTTTCTTCTCTCTCTCTCTCTCTCTCTCTCTCTCTCTCTCTCTCTCTCTCTCTCTCTCTCTCAAATCCAACTCTATTCCTATGCTTCTAGACATTCTATTTATAAACTCAGAAATTTTTTCCCACTATGCAAATCTAACCCCATTGATTTGCAAGCATATCGATGTTGCACGAATGCTCAACCTTTTGTTTCGTTATTGTTGAGAGTGTGAGTGACCTTATGGTCAAACTATCCTTAGTCTCAACAATGGAACCAAAATGTTGTGCTTCATGCCACCCATACACGCTCCTCTCAAAATCGATCTATCATCTACCATTCCCATGCAAGAAATGATATAGGTGAAATCAATATTTGAGTTGTAGTGAAAAATAACTTATTTCTTTGTTGTAGTCATTTGTTGCCAAGGCTCACCGCTTACTCCATGATCCACACATAGCCACTTGGTTCAATCCATATTCTTGCTTCCCACTTCAAATGCAATATGGAGATGCGAAGATGGAGAAGAAGAGCAAGAAGAGCTTCACGGCCCATTCCTCACTCTCTTTCAACTCAACCTTATGCACCCACCCTCTAGTTCACCTCTCAGCATGAAGGGATTGAAAGAAAGAAAGAAAAGGAGATGAGTTTCACCCTCACTTCACCTCCCTAGTTTTTCACTCCCTATGTATTCCTCTCCTTCACTCTCTCACAAGCATGTAAAAAGAGAAGCAAGAACAAGGATTTCCAAAGTTGCACACACACAAATAGCTTACTCTATTCTTTTACATCCCTTTTATACACATGTTTTAGGATTTCGTGACGCCTCTTGGTCATTTAGCCCATTTTATAGTCTCATGACTAGTCTTTCTTTATTTTCATGCTTTCTCTAAGGTCTATGAGCCATCCTAAGAGGAAATTAAATAAGTCACCTTGATTCTTCTTAGGAATCTACTGATACTTAAATGTAATTTGCATGGGAATGGGCCCAACTGTTGGATTTATATTAGAAAATGACAATGCAACCACTAATTTGTGCACATTTCTAATGGTCATTCTTAAATTGTTGTAGCATAATCCAGAAGATATAATCTAAACCATTTAATGTCAACATAGTGCCTCCTTGCTTGACTTGCATCTCATCACTTTTTACAATCAACACATATCTAGAAGCAATAATTCGTAAGTTGTTGATTTCCATTGAGCTAAGGTGCATTTCATTACATGCAATGGTGGATAATCAATCATTTTCTTCCTCTAGGTTACCATGATTAATCCTACTTTACTATCATCCCCTTGGTCTTGTTTAAGCTTAGTCACATGAACAATTAGTTAAATCTTGATTCTATGTGGAGTTTTTGACTCATCTATTTGTTTTGCATGGATTATAATACCTCAAGGACAATTGGAAGCTCGTGCTAGTCTTTAAGGACTTAAAATATCATCAACTCAATCTCTTACAATGATATTGGGTCTTTTCAATATTGTTTTTCACAAAATCCAACTGATGCCACGAGGCATATTTCACAGTGGATTCCGTGCCATGGTGGATTCCATGAGGTTTTACGGTGGATTCCGTAAACTTTGATGACCGGGGCTCATACACAAAGTGGATTCTTTGTGCGAGAAGTTGATGGGGATGCCTATCCTTTTCGGGCGTTTCATTAATTTAGTGTGTACATGGGTGATTCCATAGCGGGTGATTCTGTAAAATACATATTAAATTAATAAACGTTTATGAGTTTAGAGTGCGCACTCGTAATAAATTAAGGTTAGGATTGATTTCTAACCAGGTGATTTATTTATGTAGCTGAAGACTGCTAGGTATTCACTTTTGTCGGTTTAATTGTGTTATTTTACTAACGATTGTGAATGCTTCAGTTGATGTGTAGAGATAGCAGCAGTGTTGGCAGAGGAAAGCATTGGAGGATAGCGTGTATTTGAGTTATCACTTATATTTTGATGGGCGCATACCTTAGGCATGGCGCCTATATTTTGTCGCGCCTATTTATTGAGGCGTTGGATATTTATTTATTATTTTGTATGCGCATGGGCGCACGATTATGATATTTGTATTTGGACATTGTATTGGGTACGCCTGACTCTTTGGGCGCCGCCCATTAGCTTTATTTCTATTTTGTGCTAAAGCAAACTCAAAAGCCAAAAGTGTGCTATTTTGTAATTTGGGCTATTATTTGAGCTTGAAGATGATTAATACATAAAATACATGCTTTGTGGAGCGCTCACACAAGGCATGGGGGGAGATTGCACCCAATTGGTCTCTTGTTCATGTCATGCATGCTTTTTACCTTGAGTTTTGTGCAAAAAGTAGAGTTATTTTGTTCTTGGGGACCTTCCGGCATTCACTACGCGAGCATACGGCATCCGATCTGCGTACCAGTGGTATCAGACCGAAGCTGAGATCAAGAGCTTCCAATTGCTACCCATCTTGAGCGAAGGCGGAGCTCCTGGAACGATCGAGCTCTACGGTCAATCTCATCGCGAACGGTCGATACGGGTGGATTCTTGGCGGTCAAGAACCTCTGTTTCCAGCCTCTGATCGCGAAGGACCGGCCTGCAACGGCGGAGGACCACTCCTACATCTTCTTTTCCAAGTCATGGATACACAGAGATAAGCCATATCTTCTCTTAAGCTTCAAGCTTAAGTTTTTAAGTTTTAAAGCTTAGCATAACTTGAAGCTTTAAAAAAGCTTCAAATCGTTGATCAACAGCGGGCGGCAGGACGTTCAAGGTGCCGAAAATTCCGCCGAGGACATATTCATGTCCTAAAAATCATCGACTGTTAAAGAAGCTAAAAGCTTCTTAGTAAACTAAGTTTACTAAGTCTCCCCAACTCTTCAAGTTCAAAGTTACTTATCCTACAAGTTCTGTTAGTCAACAGTCACGTAAATCTATCAAGTTGATCAAGTTTCGTAAGTCTGCAACTCTGCAAGTCAATCAAGTCACCTGAAGTCAGAACTGACTTGTGCCCAAAACTCCTAGAAGGACTATTCCTGCGCAGAAATACCGAACTGCAAAGTCGTTCCTTGGAAGGTACTGTTCGCATATGCAGATTTGCTGAACCAGTTTCAGCACACGCAAATGGTCAAAACGCAGATTTTTCAAAGATTACAAATTCCGCAATAGCTAAAGACGAAGATTGTGAAAGCCACACACAAAACAATATAAGCCTTGTACACCCGATCTTGAGCTATGCTCATCCCGCTAATTGGATTTTGAGAGTGTGAGGTCTTTTGAAGTTTTGCAGGATGATGGAACAAAATATGGATGATTTAATGGCTGAAGGCGATCTTCCTGAACCTACAATGGAGCAAAAGCTGGATTTAATTATAATGCAGTTGGACGAAGAACGAAGAGCCCGGCAAGCATTGCAAGTTCAATTGGCTAATTTACAAAGATCGACTACTGACAAAGACGAACCACAATCTAAAGATCTTATCCGACATACCATCGATGCGACTCTCGAAGCTCAATCCATCCACAAAGAAACAAAGATAAGTAAAAGAAATTTCAAATTCCGTACTTTCAATGGCACTCGAGAGGGAAAAATGTTCTTGCATTCATCAGTCAGTTTGATTATTACTTTCATGAGGAAACATACGCAGAAAAAGATAAAATCAAGTGTGTCATTAATCATTTAGTGGATAGAGCATCTCTTTGGTGGACCGTGGTTCGTAAGAGCATAGATTATCCCACTACTTGGGAGAGTTTCAAGAAGAAGTTTATGCAAAATTTTCTTCCTCCATTCCATGAAAAAGCCATAAAGCAATGGGATCTTCTTCAGCAAAGAGATCGTGAGCCTATTCCTCAGTACACCGAACGCTTTTGGAATGCATTACTCCAGTTACACATGCTTGAAGACGTACCTGAAGCGACTCACAAGCGCAAGTATATGTCTGGATTACTTGGGCATTACTACGCTGAAGTCAATATGTTCAAGCCTGCAACTCTTGAAGACGCAATTTCTTTAGCTCACGACACTGAAGACAAGCTTCGAGGAAGAGACAAGCGTCCACAGCAATTTCAAGCCAATGGTAACTATGGATCTAAGCAATCCAATTCAAATTTTAGAAGATTTAATCAAGGTCGATTTCCTTCATCATCTTTCCGTAAGACTTGGGCAAAACCACCTGCTTTACCATCCAATACCAATCAAAACCCCAAGCCAATTTCACAGCCAAATCCTAATATTCCTAGACTTCCTGCCATTGCAAACAATGTATCTAAATCCAAACCTATAGTGTGTTACAAATGCCACCAACCTGGACATCTAGCAGCCAATTGCCAATCGAAGAAGCCACCTGTCCATATCAACTATCTTGGAGCAATGGAAGATGAAGAACATGAAGAAATGCCTGACTTTACAGAAGATGAAGATGACATTACTACTCCTCCGGATATTTTAAAAATGCCAACTCCACATTCTTTATTGACAATGAAATGTTTAGTGCATGAAAAAGAAAAAAAAATTTTGCATGATGATGGTAGTACTCATGATTTTATTTATGCAAAGTTAGTGAAAGAATTGAAATTACAAACTGTCCCTACGCATTATCGCATTAAAGCAGCATTCTTAGGCACAAGGTATAATGGAACACAAGAGGTGCATGATTTAGAAATTCAAATTGGTGAATACACTGAAAGAAGGAATTTTCTAGTTGTACCATTACAGTCCAGTGATATTATTTTAGGTATGCCTTGGCATCATCAACATAACCCTGATATAGATTATTCCACGCATTCAATTAATATTCATTTTCAAGGAAAACATATTACATTGTATGGTATGCATGCATCTAATGCTTTTCCACTGCTTTCTCATACTCAAGCTAAACGTGCATTATGCAAAAGTAGTAAATCTTATCTAATTTGGGTGAATGAACTGCAAGTTAAAGAAAAACATATGCACCCTAGGCATAAAGAATTCCTTGCACAATTTAAAGACTATTTTGCAGAAGATCTACCACCTGGTTTACCTCCTTTACGTCCTAAAGACCACAAAATAGATTTAATTCCTGGTATACAACCACCTTGTAAAGCACCATATAGGCATAACCAGATAGAGCAAAAAGAAATTCAAAATCAAGTTGAGGAATTACTAAATAGAGGATTGATTAGACCTAGTAGTTCTCCATTTGGTGCACCTGTTTTGTTGGTAAAGAAGAAGAATAATACTTATCGTATGTGCATTGACTATCGTGCTTTAAATAAGATCACTGTAAAGAATAGATATCCAATTCCTAGCGTCGATGACCTTATGGATAAACTGCAAGGTTCTGCCATATTTAGTAAAATAGATCTTAAATCTGGTTATCATCAGGTGAGATTAGATAAGTCAGACATATTCAAGACTGCATTTAGAACACAATTTGGTCATTATGAATTTTTAGTGATGCCTTTTGGATTGACTAATGCACCTGCTACATTTAGTAGAATGATGAACCGTATATTTTTGAAATATCAGCATTGTGTTATTGTATTCTTTGATGATATCTTGGTGTTTAGTAAAAATGAGAAAGAACATTATGAACATCTGTCCTTGGTTTTCAAGTTATTGAAAGATAATCAACTGTATGCTAATCCGGAAAAGAGTGAGTTCTTTAAAACAGAAATTGAATATTTAGGTCATATTGTATCATCAGATGGTATTAAGGTTGACCCTAAGAAGATAGAAGCAATATTGAACTGGCCTATACCTAAAAATGTGCATGAGTTACGATCTTTCCTAGGTCTTGCTAGTTTTTACAAGAAATTTGTGCGAAATTTTTCATTACTTGCTTTGCCTTTGACTAAACTTTTAAAGAAAGGTATTGTTTATCATTGGTCTGATAATCAGCAGAAATCCTTTGATTTATTGAAACATGCATTAACCCATGCTCCTGTATTACAACTACCTGATTTTTTAGTAGTTACTGATGCTAGCGGATCTGGAATAGGAGCCGTACTTATGCAAGATAATCATCCCATAGCCTATTCTAGTTGTAAACTGAAACCCTCCGAACTTAAATATTCCACATATGATAAAGAATTATTAGTTGTGGTACAAGCTTTAAGACAATGGAAACATTACTTAATGGGTTCTGAGTTTATGATTAAGACTGATCAACAAAGTATTAGACATTTACTTAGCCAACCCCAAATATCTGACTGACATATCAAATGGGCAGCCTTTATTTAGAGTTTTCATCCGATTATCCAATATCACCAGGTAAAAAAAATATAGTGGTCGATGCATTAAGTAGAAGACCCACCATTCATAATATTTCTGATATATCATTTGATTCACTAACTCCTATGAAAGATACTTATCATCAAGACATTACTTTTCATGCTGATTGGAATAAATTAATTGGAAATAACTGGATTCCTATTGATTCACTGTCTTATAATGATGGATTCATGTTTTATGAAAAGAGATTATGTGTTACAGTTTCATTTAGAACTTTTGTTTTGAATGAGATTCATTGTCCTCCATACCAAGGTCATAGAGGTATCATATCTACTTTACGTACATTAACTGAAGATTTTTATTGGCCACATATGGATACTAATGTATCTAACTTTGTTTCTGAATGTCTGATTTGTCAAAGAGTTAAGAGACAACATGGTAAACAGTATGGATTACTTATGCCTTTATCTATTCCATCAAGACCATGGGAACAAATTTCTATGGATTTTATTACTGGTTTACCTAATACTAAAGCTAACCATGACATGATTTGGACTGTAGTAGATAGGTTTAGTAAACAAGTATATTTCATTCCATGTAAGAAAACTTTAACAGCATCTCAGGCAGTACAATTGTTTTTGAAAACTGTTTTCACTAATCATGGATTACCAAAAGTTATTATTTCTGATCATGATTCTAGATTTTGTAACAACTTTTGGATTACTTTGTTTGCTAACCTAGGAACAAAGATTGATTTTTCATCTGCATTTCATCGTGAAACTAATGGACAAACAGAAGCCACTAACAGTACTATTCTAGATCTTTTACGTGCTTGCACTATTTTTAAACCACAAACATGGGACACACATTTGCATTTACTGCATTTTGCATATAACAATACACCACACACATCTACAAAGAAAGCACCGTTTGAAGTGATTTATGGTTATAGATTGTCTACACCTGTTGCATCTTTATCAAATAGAATTCAGAGTGCTGATGATATTGCTACTATGCACGCTACTATTTTTAATGAGGTTAAAGACATGATTGCCAAAGCCTAGCAATCATATACCAAACAAGCCAATAAGAAAAGACAAGCAATGAATTTCAAAGTTGATGACTATGTTTGGTTGAGAATAGAAAAACGTAGATTACAAAGTGTAGATAAACATCCAGTTGTGAAATTAGCACCTAGATTTTATGGACCATTTAAGATTATTCACAAAATAATGACAATACATTCAAGTTAGAATTACCACCTCACTGGAAAATTCACAACACATTTCACATTAGTTTATTACAACCCTTTAGAGGCCAATTACATGTACACCCTGTTTATGAAAACCCACCTTTGTTAGATGAAGAGACTGAAATACTTGAACCTGAAGCTATCATAGATACTGACTTTATGACCACTAGAATTGGCCGAAGATATTCTAGATATCTAGTCAAATTTAAGAACCATCCTGTAGAGGAAGCCCAATGGATGCACGCTAGAGACTTAAATGCTTTCCCCACTCTGTTAAGCTCCACATTGAGCTAATAGTAATTGAGGTCAATTGCTATCCCACCCTGGGGGTATGATGCCAGGAGGCATATTTCACGGTGGATTCCATGCCACGATGGATTCCGTGAGGTTTTACAGTGGATTCTGTAAACTTTGATGACCGGGGCTCATACACAAAGTGGATTCTTTGTGCGAGAAGTTGATGGGGACGCCTATCCTTTTCGGGTGTTTCATTAATTTAGTGTATACATGGGCGATTCCATAGCGGGTGATTCCGTAAAATACATATTAAATTAATAAACGTTTATGAGTTTAGAGTGTGCACGCGTAATAAATTAAGGTTAGTATTGATTTCTAACCAGTTGATTTATTTATGTAGCTGAAGAGTGCTAGGTATTCACTTTTGTCGGTTTAATTGTGTTATTTTACTAATGATTGTGAATGCTTCAGTTGATGTGTAGAGATAGCAGCAGTGGCAGAGGATAGCATGTATTCGAGTTATCACTTATATTTTGATAGGCGCATACCTTAGGCATGGCGCCTATATTTTGTCGCGCCTATTTATTGAGGCGTTGGATATTTATTTATTATTTTGTATGCGCATGGGCGCACGATTATGATATTTGTATTTGGACATTGTATTGGGTACGCCTGACTCTTTGGGCGTCGCCCATTAGCTTTATTTCTATTTTGTGCTAAAGCAAACTCAAAAGCCAAAAGCGTGCTATTTTGTAATTTGGGCTATTATTTGAGCTTGAAGATGATTAATACATAAAATACATGCTTTGTGGAGCGCTCACACAAGGCATGGGGGGAGATTGCACCCAATTGGTCTCTTGTTCATGTAGTGCATGCTTTTTACCTTGAGTTTTGTGCAAAAAGTAGAGTTATTTTGTTCTTGGGGACCTTCCGGCATTCACTACGCGAGCATATGGCATCCGATCTGCGCACCACCAACATACCATTCATTTTATAAAGGAATTCCTTTGCTTCTTAAACCTTTTGACATTGCAAATCAGTGAACTCGAGATGAATGTCCATGTGTAAGCATGAATGGACTATCATTTTGTTAACTGTTAGTGGCAGTTGAAGTTTAAAGGAAAAATGGCAGTAACAAAAGAAAAAGAGCATTGAAGAAAAAGCTCAAGGAAGAAGCCTAATGCTTGAAAATAGAAAATGAACTCCTGAAAAAGATTTAATCCATTATAAAAGTCACCAAGCATACACGTGTGAATTGTAAAAGAGCATGTAGAATTCTAGGAAAGACCTTGTAGTCCTAAAAGCAAGAGTCTTGAGGCCAAAAACCATTCAAAGGGACAATTCAAGAGTGGTTGCCCAATGTAAGAGAGTCTCCAATAAGTATCCATGTATAGAAGTTAAAATAAAGCAATAATCATGTTTGCATATGCACCAAAGCTTCTTACTCTCTTGCTTATATATGCTTTTTTCTTTGCTAGAGAGAGAGAGAGAGAGAGAGAGAGAGAGAGAGAGAGAGAGAGAGAGAGAGAGAGAGAGAGAGAGAGAGAGAGAGAGAGAGAGAGAGAGAGAGAGAGAGAGAGAGAGAGAGAGAGAGAGGTGTGAAGCATTCTTGACTTCTCCATCTTCATCTTCTTCGTCTTCTTCTTAGCTCTAGAGGTTGGAGCTTGGAGTGAGCCAACACATGGATTGAGCTCTTCAAGTGAAGGAGGCTACACAAGGATCATGAGACCATTTGAAGATTTGGATTGGGTCAATTACAAAAGAAGTGAAGTAAATGATGTGTCTACTAGGACCTTGAAGCTATTTAGTCTTTTCCCTTGCTTGCTTGTGAACTAGATGGTTTGTAGAGGAGAGGAGAGTGACTAGGTGAGAGCTAGTCTATCAAAGGAGAATAAACTTTTGAAAGAATAAGAACTCCGCGCATGTCCCATTGTTGAATGCATAGGTAGCTCAACATTTTTGATTCCATTTCTAGGACCTAAGTACTAGGACACATCCTTGGACACATCCTTCTCTAATGTGCTTAGGAATAGGAGCTTTTGAGGCAAGGTTTCAAAACAAGCATGGTTAGATTAAAAAGTGAAAGAGAGTGGATGATGATTGCTTGATGGAGAATTGAGTATTGTGTTGATTTTGTATTTCATTTCATTAAAAACTAAGTTAGGGAAATAGATTGAATGATATCTAGGAATAGATATATTACGTGAGGCACTCAGCTTGAAGTATAATTTAAAAAATAGGAGAAAATTTAGGTAAGAACTAGATAGATAGAGTAGAAAATTCCTCTGTAGATAATTCAACTTGTGAATTGCACTTGAGTATGCTTAGTCAAGTGTACAGGGCTCAAGCATGTGATGCATGAGCCTTCAACACAATGCAAAATAAAAGAGAGAAGAGAAAGTAGTAAGCAAGTCTTGGATTACACTCACAAGCTTATCATTACAACAACTCATCTATGATGATAGAAGCTAGGTTGAGGAAGGCAATGCTAATGCAAATGAAAGTGATACTGGCTATGGCTCCCTCTTGATCTTGCTCATTTTTTGTTGGGCTCCACCTATGGTGACAATGAACAATTGTGACCTATATAAGACTCTTATGTGCACTCTTGCTCAATCACTAACACTTAACTCAGTTATGTGAGCAAGTGCTTCTATTTTGGATTTCAACTTTTATATTGGCATGCAATCAATCCATCAAGAAATTGACTTGGTCACTCTCCATTGGTTATGGGTTCACTCAAAGTGATAGTTGGATGAATGTACCATGTTGATTACACTTTGATAGCCCTTAAGTGGTACACCTATAACAAGTTACCATTCATTGTTCACTCCCTACTAAATGTTGTATTTGTATTTAACTAAAGATATAGTGAAATGTGTTTGATTTTTTATCTCACTTGCACTTGACTTGAGTATGTCACTACTCGACTCGAGTTTATCCTTTCAATTAGTGACTTTCGAAGGGCTCTTGACTTGAGCCAACTTTATCCTCTCTTTTTTTGGAGAATGCAAGTAGGGTAGATGAATCACTAAGTAAATTTACTTGTTAGCATTATTATAGCTATCTAAGGCCCCTTTTTAGCTATGCTCTTTTGATAGGTTATCTACAATTTCAAACATTGGTTTGACTATATTTTGAGTTGTGATAATATGTATGTTAATTTCCATATCTTGATTGTAGAAATGTAGTTATTTTAAATGTTGAGATATTGAGCTCCACTCGTGATACGCCAGGGTGACCGTTGTGTATTTATGTCACCGACTTGTCAGTTGCAGATGCGGTTGGTACACCGCCCATGAGTAATAGCTACATGACAGCTATCCTTATCTACTCTAGTTCGTGGCTCAGTTAGTATGCCACCTTAGTTAGTTGAGTTTGGTTTGAGACCCATATATAGGGTTCTTCTATTTCTTTGTAAGTGAGTTCTTTTGGCTTACACAACTAAGAAGAGGAAAACTGTTTTCAGCCTCCACCTCTGTGTGTATTCCCCCATTGTGCAAGCAAGAAAGCTACAAGTGAGACTCCTTCCTTCTCTCCCACAATCTTGACATGGTATCAGAGCCTTGTTCGTGGTAAGGAGCTCAAGAAAGCAAGCCAAGCTCGCGGTGTTCTGGTAAGAGGAGCAGTGTTGCTTTCATTTTCTATTTTGGGAGCAGATCTCTGCAGGTAGCACAGCCGGAAAGTGCAGGAGTGCATTGTCTCAGGTGGAGACGCCCTTCGCGGTGAAGCAAGAGGGCAGTATATGCTGCAGGAAAGGCCTTTAGCCCTTGGCGACCTTTTTTTTTGATTTGAGGCCATTTCGGGGCCTGTTTTGGAGGTGGAAGTTTTCTGCACGCACTCAGGAAAAGGCCCAGTTTTATGCTGTGCGACCACTGTTCTACAGGTCGGTGAAAAGTTACCACAGAAATTGCATCGTATGCTTATGTGCAGAGACATTGGGAGTTACAGAATCATCCTTGGTTCCTATTTATGCAAAATCGTCACTAGGAAGTGACTGTGTGGTCAAATACCACTTTCGCCAGTTTTGCAGATTTGCCCTTGTGAGGGTGAAGCTGTGTGTTTTTTGCAGTGACAGAATTTTTTGCAGTGTTCTGTAATGGCGTCTGATTCTCTTTCACAGATTGTCACTGAAAAGCTTGACAAGAACAACTTCCAAGCATGGAAGTTTAGAATGACGAATTTCCTTATGGGAAAAGGATATTGGGAATTTGTTGCAGGAAATGAAGAAGAACCAGTTCTTCCAGATGTTCCCAATCAATAGCAAATGCAGGCATTTAAAGCATGGCATGAGAGAGCCAGGAAAGTATGTATTGGCTGTCTATCAGCATTTCAGATTCTATGATTGTGCATATTCAGGATGCAAGTACGCCAAAGGAGGCATGGGATACTTTGTCAAAAATGTATAGCACAAATACGCAAGCCAAGAAAATGCAGCTCAAGCAAGAGTTGCATAATGTGCAAAGAGAAAATATGAGCATCAATGACTACCACATGAAGGTGAAGAAGATTGCAGATGCACTTGCTTCCATTGGGTCGCCAGTGAAAGATGATGATTTAGTTTCCGTGACCTTGAATGGTCTAGGAAAGGATTATGCACAGTTTCGGACATCCATTTCAGTTCGTGAAAGATTTCCTGATTTTGAGGAGTTGATTGCTCTTCTAATTTCTGAGGAGCAGAGAAATGGTGGTGCATCTTCTTCAGGAGGAACTTCAAAAGAAGCTGTCTTCTACTCAAATGCTGGAAGAGATAGAGGCAGAGGTAGAGGAGGCCGATTTGGAGGCCGTGGTAGAAATCAAAATATGCAACAAACTCAAGAAAACCAGTCCTATGGAGGAGGACGTGTAACTCTAGAGGTAGGGGGAGCCAAAGAGGTCGTGGTGGATGGCAAAGAGGCCAAAATGCAAACAGCAATGTTGAATGCTACTACTGTGGTAAAATGGGTCATATGGCTAAAGACTGCTATAAAAAGCAGAATGACATCATGAATGGGAAATTGCAACAAGGGAATTATGCATCTTCTAGTAGACAGGGTGATGACAGAAATGAGCACTTGTTTATGGTGCAGCACATGAACAATTCTGTGACAAGTGCAGAAGAAAGCAACGATGTATGGTATGTTGACTCATGTGCATCAAACCACATGACAGGTCATGCAGAATGGATGGAGGATGCAAGGAAAATGGAAAAACCAGGATTTGTGAAGACTGGTGATGATACTGCACATCCTATTATGCAGATTGGAAAAATTCCCTTGTCTATGCAGGATGGGAAAAAGAAATACCTGTCGGATGTATTTCATGTTCCGAATATCACCAAGAATCTGGTTTCTGTTGGTCAAATGGTTGAGCAGGGCTTGCAGGTCAGATTTAATCATCATGGATGCTTTGTTGAGGATATGAAAAATAAAGGTCACTTGATAGCAAAAGGAAAGAAGAAGGGCAGAATGTTTACGTTGGATGCAGACATGTCTGAATTGAGTGCAGCAATGTTTGCTCATGGGACTGGTGTAGTTGCAGATATTGATATCTGGCATAAACGCATTGGTCATGTTAATGTACATCGACTTAAATCAATGCAGGCCCAAAATATTGTTGCAGGATTGCCAAAATTCAAGGTTGCAGAAATGCATAAGATATGTGAAGCCTGTCAGTTTGGAAAACAGGCAAGGAAACCATTTCCTAGACATGTTCAAGAGAGTGAGAAGCCATTAGAATTAATCCACTCTGATGTGTGGACTACTAAAGCTGCATCTCTTGGAGGCTGTCATTATTTTGTCAGTTTTATTGATGACTATAGCAGAAAAGTTTGGGTGTATTTTATGAAAAAGAAAAGTGAAGTTTTTGGGCATTTCAAAACTCTTAAAGCTATGGTTGAAAAAGAAACAGGCCTGCAAATAAAATGCCTAAGGTCAGATGGAGGAGGAGAGTACCTCTCAAATGAGTTTGCAAGGTTCCTGCAGGAGCATGGCATAAAGCAGCAATATTCATGCAGTCATATCCCACAACAAAATGGAGTTGCAGAAAGGAAAAACAGGCATATTGGAGAGGTATCTCGTGCCATGCTCAACGAAAAAGACTTGCCAGATTTTTATTAGGCTGAAGCAGTTGCTACGGCAGTCTATATAATGAACAGGACTCCCACTGCAGCAATACATAGGATGATTCCAGAGGAGAGGTATACTGGTAGGAAACCAGATATTTCTCATTTGAAAATTTTTGGTTGCATTGCCTATGTACATGTGCCAGATGAGTTGAGATCCAAGTTGGATCCAAAAGCTGAGAAGTGCATCTTTATTGGTTACTCTCTGCAGCAGCAAAAAGGGTATAGATGCTATAACCCTTCTACTCGTAAGTTTACAGTGAGCAGAGATGTTGTTTTTTATGAGATGAGTAGCTGGTATAAACCAGTAAATGTGATTGATGATATAGATGCACAAAATGGTAATGCTGCACAGAATTCACAGCAGCAGTCACAAAATATTAGTGGACCTGGAGCGTCCTCTAGCAGTGGTTCACATTCTTCGCCATGGACAGGCAGATTGAGATCAGGAGAATCTTCTCAAAGCAATGCAGATAGTGGTATTCAGGTATCACGAAAAGGAAAAGAGAAGGTAGATCAGCCCATGTTTGATGTGAATGCAGGTCACTCTTATGTGGATGGTGAATCCAGTGGCTCAGAACAGAGCATTGATGATGAGTTGGGTATTCCTTCTATTGTTACACCTGGAGTAAGGAAGACTAGGGATGTTTTGAGAGCACCTGGGAGTGAACCTACGTTGCGTAGGTCTACCAGAGCTAGGTATCCTGTGGATAGGCTGAAATATGATGGATTTACAGCCATTCACTATGCATATATGGTCAAAGTGATACAGGAACCAGAACCCACTTCTTTTGAGCAAGCCATGGGAAAAGAAAAATGGGAGAAAGCCATGGATGAAGAAATGGATGCCTTGGAAGCAAATGCTACATGGGAGTTGGTACCTTTGCCTAAAGGTAAGAATGCAATTGGCTATAAGTGGGTTTATAAGGTGAAGCACAATGTAGATGGTTCTGTGAATAGATACAAGGCAAGATTAGTAGTCAAGGGGTATGCACAAACATATGGCATTGATTATGAAGAAACATTCAGTCCGGTTGCAAGAATGGCAACCGTAAGAGCAGTCATTGCTATGGCTGCATCAAAGGAATGGTCTTTACATCAGATGGATGTAAAGAATGCCTTCTTGCATGGTGATTTGCAAGAAGAGGTATATATGGAGCAGCCACCAGGTTATGTGCATGCTGTTCATCCTGAGTTTGTTTGCAGGTTGAAGAAAGCCTTGTATGGCTTGAAGCAAGCACCTAGAGCACGGTATGACAAGATAGGACAGTATCTTGTCACTATTGGCTTTCAGATTTCCAAGGCAGATTTCTCACTTTATGTGAGAAAAACAGAGAAAGGTATTATGCTACTTGTCATTTATGTTGATGATTTGATTATGACAGGCGACAGTGATGAAGATATCCTTCATGTGAAAATGCTATTGAAGCAGAAGTTTGAGATGAAGGATTTGGGAGAGTTGCGTTATTTCTTGGGCATTGAGGTGATTAGATCACCAAGTGGGATACAGCTCTTGCAGAGGCAGTATGGATTGGACATGCTGTCCAAATATGGGATGACAGGCTATAAGCCTATTTCAGTTCCTTTGGAGCAGAATGTGAAGCTGAGCGCAGATGCAGGTGAGCTTCTGGAAGACCCTACTATGTACAGATGCATAGTAGGAAGCTTGATTTATATGACTATTACCAGGCCTGATTTGAGCTATGCTGTTGGATTGGTAAGTCAGTTTATGCAGGCTCCAAGGAAACCGCATTTGGATGCGGCTAGACGCATACTCAGGTATGTGAAGTCCACATTGCAGTATGGACTATTTTATGAAACTGGGGTTCAGATACAGTTGCATGGATACACTGATGCTGATTGGGCTGGTAGCATTTCTGATAGACGATCTACCAGTGGATATGTGTTCCCTTTTGGGAGTGCTGCAGTCACTTGGAGCAGCAAGAAACAGCCTACAGTTGCCTTATCCAGCACAGAGGCTGAGTAAGGGGCGCAGCAATGGCTGCATGTGAGGTAGCTTGGTTGCATAAGCTACTTTATGATATGCATCAGCCTACAGATGGGCCAGTTGTCATTTATTGTGACAACATGAGTAGTATACACTTGGCAAATAACCCAATCTATCATGCTAGAACAAAGCACATTGAGGT
Source organism: Lygodium microphyllum (assembly GCF_053477565.2). Taxonomy (NCBI): domain Eukaryota; kingdom Viridiplantae; phylum Streptophyta; class Polypodiopsida; order Schizaeales; family Lygodiaceae; genus Lygodium; species Lygodium microphyllum. The sequence goes on from NC_141151.1 coordinate 100,906,862, forward strand.
GCATTATCACTATGTGCGGGAGAGGGTTTTACTAGGTCTTATTGATCTAGTTTATGTCAGCACAGAGGATCAAGTAGCTGACATATTCACGAAGGCATTGGGCGCAGAGAAGCTGCTCAAGTTCAGAGACCTGCTTGGTGTGCAAGAATTGGGATTGAGCTCGAGGGGGAGTGTTGAGATATCGAGCTCCACTCGTGATACACCAGGGTGACCGTTGTGTATTTATGTCACCGACTTGTCAGTTGTGCAGACGCGGTTGGTACACCGCCCATGAGTAATAGCTACATGACAGCTATCCTTATCTACTCTAGTTCGTGGCTCAGTTAGTATGCCACCTTAGTTAGTTGAGTTTGGTTTGAGACCCATATATAGGGTTCTTCTATTTCTTTGTAAGTGAGTTCTTTTGGCTTACACAACTAAGAAGAGGAAACTGTTTTTAGCCTCCACCTCTGTGTGTATTCCCCCATTGTGCAAGCAAGAAAGCTACAAGTGAGACTCCTTCCTTCTCTCCCACAATCTTGACATTAAATTCTTGTAAAAAGTGTTTGAAAATTCATTAATACTTGGAATTCTAGAAGCTTGATAAGAACAACTATCAAGCTTGGAAATTGAAGATTACAAACTTCTCAATAGGCAAATTTATGGATGTATGCAATAAGAGAAGAGAAGGAAACAACATACCCATGGTTCAAAACCAACAACAAAAAAGTGAATATATGGGAGGGGTGGAATGAAAATTCCTACAGAGTTTTATATTGGTTATCCATGGTGACGGATAGCATCATTGATCATACTCAAGCTATATAAAACAAATGTAGAGGCATGGAGATTCAATTGATATAAAAAGCATTATAGAGATGCTTGCGTCTATCACGGCCCTAGACGATGATGAGGACTTGGTTTCAGTCACTTTGAATGGTTTGAAGGATACGATGTGGATGTTCTCCTCCAATCTATCTCAAACCATTACTTGGATACCAAGAAATTTTATAGTGGGTGTTTGTTAGTGTCATATGTGTCAATGATTCTGAGTGATAGTTATCATGGCATACAAGAGATGCGAATTTTATTGAGGTATAAGTTTGATATGAAGAGTAGGTAACCTATGCTATTTCTTGGCATTGAGTTTGTGAGGAACTTTGATGGGATATGACATTTCCAAAGATCACGATTCAAAAATTTTGCCAAACTATGTGACAACGGATTGTAAAACAATTTTAATTGCTTTGTTTGAGTAGAATTTGAAGCTAAGTGTCTATGAATTGTATTTATGAAGTGAGCTTTTAGAAGACCCCACTATGTATTAAAGATAGAAGGAAATTTAATTTGATGATTATCATTAGGCCCAATTTGAGCTATTTGCTTAGCTAGTGACTAGTTTATGTAGGTTTCAAGGAAGTTACAATTGGATATAGTAAGATAGGACTTGAGATACATGAATTCCATTCTTCAACATGGAATTTTGTGTGATTGAGGTGAGTGGGATAGTATTATGTTATATGGGACATAAATCAAGGGTTAGTGTTTGTGCTATTGAGGTGCATGGATAGTATTATGCTAAATAGGATAACTATTAAGGATTAGTTTTTGTCCTTGGGAGTGATACTATTTTATTGTCTATTAAGCATGAAGGTCAAGTACATTGGTGCAACCATATCCACACATAAGATGGTTTCACTGCAAAAGCTATTGCAAAAATTTGGTGAGCAAGTGGATGGAATAATTATCATATTGTGACAATATCAACAACATATAGTCAGCACACATACCTGACGAAGGAAATTTGGTATGGCAGCCTCTATACTATGCCAAACTCCCTTCTGCCACAAAGTGAATGAGATAAGGGCACCACCTAGTCATGGAAGAGCGGACTAGGACACTATATAAGAGGGAGAGGAGATTGTGAGGGAGAAGAGATGAAAACTAAGAGAGGGAGAGAGAGAGTGAGAGTGAGAGAGAGAGAACTACGAAAAAAATAAATGAATCAATAGACTTAAGAGATGGAGAACCCTCGGGACGTAACCAATATACACAATATGGACACCAATATCATGGGCTTATTACATTGTAGAGTATACATAAGCTATAGTAAGAGAAGAAATTTCATAAGCTCATGAGGGAGAATGAGGAAGGCTCAATAGGGCTGAAGGAGGCAAGAGCTCTCTCTCTCCTTGCAAATTACAAAGGAGAAGGCCTCTTTATATAGGCCTTGAGGGTGTTTAGGGAGGAGGTTAAGATGTAATAGGAATTAACACCACCAAAGCTGCATTAAGGCGGTTCCACCAATGTGGAAGCTCCATCTAGATGTTTTGTTGACCAATTTGTACTTAATCAAGCTCCATCATAGGTGAGTTGTCTCCATTCTCCCCCCCATAGCTTGAGTCCAAGAGCTCTCCTATAAAAAAATATAGAGAATCTTCATAAAATAAGATCATATCTAGCAATAATAGAGAGAGAGTAATGAGAGTTCATACATTACTACTACAACTAAGGATGATTTGAGGGTGATTTAGGAGGGGAATTCTAATGGTTTATTAGCTTGAGAGAGAGGATAAGAGAGGGGAAAGGGTTGGGGGTCTAATGAATGATGTTTTATGGAAGTGTTAAGTGTGGGGAAGAAAGTATGGATGTGTATTAAATTGGGAGGTGGTCTCCACTGCAGTTGGAAAAAGTTGGCATCCACCATTTTGGCCATATCTCCCGACTCGTAGCTCCAAAAAATTATTAAAAAATACCAGCCGAAACTTCAGCTCACGGCTACAACTTTCATGTTGAAAAGTTTTTTTGGATCGGAGTGGAAGTATTTTTAAAAAATCTTACAAAATCATGTGCCTGATTTTTCTTCCACTAATGCTTCCAAGAAGGGTCCCATTTGGTTGAATTGTCATAAGGCTCCAAAGTCATGACATTATGAGCCTCACATGCCCTTTGGATGGCTCCAAATCCATTTCATATCTTTCCTTTTCACATTATACATTTTCCCTTCACCTTCCTCCATTGATCTTTACTCTTCACCCCCCCTTGGTAAACCGGTCCATGAAATATTTTCATCCAGTGATTTCTTGGATTTCCCCAAGAGGTTGTTCCCACCCTCTTCCTTATTTCAAAGCTCCAAATGTACAAAAAATCAACAAAATGTTAGACAAATTTTTTTTTGTGATTTTCTCGGATCATATAGCCCCCCCCAACCTGGCTAGAGGTATTTATGCCTCTAGACACTCTTTGGTATCTTGAGCTAACCCCACCCTGATGTGATAGGGTTTTAAGCGCCATCCATTTACACTGGTCTTGTGAACTTTTCCCTCAATGTCTTGAAGTTTGTAGGAGCCATTGTTGAAATTTTTTGTGACCCAAAACGATCCCTCCCACCGGTAGAGAAACTTGCCATCCTTTCTTTTATCAAAGCGATTGTCATATCGAAGCACTAAAGATCCCTCCTTGATGTTTTTATCTGTTAGCTTCTTTTTGAAATTTTCTCTACGCTTCTCAGCTTCCTGGGAGTAGTGGTTGATGGCTTCTTCACGATCCAATTGTAGCCTCTCTAGGTCCAGTAATCTTTGATGTAACTTCTCCTTTTGAGAGCCTACTGTGCCACCTAATACCCGAAGGCTAGCTAATTTCACCTCAATAGGCAAAAGAGCCTCTTGTCCATAAACTAGATGAAAAGGTGTGAATCCTAACATGGTTTTGAAGGAGGTTCTGTAAGCCCATAGAGCTCCACTAAGGTGCTTGTCCCAATCCCGGGGCCTTGAATGTACCTGTTTGCTGATGATTTTACAAATCATTCCATTTACCTTTTCCACCAATCCATTTCATTGAGGGTAGTAAGGGGTAGAGTGTCGTCGTTGAATATTTAGCTTTTGCATGAGTTCACCCACCACATTAGCTCTAAACCCTGGTCCTCTATCTGATAGTATTTCAAGAGGGGTACCAAACCTACAACAAATGCGATCAAAGATGAATTTACTCACTTCCTTAGCAGTGATTCTTCTAGTTGGCATAGCCTCGGCCCATCTAGTCATGTAATCTACCCCCATGATAATATACTCTTTTCCTGATGGAGTGCGTGGTAGAGGCCCTATGGCATCAATTCCCCACTTCTCAAAGGGTCCATAGACCTTGATTGGGGTTTGGGGTTCTGCTATGAGCCGTCGTGGTCCTGATTTCTGACATTCTTCACATGTTTGACACCAATATTTGATATTTCGGTGTAGACTGGGCCAAGTAAAGCCGGATTGTAGAACCTTTCTACTTGTGATGTCGTGTGCAAAGTGGCCTCCACACACATCATCATGGCAAGTTTTTAAGATTTCTTCAATTTCCCATTTTGACGGCACTTTCCTAAGCACACCATCCTTACCAAGACAATACAAACTGTCATTTACTATGCGATATCTTGTAGCCTTCCGAGCTAGCCACTGTCTTTCTCCCTTAATCAGGTGTTTGGGAGCTTCTCCTTGTTCTAAGAGATGTAGAATATCTTCTAAGTCTTCCTTGCCTTGTCGAAGTGGGGGTTTGATAGCCACTGCTCCCACCATTGACTCATTCAGCTTTGATGATGCTAGATGGTCGGCATCTTTGTTTTGGTCTCTTGGAACATGATGTACTTGTGCCTCCCTAAATCTTCTCATAAGAGATTTGGCCTCTCTCATTTTACTAGAGAGGTTTGTATTTTTGCATGCCCATGTACCTTGCATCTGCCTTACCAATAGCATGGAGTCTCCAAAAGCATTCAATCTCTCGATTGAATTACTAAGACACCAACAAAGACCATGAATTAAAGCTTGATATTTTGCCTCATTGTTAGAGTGGACACCTTCCAAGATGATTCCTTCACAATAGATTTTCTCTCCTAAAGGAGAGAAAACAACGATGCCTGCGGCTGCCTTATCCTTAGTTCTCTTGTATGCACCATCAAAGCAGAGGCTATAAGCATCTACAAGAGTTTTTATGGATGGGGGTGGTGGAAGGTTCTTTCTTTTCACCATGAGATTTTTCTCATAGCACCTATTTGTCAAAATATCAGCCAAACATGCCCGAGTTGTTTTTTCAACCTGCACTGTATAGTCAAACTCTTGAAGTCGGACCACCCACTTTGCTATTTTGTCAGAGATTTCCATATGTTGTAGTGCATAGGGAAACATATCCTCCACAGTGATGATCACAAACCTCTTTGGAAGTAAATATGGCCGAAATTTGGTTACTGCAAACATAAGGGCCAACACTAGTTGTTCCATGGAGGTGTAAGCCTTCTCTGAGGCTTTCATGAGGCGGCTGGCAAAATACACAGGCCTCATGAAGGATGTTTTTGGATCTTTTTGTAGGAGAGCAGCACCAATGGCCTCTTCTCCCACACTAGGGTTTACAAAGAATGTTTCTTCCCAACAAGGCTGGAGGATTATAGGAAGTGACCCCAACATTTTCTTTATCTCCTTAAAATGTCCTTCACTTTGTTCACTCCGTACAAGTGTTTCTTGGCGTGTCAGTTGCTGCAAGGGGTATATGGCCTGAGAGAGTAAGTGTATAAATCTACCCAAATATCTTAGCTTTTGTAAGAAGGAGACCAATTGTTTGATGGAGGTTGGGGAAGGTAGAGCTAGCAATGTTTCTACCTTATTTGGATCTACCTCAATTCCTTCAATTGACACTACATGCCCTAGTAGTGTAACCTTGCTTTTCCCAATGTGACATTTATCCTTATTTAGTTGTCCACCCAACCTAGCTAAGCGAGTAAATCCTTCATCAACCTTGCGTAGATGTATGTTCCTTGAGCTGTAAATACAAAAGTCATCTATGAAAACCCTTATGGACTTACCAAAATAAGGTTGGAAAACCATATTCATGAATCGTTGAAAGGTTGCTGGGACATTTGTGAGACCAAAGGGCATGACCCGAAAGGCAAAACAGCCCCATGGTGTGATGAAAGTGGTCTTCTTTTGATCCTCCTCTGCAATGCGAATCTGGAAGTAGCCAGAGTAGCCATCACACACCGTATACCGCTCATGTCCCGCTACTTCTTTCAAGATTTCATCCTGAAATGGGAGAGGGAAGTGGTCCCTCTTTGTTGCAGCATTTAGTGGCTTGTAATCTATGCATACTCGCCACTTACCATTTTTCTTTGGCCTCACTACTACTGGGGAGACCCATTCTGAATCTTCCACTGGGTATATGAATCCTGCATTCAAGAGTCTCTTCACCTCCATCAACAGTGCACAGAAATAAACAATGATGCATGCTTCTTGAGAACATTCACATAACCCTCCCTTTCTTCATCCTTTATATCCTTGGATATCATCTTCTCTAGGCTAGCATCCCACACATCTTCTCCTTGGATTCTTGGGTTGTCTTCTGATAAGGTAGGTTCCTTTAAGGTGACGCCCATAACTTCGAGAGTGCTATCACTCTCTCCACTTGAACTCTCTTCCTCTTCTACTGATGAGGAACATCCACTTGAGCTCCACTCATCGGCAGACGTTTCTAGTTCAAGGTTCTCTTGACGCCCACTCTTCAAGTTGTAAACCACCTTTTGATTGTGGCCACCCACCTTACGTGGCCTCAACTCCAGATCTCCTGTTGCCCAATCTTGCCTAGCTCCGATGCCCATAAGCCAAGGTCTCCCTAGGATGAGGGGATATCCTTCCCCCTTTACTGGCATCACATAAACATCCACTGCTGCAGTGATTCCAAAAACAGAAACTCTCAAAGCTTTCACTACACCCACACATGTGACCGCATCATTGTTGGCCATCTTTGCCCTGAAGGTTGAGGATTCCATTACTTCTAAACCTAATTGATGCATAAGTTTTTCTGTCATGACAAAAAACCTCTGCTCCACTATCGATGTATGTTTTTCGAATCCGTTGACCTTTAATTTGAGCCTCCACTATAGGCACTATATCTTTGAGTCCATATGCCTTGATTGCACTAACCATTTTACCTTGCCTTGCCCTTGTGCTTACCATTTTTGACCATTGTCGTCGTAGCTTTGGAGAGGTATGAAGTAGTTGTGGCCAAGTAATTTTTGGCCCTTGAGAGCTCACATCTGCTACCAGATCATAAGGTTGTGTCCTAAAACCCAAAGGGAAGTCGGAGATATCAATTTTAGACCTAGCTCGAGTTTTTCTCTTCTTCCCTTCATCTCTAGGTGCCCGTGATGTACTTGCCTCATTGGTTGCTTCCTTACTTGCCTCAGTTTGGACACGTACCCGCTTGATAGGCATGGTCTCTACTACATCTACCTTCATCTTACCTCTTGCTATTTCTTCTTGGAGCCTTCTATCCCTGACCACCTCCTCTATTTTTATGACATTAACATTTGGTTGAACAACAGGGGTTTCAGCTTGAACATAAGGTGGTTGTAAAATTGCAGGTCGTGACTGCTCTTGCTCTTGAGTCCTAGCACGAGGAGGGCTTACTTGTTGTCGAGGACATCTGGCAGGGTGATCATATCTTCTAGGGTGAGGACAATTGTACATGCCATGTCCATTTTCTCCACAGTTGTAACACAACATCTCCCTTGCTTGTCGCCGCATTTGTGGTCGATTCCCACCATTCCCCTCGATAGATCTTCTTGCACCTTGCACAAGATTCACTCTCAAACCCTCTAGTTGATTAGTAAGATTGTTTATTTGTTGGATCATGTCTTCTTGACCTCTAACAAGGCCTGGTGCATTAGATACATTTGGGGAAACTTGAGAGGCCTCCATAGTTGTGATGTTGTTTCCCAAACCTGTTTGGCTAGCTTGGGCTTGGTACAGAATCTTTCGATTCTTTTCCCTAGTGATTCTCAAAGCATCTTCAAAAGTGTTTGGAAATTTCACATTTACCTTCTCCCTAAGCAAGGGATACAAACTTGAAATAAATCGATCCTTTTGAAGGCAGTTTGGAGCTCTCTCTCCAGGGTTTAGTGAGTCTGACCAGTGCCCCCAAAGCTTCAAAAACCCTTCCTCATAAGTTGCATAACCATAAGGATCACTTTGATGGAGGGCCAAAAGCCGTTCCCATAACTCTTCAGCTGAGTTAGTTTGTTGAAATCTCTGCAAGAAAGCTGCCTTCAATCCTTCCCATTCAGCTCTTTGGGCCGGATTTAGAGTTTGGAACCACATTCTAGCTTCTTCCTTGAGCACCAAAGGAAATGCCCTCAACTTTAATGCTTCATCATCCCTCCCAGAGACAAGGAAGGCCATCTCAAGGTTGTCCAAAAAATCCAATGCATTTTCTCCATTGCGCCCAAAGAAGCTTGGAAATGCCATGTTGCCTTAGTAGAGTACAAAGATGAACACGTCTAGACTTAAGTTGTATTTTATGAGGGGAAGGATGAATGGGTTTACAGATGCATTGATTTCAGCAAGACGTCTAGGCCCCAATATGCTTCTAATAATGCCTTGGAATCTAAGCTTTGTGCTAGCTACAATATGCACAGTTTGCATAGCAAGTGGACGGATAGGTCCATACAACTCGTTGTGATTCATGAGAAACTATTATAATAGGATAAAGACATGTACATTGAAGGATGCATTGTAGTCTAGCATTGGGAAGATTATAGGTTCTGGTGATACAAGAATCTCCCTTAATCTTTCAGCTCCAAAGTACATGACAAGACGCTGTTGGAAGAAAATCTTCCTACTGATGCATACATTAACTTGGATGTTTTGTACAGAGTGGAAGGTGTAGAAATTCGGGCCATTATTATTATTCATGAGTAGAAACTACTTAAGGGAGTAGAGGGAATGCACTTTCTTGAATTATGAAGGATTTTTCCCATAATGTTTCTTTTTGGATCCCACCAAATTTGCTATACGGAGAATTTGCTCACCAGTGATTGTTCTTGCCTTAGTGTGTCCATCCTCGGTGACATATATTTCATAAGGTGTGATGGCCACCTTTTCAACCACACCCAACCTTCGAGCTAACAACAGTTGAAGGTAGTCTTCATACTTTGCACTTCTACAAAACTCCACACCGTTCATGCATAGTTGTCCTCCTTTGATGTGGATTAGGCCAGAGAGAGAGAGGGATTTGATGATTTGGAGACGAGGACCTCCCGGAAGAGCCTTTACTTTGTTTGCAAAACACTCACCACAATTATGAGAACCTAGCAATTGATGGCAACATGATTTTTTCCGTTGTGAGAGAATGGAATTTCTAAGGTGAACACCTTTTACCCGCATACGTGCCGTCATCCGATAGGCATACTTCCTTTCTTGGGCTTCCTTGGGAGACCATTGTGGGAGTCGTGGACTTCGATCAGCTTCAAAAAGAGTTGGTGAAGGCGTTGGAGAAGAGCCACTTGGAGTACTTGTTGTAGAGGATGCACCACCATGTGTTGTATCGTCCTGCATGGATGAGAATGTCCTCATCAGCGGGGGCACCAAATTTATGATGAAGGAAATTCGGTATGGCAGCCTCTATACTATGCCAAACTCCCTTCTGCCACAAAGTGAATGAGATAAGGGCACCACCTAGTCATGGAAGAGCGGACTAGGACGCTATATAAGAGGGAGAGGAGATTGTGAGGGAGAAGAGATGAAAACTAAGAGAGGGAGAGAGAGAGTGAGAGTGAGAGAGAGAGAACTACGAAAAAAATAAATGAATCAATAGACTTAAGAGATGGAGAACCCTCGGGACATAACCAATATACACAATATGGACACCAATATCATGGGCTTATTACATTGTAGAGTATACATAAGCTATAGTAAGAGAAGAAATTTCATAAGCTCATGAGGGAGAATGAGGAAGGCTCAATAGGGTTGAAGGAGGCAAGAGCTCTCTCTCTCCTTGCAAATTACAAAGGAGAAGGCCTCTTTATATAGGCCTTGAGGGTGTTTAGGGAGGAGGTTAAGATGTAATAGGAATTAACACCACCAAAGCTGCATTAAGGCGGTTCCACCAATGTGGAAGCTCCATCTAGATGTTTTGTTGACCAATTTGTACTTAATCAAGCTCCATCATAGGTGAGTTGTCTCCATTCTCCCCCCCATAGCTTGAGTCCAAGAGCTCTCCTATAAAAAAATATAGAGAATCTTCATAAAATAAGATCATATCTAGCAATAATAGAGAGAGAGTAATGAGAGTTCATACATTACTACTACAACTAAGGATGATTTGAGGGTGATTTAGGAGGGGAATTCTAATGGTTTATTAGCTTGAGAGAGAGGATAAGAGAGGGGAAAGGGTTGGGGGTCTAATGAATGATGTTTTATGGAAGTGTTAAGTGTGGGGAAGAAAGTATGGATGTGTATTAAATTGGGAGGTGGTCTCCACTGCAGTTGGAAAAAGTTGGCATCCACCATTTTGGCCATATCTCCCGACTCGTAGCTCCAAAAAATTATTAAAAAATACCAACCGAAACTTCAGCTCACGGCTACAACTTTCATGTTGAAAAGTTTTTTTGGATCGGAGTGGAAGTATTTTTAAAAAATCTTACAAAATCATGTGCCTGATTTTTCTTCCACTAATGCTTCCAAGAAGGGTCCCATTTGGTTGAATTGTCATAAGGCTCCAAAGTCATGACATTATGAGCCTCACATGCCCTTTGGATGGCTCCAAATCCATTTCATATCTTTCCTTTTCACATTATACATTTTCCCTTCACCTTCCTCCATTGATCTTTACTCTTCACCCCCCCTTGGTAAACCGGTCCATGAAATATTTTCATCCAGTGATTTCTTGGATTTCCCCAAGAGGTTGTTCCCACCCTCTTCCTTATTTCAAAGCTCCAAATGTACAAAAAATCAACAAAATGTTAGACAAATATTTTTTTGTGATTTTCTCGGATCAATACCTTTTCTTCATATTATGAAAGAATACATAGTGGTAGGCTATCATTTTGATGAGTGACAATGTCCTCATAAGGTGATATCAATTAAGTATATGTTAGCACACAAGATCATGCTTCTGGCATCTTCACAAAGGCAATTGGTGCAAAAAAGCTCCAAAATTTTAGGAGCTTACTTAGATTTCAATACCTAAGATTAAGCTTGAGCGAAAGCATTAGAAAGTCAAGCTCAATACATACAAAGAAGTTAACATGAGATCACATGGGAAGGACCTACAAGGAGGCAATCCTTTTGCATGTATGACATCGGAACATGTATGACATGATGTTATTACATGGGCACATGCAATAACATCATGGTTGACGCAAGCCAATGATTCTCTATTGTGCCAATTACTATTACCATACAATACCAATCTACCTACTTTGATTTGGTTTACACTTAGTGCAAAGTTAATTTGCTTCCATATAGTCTTATTCGTTTTTAATTGAATTAAGAAGAAGAAAAAAGAAATAAAGAGAGAAAAATGATTTTCTCTCCATCTTTTCTTGTTTATTATCTTGTCTCTTCTCTTTTTCATCTTGTTTTTCTTATACATTCTTGCCAAATATTAGTAAAGGATGATATATCCCACATGTCAAAGTATAATACTAATGTGAGGGAGAGGAGACCACATGACCAAGCTCAAAGAATTGATTTTGATCATAAGGATGATACTCAACCATTACATTGAGAGTTAAGCAATTGTGGATGTGAGGAGCTAGAAGCTATTGCGTGCAAGAGGGTTGAGAGAGAGAGAGAGAGAGAGAGAGAGAGAGAGAGAGAGAGAGAGAGAGAGAGAGAGAGAGAGAGAGAGAGAGAGAGAGAGAGAGAGAGAGAGAGAGAGAGAGAGAGAGAGAGAGAGAGAGAGAGAGAGAGAGAGAGAGAGAGAGAGAGAGAGAGAGAGAGGAGCAGAAGAGAGTTATCTGTGTTCAAAATTAATGATATCATTAATCTTTGTTATCTTCACTTATATCTGATTATGCAGTGTGTACTTATACAATGGATGCTCACCTAGCTATTGGCCATTGAACTTAATTGTAACAAGATTATCAACAAGTTGCCTAAACCACTAGATCTTCTTTCTAGATAGGCAATTGATCCAACTAATCAAGTGGGGCCACTAAAGTGAGTTGAGAAGGTAGTCTCTATGAATATGGTATATAATGATAAAGTCAAAGAAATGCCTAAGTCCGTGAAGAGTCCTAAAGAGAGGTTAGTTTATAGAGAAAAGAGAGCAACTTTTAGTTTCCATGAATCTGATCTTGCTGATGACTTATATGAAATTGAGCTTAGTTGGCTATTATTTATTAGGTTGGCTCCCAATGGACACAAAAATTCAGGAGATTTTGCAAAATTAGTATATTGTTGAGTATTCAGGTGCTATGTATGTGGGAAGAAAATGGTTTGATCATGTGGAAAGATAGTAGCACCGAAGCATATATACATAACATTATCATTGATAATGTAATTATAGAACTAGGCTCTTTGGTGAACATCATTTGAATGGATTTATTAGAGTGTTTGGAACTACCTACCCAAAACAATACCTTCACAATACAAGAAATGAATGATGATAGTCTAAAGGCAACCAAGGTTTAGAGAGGAGGGCCTTGTTTTCTTTCTTCAATTAGGATACATGTGGTCTTGGGAAGTGTTATATGTGAGACCATCCTAGCCTCAAGAGTTGGTAATTCATTATAATGACCTTTTTAGGTGAGATGTACCTACCTATAAAATTAGGGAGTAATGTTTGGTAGTCGCCTAGTTACTTGTCCTAAGCAACACCACCCAAATCCCATGGAACATGCATGCTTAGTTAGTAAGGTTTCTTATGGGTCTACCTCACAAGGGAAGCATGTGGCTTCACCCACGAGGATCAACCTGGGGCTTAAAATGACTCAATTATGGACTCCTAACACTAAGCTCATGGGTCCATCTCAAGGTGGGGGTGACCTGCTCATTGGAACACACCTCGTGAGGTATCACCCTACACTCGATAGTCCTAGTGGCACATGGAAGCGTAACACAGCACAAGGGCCACAATACAACAGCATATGGGAAAAAACAAGGGCCCTTCTTGGGGGCGAATATCTATTGCTTGCAAAAGAGAGAATACAAGATAGCAGAGACATGAGAGGGACCTTGTTTGCGGGTGAGGGAGGAGGTATCAATGCCCTTTTGTCACGACTCAAAAGAGTGAGAAATGAAGGGGATTAGAACATCAACCCCTCTAACTATAAGACATAGACCCACCTCAATCCCCTAAAACATCATTGTATCAATTCTAAATCTTAGACCCTAGGATGGTTAGTAATGCTTTTAGCCTATTCAAGAAGCACTCAATCAATCATGTCCACCTATCCATAGGACACTCTCATCGAGGGAGAAGTCCACCTACATTCCACATATGTATCTAAGGCATTATTTAGTTTTCTAACTACCTTGAAAAGTTAATTTCTTCCTTAATTAATTGGTTAAGATTTGTGTTCCTTCACATAAATTATTGCATTGATAGAAATAGGGTCCTTTTTAAAAAATAATCCTTTATTGAAACCAATAGAAATACATCTTCTTTTTGGCCATTGGACATATCCATATCAAGATTGCATTGATAGAAATAGGGTCCTTTTTAAAAAATAATCCTTTATTGAAACCAATAGAAATACATCTTCTTTTTGGCCATTGGACATATCCATATCAAGTCCCATAAATTGGGCACAAAGCCGCCCAAATTGGGACAAACCCACCCAAAAAAAGCCACCTACTATCCATTCCCTAACCGATATGGGAATGTTTTAGATCTCTTCTTGGATCCTAGGGCACTGATCCCTTCCTAGACATGGTAGCATTTCTAGATCCCCACTGGTCACCATGATTCTTCAGATGTTAATCATATCTACGGAGAGACCTCTCAATTACAATGTGGATCCTAGCAACTAAGATGGTACAATTCTGGTGGAGGAACTAGTGCTATGCTTATGGATAACCATACACTCCCTATACCATTTGTATGACTAACCAATCCATCTTTGCTTAGGAGAAACCAACAAATATATGGCAACTACTAACACCTAAGTTATCATTTCTTAGAGAAACCAATCCTTTTTCCTCATTGCATTTATGATTGCATTTACTATTATAATAAATTAGTTAGTATCTAAATATACAATATTCACCATTACATCACTTTAAGTTAGTTTCAAGAGATAGATAATATCTAAAGCATACCTTAAGTTATTAATTAAAAATAATATTATTCTAGCTATTTAGAATTTCTATTTCTATTTATGTAAGTTATGTAAGTGGTAGATGGTTGTTGCTTTGACATTATTTTCCTATCCATTGTATTATTACTCAATTAAGCTTTATTACACATAGTGCACTTGGTGAGAGGCAAAAGAGAAAGCATACTCATAGTAGCAATAGTTTATTCCCATTGTAATTGGGACTTAGCTACCATCACTCTTCTCTTAGGTGCTATGGTGATTTATGTGCTCCTATAAGTGAGAAACTTTGAAGTTGTCCTAAAAGTCTAAGTAGCTTTGAGTGTAGGTAGTTGGTACTTCTACAAAATTTGTAACTCATATAAGTGAGAAACTTTGAAGTTATCATACAAGTCTCAATAGCTTTGAATGTAGATAGTTGGTATTTCTACAGAATTGGTAACTCATATGATGCAACTTAGATAGCTAAAAATATAAAAAGCATCTCTAATTTATATGCTCTCTTCACTCTAAATAAGGCTAGAAGTCAACATCGAATTGTAGACAAAACATGGGTGCAAAATAGGGAAATTCGGATATAATGTGGGTATGATGGTGGATTGGTTGGGGTAGGGCCAAGAAAGGAGGTATTTTTCAATCACAAGTCTTGCTAGAAATAGAGGAGAATTAGATGGTTTAGTAAAAAAAAAAAGAGGATAGGTTTCGTCTCTTGGAGGTTGGACAAAATAGATGATGATTTAGGAACTTTGGTAGAGCTTTGGGGCAATATAGGCAAGGTGTAGGCTAATATGATAATGGGAGCATAAGTTGATTAGGATAGCTTGAGAGAGAGAGAGAGAGAGAGAGAGAGAGAGAGAGAGAGAGAGAGAGAGAGAGAGAGAGAGAGAGAGAGAGAGAGAGAGAGAGAGATACACACACACATGCACATGGATACATCTGAATAGATACGCACATTAGCAAGCAACCTTCTTAATCCAATCATGCTAAGGCATTCGCTACAAAGGTAGCGATGTTATGGATCCATAAGATGACATATAAAATGGTAGGTAACTTTGAGCTCAGAGCAGTCATATGGATACATATGACTTCTCCAAGATGGTGGATTACCACAATTTTTATCTATTTTCTTGTGTATTCATTGCATCATTATATTTTGTGGCCATTAACTTTGAGTTCAATAGGGTGAAGACATATGAAATCTTGGGTGATCCCCAATACTGTAAAGGGTTGCATCATTGCATTTTGTGGCCAATGCCTTTGAATTTGACATGATGAAGATACGTAGACTCTTGGGTGTGCCCCAAATGTTTTAAGGGATTATATCACACAACTAGATTTGGATCCTTTATGAAATTTAGGGCAACCTAGGAGTCCATATATCTTCATATTTTGGTGAAGATATAGGTTATGTGTATATATTTTGGTAAAAATATAGGTTTAGGAGCAAGTGGATTCTTGGATATGTGTTGAGGATGCAATCTTGGTTGTGATCAACTACCCTTTTATTAATAATTATTTTATATGTTGTAGTAAAACACTTTTTAAAGAACATGAAATCCAACCTAGCTATGAATGTTTGAAGATTTGAAGGTAGCCTTTATCGAGGAAATCTAGGCAACTTTGGTAAAGCATATCTACTGTGAATAGAGTCATATCCCTCTTGAATTATAGAAATTTTTACCACAAAATCCATGCTAATGAACTCCCATTTCATTTGAGGGATGTCAAGAGGTTGTTGATTTCCTTGGCAAACCTCTATCACGATTTCCTTGCAGATGTTTGATCGATCTCGCCTAGACCTGCAAGGCAGTCATAGCATTAGTGCAGTCAGAAATAATAAGGTTTAATCTTATTAAGATTAACCTTATTTTTAAATTCTATCCCCTCAAGGTCAGCTAACAACACTGTAGATTTATTCTTTCCTATTCTAACGATCCTATAGGGCCCATCCCATTTGGGTTCTAGCTTGCCTGGAAATAATTCTCGTCGTGCGTCATAATACAGAACAAGCTGTCCTTTCTTGAAGGTGTATTTCTTGGCTTTGAGGTCGTGTAGCTGCTTCATTCGGCACTTCGCCACTTCTTGGTGCAATAAGCTCTGCAACTTAAGCTCATCTAAATGTGCCAGTGTCGTCAAGCGCTCAAAAAGTGCGTCTTTATCGCTCAAAGAATGATTGATGGCAAACCGAATAGTTGGCAGCTCAATCTCTAAAGGCAAGACACACTCCTCCCCATATACTAACTTGAACGGGGTATGGCCAGTGGCTCGTTTGAAAGTCGTATTATAGGCCCACACTGCCACGGATAACTTTTTATCCCAATCTCGTTTCTTTTCCGACACGATTTTGGACAAGATGCCCACAAGCTGCTTGTTGGTACTTTCAACCTGACCATTGGCTTGCGGATTATATGGGGTTGTCTTGTTATGCTTGATTTGCCACATCTCTGTCAAACCTTTGATCACCTTATTCAGGAAATGGGTTCCGCGGTCCGACACTAATTCTTTCGGCGGACCAAACCGGCATATTATCTGCTCTAAAAGGAAACTAGCAGTTTCTTTAGCATCATCTTTCCTTGTTGCACGTGCTTCTGACCACTTTGTGAAGTAGTCAGTTGCGACAATGATGTACCTCTTTTGCGTAGTCGACGATGGAGTAATAGGACCCACAAAATCTATTCCCCACTTCTCAAATGGAAGTATCGCCATAATAGGGGTGAGTGGTCTTTTCCTATTCTCTCGACTATCATGCCGTTGGCAAATATCGCATTGCTTAACATATGCAAACGCATCCTGGAAGATGGCAGGCCACCAATAACCTGCTCTTAAAGCCTTTTGTGCTGTAAGCCGTCCAGCAAAATGGCCACCGCAAGCAGAATCATGGCACTCTTCCAAAATGAATGGCACCTCGTCAGGCATCACACACCGGCGATAGATATCATCAACCCCTTGCCGATATAATGTACCTGCGATCAAGGCAAACTTTAACGCTTGCTGCTTAATTTTCCTTCTCTCAGCTTTAGATAATTCGGATCCCGCCTCTCCTGTTGATAAGTAATGCGTTATTGCAGCATACCAGGAGGGAATAGATGCCGTATCTATCTTAAGTAACAACTCCATGTCACTACCTTCAGCCACAGATTCTTTCGGCTCCCCAAAGTCCACAAGACATTCCACGATGCCTTGCAACCTTGGTGGCTTACTCTTGATTTCATAATCAAATTCCTGCAAAGTGATTAACCACTTCGCTAAACGATCAGGCGGCTGTAACTTATTCATCAATAGTCGAAGTCCCTCCGCCTTCGTATAAAGCACGACTTTCTCATAGAGAATGTAATGCCTGAACTTCTTGGTCCCAAAGACCATCGCTAGACACAGCTTCTCCATGTAGGTGTAATTGATTTCGGATACCCCCAGCTTCCGACTAGCAAAAGCAATCGGGTGGTACCACTTCTCCTCCCAAATTTGGGCTAAACAGCAGCTGATACTATACATCATGGCTGCTGAAAATATATAAAACACCTTACCTCTTTTAGGTGCTTTTAAAACGGGCGCTCTTGCTAGCTCTTGTTTCACATCCTCGAATGCTACCTTACAAGGGTCACCCCATACAAACGAACAGCTAAAGGACAATAAATTTGTAAGCGGCAATGCTCTTTCTGCTAAGGCGTTGATGAATCTACGGTAGTAACCAACCGAAGACAGAAAGCTATGCACCTCCTTCGGAGTGCGTGGTGGACCCATGGCAACTATAACTTTAACCTTCTCGGGGTTTGTCGCAATTCCTACCGAACTGACCACATGACCCAGCAATAGCCCATAAGGTACTCCAAAAACACACTTCCATGGTTTTAGGGCGATGCAAAATTGTCTACAGCGCTCAAAGCATTTTCTTAGAATGATCAACTGCCTTTCTCTCAAGGTGGTAGCCCCTAAGTCATCAATAAACACCTTCAACTCTTCAGGGGATATGTCACCGAATGTCTTATCTGCTGTTTGTTGCCACGAACCAGACGCATTGCATAAACCAAAGGCCATCACATGGTACGCAAAAGTACCAAATACAGTAATGAAAGTTGTTTTCAACTTGTCCTCTTCTGCAATTGCCATTTGGTTATATCCTGCAAAGCAATCCATAAACGAATATATCTCCCTACCCGCTAATTGATCCAAAATCTGGTCAATAAATGGCAACGGGTAGTAGTCCTTAACTGTCTGCTTATTCAGCTCTCTAAAGTCTACACATAAACGGATTTGATTATTCTTCTTTTTTCTAATCACAACTGGCGAACACCATTCCGTGTGTTGCACAAGAAAAATCAAATCCGCTTCTCGAAGCTTCTGTAACTCTTCAAACAGGCCGTCCCTCAATTCGAAAGGCATACGCCTTACTTTCTGCCGTACAGGACGACTGCCCTCTTTCAACGGAATTGTATGAACAGCAAGACTAGGAGGAATGCCTCTCAACTCATCATAACTCCAGGCAAAAATATCACGGAATTCCTGGATCAAGGCCACATAGTCCTCCCTTTCTGCTGTACTGAGCATAGAACCTAATTTGATTGGCCACGAATCATCAAGCATACCAAGGTCTAGCTCGATAACATCTGCATCTCTTATACGATCTTGGCCCTCTATCGGCTCGTTCAAAGTGATCTGATAGATGTCCTCTGTGGTGGATCCCTCTTTGGACTCATCACTCGAGGATGTCTCACTGGCAGATAAATCTTCTAATGTCTCCAATTCTGTAGAAGATAGAGGAGCTCTCTCACTCTGCGGGGACTCAGGATAAGCATCAACCACCACACGATGGGCACCTCTGCCGAATATCAATCGACCGGCGGGTATATCTACTTGGTAGTCCGCTTGCAAGATCCAAGGTCGTCCAAGTAATACTTGATAACTTGGGCGGCCTGCAAAACGAATCACCCTAAAGTCCAACAGGCATTCTACATTTGCAACAGTGACATGGACCTTAGTAATGCAGCCTTCCGGCTGTCTCAAACTATCATCTGCCATTCTAAGAATTATGGAGGTATCTTTCTGAATTGCAAGACCCAACCTTTCCATCAGTTCAGAACTCATAATGTTAACAGATGATCCCGTGTCGACAATGGCATAATCTACTAATATCCCATCGACATAGGCTGCAACCCTTGGGCAATGCTTCTCAGCATGCTCAAACCAGTCATCACCAACTCGCGCAATACCCAAAGGTTCTACAATATACCCGGTACGTAGGATCTTTCTAAATTCCTTGCGTACTCCTGGGGAAAGCTTAATAAGCTGTAAGAGGTTCACATCCGGCTTGACTTCGCAAAGAGAGCTCGCCAAATCGAATTCATGATAGTTTGATAGAGCTCGCTTTTCACGCCAAACCATCCGCTCTTTAGGTCGTTGAACTGGCTTTAATGCCTCCTTTTTAACTTTCACCTTTTTCTTTGGTGGTTCCTTATCGGCTTTACTTTCTACGGGCTTCAAAGGTCCCCCTTCCATGACAGGATCCAAAACTTGCGTTCCTTTGTCGCCTTGTTTAGGGTTTCCGTCGACAGGCTTATCCTTGTCGGCTTCTCTACCCTTTTGACCTATTGTAAGAACAGCTCGTAAATTAGAGGTTTCAGCATCGTTAACACGTACAGCCTCAATCAAACTAACCCCACTACCACTTGGTAGCTCCTCCACTGTAGTCTTTGGTCGTTGAAGTATTTGTTTAGGCCCATCTTCTCGCTGGGAATCATTTCCTTGCATGCGATGATTAACAGGCCCTGGTTGCCGACTTCCTTGCTGGAGGGAACTGATCTTACTCCAGCAAGTAGCTGCTAAATGGCCAGATTTTCCACAAATGTCGCACTTAACATTTGGGCAATTTCTTGGATAGTGCTGCCCACCACACCATTTGCAACTAAACCTCGAAGGTACACCCTCCTCTGGGTATCTACTTCCTATCAAATTTTGTTGTTTTTTAAGGAAGTTGACATCAACGGCTATTTGCCGATACTGCTCCGTAATCATGTCGGTATAATGCTTCATCATGTCCTTAACCTCGCCAAGAACATTGGAAGAACTCGACTCATAGCCTTGGTCATTACCATGTCGTTCCATCGGCCTAACAATTCGATTAGGCACTGGTTGTTGAGCCACAGGCATGGTGTTAGAATTGACCGCCTGGCCTCCACCACTTGAAGCCATTTGGCTGCCCGTAGGCATCGACATGCTAGGGGGAGCTGGTAATAAAGGGACATTCTGTATCATGTTCCCTCTCCCATTAGGGTTAGCCATCGCTATCCCTTGGCTACTACTGCCATTGGTCATTGCCACATTATTTCCCAATACTAAACCCATATTCGAATTGCCTCGAGAAGCATAGGCTGCTTGTAGTCGGGATTCCACCTCTTGTGCTCGTGTAATGGCAGTATCTATATCCCCCAAGGGAACACTACTCAACTGCAATTGGATATTAAAGTCCAAACCATGTAGAAAATATTGCAATTGGGCAGCTGTGGGGATAGGAATAGAGGTGTCCAACTTACGGAAAACCTCTTTTATCTTCTTCGCATAAGCACGAATATCCTCGTGTGGTTCTTGGCGGGTCACGTTGAGTACACGCAACCAATATTGTCCACCCCTTTCAGGGGCAAACTCCCTTCGAAAAGCTCCATAAAATGCATCAATGTTCAATATGGTTCCGGCTTCTAAACCATGATACCATATAGCGGCTCTTCCTTTGAGAGTCATGTTGAAGAACATCATTAAATGTCCTTCTTCTTGGATGCGACAATTAAACATCAGCTTTTGAAACTCCCTAATGTGGAGTTCCGCATCTTCCTCAACTAGCCCATTAAAAATGGGTAGCGGGTAACCTAGAGCCGGCAAATCCGTCGTTCCTGCTGGAATTGCAATAGGCTGCGCCATGACGAGGATTGGATTTGCACTAGGAATAGGGGACGGTGGGGTTACACCTCCCGTACTTGACGTGGACTGGCTTATCGAAGGAAGGGGAGCACAAGAGCTTCCACCTTCTCCTAACTTACTGCTTTTGGTACTAAGACCACTAGATCCACTCCCTCGTAAGGGTTCAGCACCGCTATGCTTAGGGGAATATCTCCTAAAAATTTCAGCACGTCGCCTAGCTCTTTCGTCTCTTTCTTGCTTTTGGATTTCTGCTAGACGATGCTTATCAATAAATAACGGATCAATCTCAGTATCCTTTGGCATAAACTGCTAATTGGTCCCTAAACAACCAGGATTCGAGAACCACCACTTTTAAGCGGCTCCCGGCAGACGCACCACTGATGGACCAAAAAACAGGCCGGCACTAGCTCATGCACTACGCACAAGACAACCCCTCGGCCTCGCGGCCAGGAGCGTCTATCAAAATCTCTGCCTTCCTAAACATTGCGTTTGTAATACTTGTAGTCCAACTGATCCTAGCCCACTACTCCTCAGAGGGAGTCCCTTTCACATAGCCAAAAAGGCTCGAATCACATACACATGGGGTTCTTTCTACGGCTAAATACCGTCAACCCTCTGCGACTCTCCTACACCTTGGGGATTGGCCCCTCGATGCGTCGCTCAACATTTAGACATTTCGCACAAACGTCGCTCAAGGTATCCAATAAGCGTGTCCAGGAATGCACCATTTCTTCCTCACTTGCTCTCCCTTTTGGGACCCGCGTCTACCTACAGAATGGGTACCTCACTGCCTCTCATCGTAGGTCATATCCTAATAAACCAATTGCAATGCATGTCCAGGAGCTGATCACTGATACTTTCAAATTCTTTTTCATGCTCCATGCATTTGGTGGATGCCTAGTGCTCAAACATTTAGTAAAACAGTATCGTGCACAAGTGCAAAAACATTCTTTTAATGGTTTCCAACTGCCGTTCGTGCTTCGTTGCATGGGCCTAGCACCGAGGTGATCCTCGTGCTACTAAGCTCTTAAGTTTAATTATCCTCCGTCCTAAATGCTATGCATAGAAATCAGCAACTTTTCCATCATTTCACACGGCATTTAGACATATTTCAACTCCTCTACCCTTCCCCGTTTAAATAGTGCATCATTGGATAGGTTTATAGGGTATTTTGACATCATTTTATGTGTAGAAAGCGGAAAAAACCACACTAGAACAAGAAGGTGGGGTTGAATTGAGGCAAATCCTCATGCTTCGGTCCCCACAAACATTCACAAACATTGCTCTTATTTATTCTTATTTTTCGAAACCCAAAATGTATTTTTCCCCTATTTTTTAGGGTTTTTCCACCCTTTTCTTGTATTTTCCCTTATTTTCCTGCATTATTTAATTACTGAAAATTCAAAACAGGTTATGGGCTGTGGCCCTTAGTTCCTTCTTGCAGAAAAATAAAAGTTTAGTTGATGTTCCTATTTACTTCCCCCTTTTTATGCCAAAACCCATCATTTTCCCTTGTTTTTTCATGTTTTACGTGTTTTAGCATATTATTTTGAACCATAAAATGCATATTTTTCTGATTTTTTGATTATGACCAGCAAGAACCCATAGAAAACAGCAACATGAACAATTTTTATCCCACATGAACAACATTTCATCAATCAAAAGCCATAGAATCTCAAATTTCCTTTGAAAATTTTGAATTACCGCTTATTTGCGTGTTTCGGGTTTTATGTCCATGGCTGTAGATTTGGAAATCAGCAGCACTTCATGTCCAGCATAATCACCAATCACCATTTCCAGCCCGTGGAGCAATCCGATCCATGCCGGACAAGCCTCCATCATTCTTTCTTCTTCCTTCTTCTTCCCACATGAACTTGCCTTTAGAAGAGAGAGAGGGAGGAGAGAGAAAGACTAGATTTCTATCTCAGCATTCAGGCCATCAATTGACGGGCGAAGGGCGGCGATAGAGTCAGCATTCAGGAGGGAATGAAGCCCCATAATCCATTGGGGGGGTTGTTTGCAGCAGGCAAGTTGCCTCTCCATCCTCCATGGCGCATTTTTCGGGCGCCATCTTCCTCCACGTTTTTTCATCCCTCTTCATTCTCTCTCCACGTTTTTTGCTTCATAAGGTGCATAAAATTTTTGGGGGGGTCCAAACTCAAAAGGCATGCTCAAATTTGGCCTCCCAAGTGTCCACCTTTTCATATCTTGACCGTTTCCTTGGCCATTTCCCCGTCCGGACTCCGAATTGAGCTCTGAAAAATCCTGGGCATCCGGCTTGGCATCCCGCATTGGCCAGTAACTCTTGCCAACCCGCACGACTGTTTGAAAAATTATGAAAAATCAACAAGTGTCGCTCGGGCACCTTTAAAGCACTTTGGCGCTTAAAATCGTCCTAGATCGAGCCGCCGCCTTTGACAGTGAATATTTTTCCCTTGATATTCATAATTTTTTGCTATTTTTAAGCACTTTCCGGCACCAAAATTCCGCTCTCACAACAACTACTCAGACCTCCCTCAAACATACTTACCCTAAACCTCGGGACTTCATGCCTTGGACGCCGGTCCCCAATAAGAAACGAAAAACCCCCCTTAACAAGTACACAAACACATATAACATAAACCACCGGAATCTGTCAAGCACAGGACTAAAACAAAGCACGGTTAAAAGCACCCGTACTAGACAGACAACTGGCCCTCTTGGCCTAATGAAATAAAACACTTCAATTTGGAAAACAGGCAAGGAAACCATTTCCTAGACATGTTCAAGAGAGTGAGAAGCCATTGGAATTAATCCACTCTGATGTGTGGACCACTAAAGCTGCATCTCTTGGAGGCTGTCATTATTTTGTCACTTTTATTGATGACTATAGTAGAAAAGTTTGGGTGTATTTTATGAAAAAGAAAAGTGAAGTTTTTGGGCATTTCAAAACTCTTAAAGCTATGGTTGAAAAAGAAACAGGCCTGCAAATAAAATGCCTAAGGTCAGATGGAGGGGGAGAGTATCTCTCAAATGAGTTTGCAAGGTTCTTGCAGGAGCATGGCATAAAGCAGCAATATTCATGCAGTCATACCCCACAGCAAAATGGAATTGCAGAAAGAAAAAATAGGCATATTGGAGAGGTATCTCATGCCATGCTCAACGAAAAAGACTTGCCAGATTTTTACTGGGCTGAAGCAATTGCTACAACAGTCTATATAATGAAGAGGACTCCCACTGCAGCAATACATGGGATGACTCCAGAGGAGAGGTATACTGGTAGGAAACCAGATATTTCTCATTTGAAATTTTTTGATTGCATTGCCTATGTACATGTGCCAGATGAGTTGAGATCCAAGTTGGATCCAAAAGCTGAGAAGTGCATCTTTATTGGTTATTCTCTGCAGCAAAAAGGGTATAGATTCTATAACCCTTCTACTCGTAAGTTTACAGTGAGTAGAGATGTTGTTTTTGATGAGATGAGTAGGTGGTATAAACCAGTAAATGTGATTGATGATGTAGATGCACAAAATGGTAATGCTGCACAGAATTCACAGCAGCAGTCACAAAATATTAGTGGACCTGGAGCGTCCTCTAGCAGTGGTTCACATTCTTCGCCATGGACAGGCAGATTGAGATCACTTCTCAAAGCAATGCAAATAGTGGTATGCAGGTATCACGAAAAGGAAAAGAGAAGGTTGATCAGCCCATGTTTGATGTGAATGCAGGTCACTCTTATGTGGATGGTGAATCCAGTGGCTCAGAATAGAGCATTGATGATGAGTTGGGTATTTCTTCTATTGTTACACCTGGAGTAAGGAAGACCAGGGATGTTTTGAGAGCACCTGGGAGTGAACCTATTTTGCGCAGGTCTACGAGAGCTAGGTATCCTGTGGATAGGCTGAAATATGATGGATTTACAGCCATTCACTATGCATATATGGTCAAACTGATACAGGAACCAGAACCCACTTCTTTTGAGCAGGCCATGGGAAAAGAAAAATGGGAGAAAGCCATGGATGAAGAAATGGATGCCTTGGAAGCAAATGCTACATGGGAATTAGTACCTTTGCCTCAAGGTAAGAATGCAATTGGCTGTAAGTGGGTTTATAAGGTGAAGCACAATGCAGATGGTTCTGTGAACAGATACAAGGCAAGATTAGTAGTCAAGGGGTATGCACAAACATATGGCATTGACTATGAAGAAACATTCAGTCCGGTTGCAAGGATGGCAACTGTAAGAGCAGTCATTGCTATGGCTGCATCAAAGGGATGGTCTTTACATCAGATGGATGTAAAGAATGCCTTCTTGCATGGTGATTTGCAAGAAGAGGTCTATATGGAGCAGCCACCATGTTATGTGCATGCTGTTCATGCTGAGTTTGTTTGCAGGTTGAAGAAAGCCTTGTATGGCTTGAAGCAAGCACCTAGAGCATGGTCTGACAAGATAGGACAGTATCTTGTCACTATTGGCTTTCAGATTTCCAAGGCAGATTTCTCACTTTATGTGAGAAAAACAGAGAAAGGTATTATGCTACTTGTCATTTATGTTGATGATTTGATTATGACAGGTGACAGTGATGAAGATATCCTTCATGTGAAAATGCTATTGAAGCAAAAGTTTGAGATGAAGGATTTGGGAGAGCTGCGTTATTTCTTGGGCATTGAGGTGATTAGATCACCAAGTGGGATACAACTCTTGCAGAGGCAGTATGGATTGGACATGCTGTCCAAATATGGGATGACAGGCTGTAAGCCTATTTCAGTTCCTTTGGAGCAGAATATGAAGCTGAGCACAGATGCAGGTGAGCTTCTGGAAGACCCTACTATGTACAGATGCATAGTAGGAAGCTTGATTTATATAACTATTACCAGGCCAGATTTGAGCTATGCTGTTGGATTGGTAAGTCAGTTTATGCAAGCTCCAAGGAAACCGCATTTGGATGCGGCTAGACGCATACTCAGGTATGTGAAGTCCACATTGCAGTATGGACTATTTTATGAGACTGGGGTTCAGATACAGTTGCATGGATACACTGATGCTGATTGGGTTGGTAGCATTTCTGATAGACGATCTACCAGTGGATATGTGTTCTCTTTTGGGAGTGCTGCAGTCACTTGGAGCAGCAAGAAACAGCCTACAGTTGCCTTGTCGAGCACAGAGGCTGAGTACAGGGGTGCAGCAATGGTTGCATGTGAGGTAGCTTGGTTGCATAAGCTACTTTATGATATACATCAGCCTACAGATGAGCCAGTTGTCATTTATTGTGAGAACATGAGTAGTATACACTTGTCAAATAACCCAGTCTATCATGCTAGAACAAAGCACATTGAGGTGCATTATCACTATGTGCGGGAGAGAGTTTTACTAGGTCTTATTGATCTAGTTTATGCCAGCACAGAGGATCAGGTAGCTGACATATTCACGAAGGCATTGGGCGCAGAGAAGCTGCGCAAGTTCAGAGACCTGCTTGGTGTGCAGGAATTGGGATTGAGCTCGAGGGGGAGTGTTGAGATATCGAGCTCCACTCGTGATATGCTAGGGTGACTGTTGTGCATTTATGTCACTGACATGTCAGTTGCAGATGCGGTTGGTACACCGCCCATGAATAATAGCTACATGACAGCTATCCTTATCTACTCTAGTTCGTGGCTCAGTTAGTATGCCACCTTAGTTAGTTGAGTTTTGTTTGAGACCCATATATAGGGTTCTTCTATTTCTTTGTATGAGAGTTCTTTTGGCTTCCACAACTAAGAAGAGGAAAACTGTTTTCAGCCTCCACCCTTGTGTGTATTCCCCCATTGTGCAAGCAAGAAAGCTACAAGTGAGACTCCTTCCTTCTCTCCCACAATATTGACAGCTATATGGCTACACCTGGCAAGAAACATTGGGATACCATGAAGGGTATCATGAGGTACCTGAAGGGCATTGCAGATATGTGCATATGCTATGGCAGCCAGGATATAGGAGTCGTGAGATACACTGACTCTGATTATGCAAGACATGCAGATAGTAGGAAGTCCACTTCCGGCTGTGTATTCACATATGTTGGAGGTGCTGTTTCTTGGATGTCCAGGGTGCAGAAATGCACGGTCCTTTCTACTACAGAGGCTGAGTATGTTGAAGCCACTGAGGCTTGCAAGGAGGCCATTTGGTTTGGTCGTTTGGTTGTTGACCTTGGTATTGATTCTATCCCTACACTGCATTCGGATTCTATGAGTGCTATTCAGTTAGCTAAGAATCTTGTCTTTCATGCGAAGACGAAACACATTGAGGTGAGGTATCACTTCATATGTGGGGTCGTTGAGGACAAGTCTGTTGATCTTATCAAGATCTCGACTGACCAGAATCCTGCAGATCTGCTCATGAAAAGCCTTTCTACAGCGCGCTTTGCCTTCCTCAGGAGGTTGATGGGCGTGGGATGAGATAACGTTTTTTCTCATCCTGTTGTACATGTGTACATGTTGTACTGTCTTTTTCTTTTTATTTCCACTCCTCACTAGGGCAGATTCGCCTTTAAGTGGGAGGTTTGTGGGGGTAAAGGCACCTCCACCTAGCCGCCCGTGTATTACTACACTGATAGTCACCGCCAATGCACACTGTAGGTGGCGGGCACCCGTCACCATCACTTTATTCTTTATTCTTTTAGTGACAGTTTGAATAAAGGAAGGCCCGGTCACACATTGTGATTGTTGGAGTTCCCATTTCTTGTCTCTCTCTTTCTTGCTCTTGCTCTCCCATCATAGCTCTCACATGCAAGCTTCGATCCTTCTCAGTTTTCACAAGGTCGACCTAAAACACCAATTAGAAGTTGTGGATGAAGTCAAAGAGTGGGTGAAAGAAGCTTAAGTGCACCTGTAGGATGTGAAGCCTATCTTGGAGGGTGAGATTAATGAGCTCTCTAGCATGAGTCCACCAGTCTCTCCTACACACTTGGGATCAAGAGGCACATCAATGCCCCATGTAGCACCACACAAGCAGAATCTAGATGCCACTGATAGACGAACCATCCAAGAGCATTGGTAGAAAGGCCTTGAGTCCAAGAAAAAGGAAACGGTTGGCAATTTGCTCATGACATTGATATCAATTCCTGTGACCTTGTCATTAGGAGATTTGCTTAGGCAAAACCCTATACTATGGCAAGTGTTGATGCAGTGGGTAGAAAGACTTGATGGACATGGAGTGACCAACTTGCCTGACTATGATGCAGAGACACATATATCAAGCTTAACCCTGAACCCATTGTCTAAAGCTCTACAAGTGAATGCCTTTTGGGATGGCACGGAAATGCATGCAATCTTACCTATTGTTGCATTAGGCGATGCCACACAAAAAGGAATTGTGGACATAGGAGTAGGAGTTAGTGTGCTTGGCCACACAATTCTACAAGCTTGGGAAACCCACTAGTGGAAACTACACGGTTTAATGTTACACTAGCAAATGGAATGAAAGTCAAACCATTTGGAGTGCTAAAAGACTGGCCTCTAAAGATAGCAAGAATCCAATTCTTGGTTAACTTCATAGTCATGAAGGGAGTGAACTATGATATTCTGTTAGGTAGGCCATGGATGAGAAATGCTTGAGTGATAGAGGATTGGGGTAATGGCCTGATATTCTTGGGCAACAAAACAAAAGTTGCTCGAATAGAGATAGACACTTGGAAAACCTCACCAATTGACCTTGATGCTAACTTTGCAATACTAAAAGGTGACTCACAAGGAAAGCATGAATGTGGACTCCTGACTAAGTTGCTCGAATAGAGATAGACACTTGGAAAACCTCACCAATTGACCTTGATGGTAACTTTGCAATACTAAAAGGTGACTCACAAGGAAAGCATGAATGTGGACTCCTGACTAAGTATATTCCTTGCCCTAAGGATGAGTGTGATTGGATGCATTTATTGGCAACCATCGACTTGCCATTCTCAAATGATGAGGATGACTATAGGCAAGCTATAGAAGCACCTAGTAAACCCAATGGAGTCACATCTTCCGAGTTACCCAAGAATAATATTGCATCATCAGTATCTCTCTGCATGATGGCCAAAAGTTCCATTAGCCAACCTATGCTATTACCTACCATATACCAACTAATAAACTTGAACTCCATAGAATTCTGAAGTGCCTGACAAGTGAGCTAACTGGCAACCTAGTTGCAAACTTTGAATCTCTTAAGGATCTCATAGAGAATCCAAAGTGGCAATGGACTAAGGTGTGTGACCTAAATCTATTGTACAACTAGGTCCTCATTGCAGATGAGAAAAGTCCTACAAACGGAAACCATGGGAATGATGAACAATCATAGTGTGAGGATTCAAATGATGAGTATGAAGACTATTGTTCCAATGGTGAGGAAAGTGAGGAAGAAGCGGAGACCATAGAGTAAAACACATATGGATGAGTGATTGAGTAGATAACAGTGGACTCTAGACCTCGAGAGCCCAATGCTTTTAGAGCGGAAAGAGGAGTCATCAAGGTAAATTGTGATTTTACCTGGTTCGAGCACTTGGACATAGTGGACTATGAGCAAGATGGATTAGTTCGATTAGATGCCACACCATTGCTTAGATTGGAATCAGTCTCACATCTACGACCACTAGGGGAAACTCCTTCTTCTAGTGAAGATTGTGAGTTCAACTCTAAGTCAAAAGTCAACTATGAGAACAATCTAGAAATCCCACAACCACCTAGGACCAAATGCACCAAAGGGGACCTCCCGGTCCATTTGAGGCTCAAGAGACTCAAGGAAGAGAGAAGGAAACAATCCAAGTCCTTAGAAGTTGAATGACAAAAGAAATCACATGACTTATCCAAATGCTTCACTAAGTATAAGAAAGATGACCACATACTAGTGTTAGCAAGAGCCAAATGAGCAGGACAAGTTAGTGAACCCATTGAAGGTCCTGCTAAAGTTAAATCTCATTAATATCTTATGAGAGTATGTAGATGTATTCACATAGTCCTTAGAAGAGCTAAAGGGAATTGATCCGAGTATTGTGACTCACAATGTTCCTATGACCCCCAATGCAACACCGGTCAAACAAAGACCGTATGCAATGAATCCAAGGCATTCTCATGTGGTGAAGGAGGAAATAGACAAGCTATTGAATACTGGATTCATTTATGAGATTTATCACACGGACTGGGTATCACCCATAATAATTATCCTAAAGAAGAATGGGAAGATTCAAGTGTGTGTAAATTACAAAAAGGTCAATGCAATGACAAAGAGAGACAATTATCTATTACTGTACATCGAGCACATTCTTGAGAGAGTGGCAAGGAAGGAAGCCTATAATTTCTTGGATGGCTTCTTTGTCTAAAAACCAAGTGCAAGTGCACCTAGATGACTTTAACATTCACAACAGAATGGGGTGTGCTTGCCTACATAGTCATACAATTTTGGCTTACTAATGTGTTTGCTACCTTTCAACGTCTTATGTGTGCTATTTTCAAGGACATACTTGGAAAGTGGTTAGAAGTATTTATTGATGATTTGTGTGTTCATTCCTATTGGGAGGAGCATCTGGGCAAACTCTGCATAGTCTTTTTTGGAAGAGATAATATAGCCTCTCATTGAACCCCTTAAAATACCAATTTTGGGTGAAGCATGGCTATATTCTAGGACATGTGGTCTCAAAATATGGCATTACTACCGACCTTTCCAAATCTAGAGTGATTATTGATTTACCATCACCAACCAACTACAAGGGAGTTCAATGCTTCCTTGGTCACATGGGGTACTATCGACGGTTTGTGCTGAATTACACACTCATTGCATGACCACTTTACAAGCTACTGATTGTATTTGAGTGAATTAATAAGTGCCAATGCAATTACGAAGAATTGAAAAAGGCTGGGATGACCACACCTATTCTATGAGTCCCAGATTGGTTTATTACTTTCCACATGCACATTGATACATTAGAGTTTGCCATGGGAGTAGTTTTGTGCCAACTTGGAGAGCATAACTTTGATTAACTAATGAGCTTTGCAAGCAAATGTCTCATGTACACGAAAATGAACTACTTTACAATATAGAGGGAATGGCTAGCTATGGTGTTTGCTATTAAGAAATTTCAACATTACCTTCTAGCTACACCCTTTACCTTCCTTGTTGATCATCAAGGATTGCTTTATCTTGTGAACAAACTCTGCACAACATGATACATTGCTTGATGGTTACTTTTGCTATTAGAATTTGATTTCTCCAGTGGTAGTGCACAAGGGCAAATAACATTACATCACAGACCATATGTCTTACATAATCACAGGAGAAGTAGCTGGACAAGGCATTGTAGATGACCTACCTGATATACATCTATTTAGAATGTCCAGTGAAAGAGATTCATTTAGAGTAGACCTTATATCTTATTGGGCAGATGGCATAGTCCACATCCTAGAACATGGATTACCTGAAAGTCCAATTTGGAAGGCTAGGCTAAAATAACTCATTCTAAAGATTCAACCCTATCAATTGATTGCCGACCAACTCTATCGATTAGGATAAGATGGACTGTTCGGGAGATGTGTTTGTGAGCATGATATGCATGATGTGCTCATAGAAGCTCATGGCAGAACTATTGGAGGACACTTCGATGGGGACACTATAGCACGTAAGGTGTTCCAGTCTCAATTATGGTGGCCTACACTATTTTGCGATGTAAATAAGTTTGTGAAGCACTATGATGAGTGACAATGAACCAAATTTCCTATTTGCAAGTATAAGATGGAGTTGACCCCAGTGATAGCATGCCAACCATTTGAAAAATGAGGGATTGATTTCACTGGTCCAATCAGCCTTGTAACATAATACTTATAATCAGGGTACATAATCGTAGCCCCCACAGAAAATCTCACTAAGTGGGTTGAAGCTCGAGCAACTCGAAAAGACAACACTAGGACCACTGCCAAATTTCTTTGGGAGCAAATGATCTCATGGTTCGGATGTCCATAGAATTAGTCAATGATCAAGGCATACACTTCATTGATTGCCCACTTATTATCCACCTTCTTAATAATCCATAAAAAATCCTCACTGTATTACCCTCAAGCCAATGGTCAAGCTAAAGCCACAAATAAAATCCTAGTGAATGACTGTCCTAACCAAGGTGGTCTCTACCTCATGCAGTGTGATTGGAACAATAAGCTAATGGCAACATTATGGGCTAATAGGATGGCCTACAAAATGGCCATAGGACAGACACCATTCAAATTGACCTATGGAAGTGAAGTAATCTTACCGGTCAAGTTCTTCGTCCCAAGATTGAAAATAGTGATCCAAGAGAGATGGGATGGCAAGGAAGCATGAACAAATTGCCTAGTAAAACTAGAACGCCTATCTGAAACGGCTCATTGCAACCCATGCCCTAATTTGTGAGAAGGCATGATGCAAGAGTTGGTTTGACAAGCATGTCAAACAACATGAATTTGAACAAGGAGACTTAGTATTGTTTTACTTTGTAAAGGGATACAAACAAAATAGGAAGTTCAAGGGGTTGGGATCTTTAACGATCCGTAACATTAGTAGAATAGGCAATGTGGAGCTTGAAACCCTAGAAGAAGAGGGCATAGGATTTTTCAATGGTAGTTGTATCAAGAAGTACTATCCTCCATCACACCCTCTACATGAGCCTCCAATGATAACACCACCTATGAACATTAGAATGGCAACTATCACATGCATAGAGGATAAGGATGAAGAAATAGTAGCACTAGCCTACTTGCGCATAACAATAACCACCCAAAAGGCATACATGTTTGTTGCATTAATTAAGGAGGGAGCTGACAACAACATCCTCACTTATGATCATTGGACTCTAATTGGTTAGAGCATCGACTAATGCCAAACTCAATTTGTTTGGGGGGCAGTCCTACCCACTACCATGGAAGTGCAAGGTAAAGGTTTTTACCAAGACTGAAAGCCTCTCAATCATCTTTTATGTACTGCCTAACAACAAAGGTGTTGGTAAGGAATCAATTTTGGGTTGTGCTTTCAAGAAACAGACTCACTGCAACATTGATTACGACTCTTAGTGCATCCACCTTGCCATAGGCAATGTTAGGATAGTCATGGCTTTTAGCAAGGGTATTGTGGTTTCACCAAAGCCCACAACATCACTGGTAGTTAAACCCAATGTCAATCCTAATGAGGGGGCAGTGAACCCACACAGAAACCTAGTGTGAAATACTTGCAACATCTAGAAGCCTCAACCAAAGCTACAATCTAGACAACCAAGTGGGTTCCCAAACGTAAATCACAGCTTACAAAGATACATATGCAAGATCTCATGGCTCCTGTTCTGTACACCAGACCTAAAAGAAAAAGTTGGCTTTACATGAATAGGCAAAGGACCAAACTACAATGGATACCGAAAGCCCTATTGTATGCCCAAGGTTTTTATGATAGTAACACCTTGGTATGGTTGCCTAAATCCATGAATGGCACACTTGCCCATCCATGCAACCTCCCAACCAATATATACTTACCCGTAAGCTAGTAGGAGAGGTAAAAACTAGAGCGAGAAAAAAGATGCTTGATCCATGAACACTCTATGGGTCTATCACCCAAAAATTAGACCCATTACCAATAGGCCTTGTCTTAATACCATCAATGCACCACCCATTACACAAACAGAGAACCACACATCCTCAAAACTTCAAGCTCAATCATAGGCAATAGATAATGAACACTCCAATGAACACCTCATAGTAGAGGCAACCATAGCTAAGTTTTCCAATCGAGTCAAACCCCAACCACCTAAGGGCCTTAAACCATCTTATCAATGTCGATCTATTCTCAAATTAGCAGCCGATATGGCCATGAACATGGGAGATTACAATGAGTAGTCTCTAGGAAGAGACAAGGCAAAATAAGGGGCTTAAGAAGTGGATAAGCAAGCATTCATTCCTCACTACATGGACTTGAAGGGGACAATTTCATCTTCTTTGTTAGCATTTCCTTGTCCTCATCACCCTCATCACCCAAGGTTGGTAGCTATATAGTTACTTGTATCAGATGATTGGACTCAACTTTCATGCTGTTTGCTAGAAGCTATGAACGCTTGGACCTCGGCATGCTTGACAAAAAAATAGCAAATGACATATGCTCTTTGCCTTGTTCTTGGGAGGAATTTGGATTCATATTCACAAAAACTCCCACAATTGCAGAGGATTTGGTTGCCACTAAAATATCTTGAGAGAACAAGCCTTAAACTAACAGTTAATCATGTCTTTCAAGAAAAGCACAATTCCAATGTTACTTGATGAACTGAAAAAGATACTTGAATCAGAATTCAATTTCCTACAGTAATAATATACTCTTTGCATCCAATGGGAACAAGAGGGTTGTCAAATCATTATCAATGTAGAGCAAAGATGCACCATCAAGACTTTCCAAATATGACCCTACTTGTGTGGCCCCAACTTCGTTTAGAGTACTAGCCATGATATGAAATAGACCATTAGAAGAAAATGTCATGTTGAATCCATACTTAGATAGGATCCTAACACAAGAAGAAATTCATCTTACTAGCAGAATGAACTCAGGTTATCTCCTGACCAATGCCTTGATCTATATAACACATGTGGGACATGGACCATCATGCTATATTGGAGTGTAATCCAAACTTCTATGATTGGCTCTTGAAACCTAGAGTATCTAACAATGTAGCAAACACCCTACCCCCTTCATTTTCCAATCCTAGGAAGGATTCTCTTCGTTCTAAGAGGGGAGGGAGTAAAGTAAGGTGAAAGGTGAACATGAATCAAAATATGATTGAACTCCAAAGGGAAGGATGAATTGAATTTTTTTTAGTAAAAAATTATTCACAAAGCTTTTGCGTGAAATGTATGGATTTATTAAAATGAAACATTTTCATTTCTTAGCTTATAAATTTCACTACTTGATAATATTTTCTTTTAATCACTTTGATCTTTAAGCAAAAATTATCCTTCAATGAGAACTCATTGCAAGCTGTTGTGTGATAGGAATCTAAATGGCAAGGCTTCTATTTCTTGAGGAAGAACATAACACATATCACTTAACCACAAAGATGTAGGTTTTCAACTAATTACGATATTGGAGCGTACACAACCTAGAAGAACTTGTGGCAACTGAGGACGCAGCCAAACAGATTATTGAGTAATGCAATCTAGCCAAGTACCTTGAGAAGGTCGGCCAACAAATAGATCACAATAAGTGCACAGAGTTTCTTAGATCCTTTGATGTCAAGAAGAATAGTTGTACAGTGACGATCAAATAAGGGATGTAACCAAAAGTGTGAATGTTGTTCTTAGCCTTGGAATTGGTTGAGAAAGCTCTAGGGTTAGTGGACAAGCCAGAAAAGAGGCCAAAGAGAGACATGTATGGCATGCTAAGGATGAATAAGCAACAAGTGTACATGAATGATGGAATCAACCTAGTAGACATCCCCAAGTCCATTGTCAGATTGCAAGCTAAGATAGTGCATGCTTTCTTCTTGAGCTATAAGTACAATGCACTCACGAACAGAATAGGGGTACCATAGCTTGAGAGCATTGTAGCCAAGGTACTAGACAAAGTAAATCTAGACTGCTATGTTCGAATGACAATCCAGGCATGAAAGGAGCTACAAGCTCAACCCCCGAGAGCTACAGACCACTTATTGGTCAAGCGTTTCAAGCCGAGTGGCCATGGATACCTCTCACATAGCCAATGTGCCCTCCCTACCTATGGGGTGTAGTGAGCTTACCTTGATGCCCGATCAAGTAATCTCCTCTCTCGTGGACGCAGGTAGCTCCATGATCCTTGTGGTAAGCTCAAGCAACCTCAATCCCTCTCCAACAAGCTCCATCCTCCATAGCCGTGCGAGACAAGAGAAGAGTAGAGAAGAGAAGAAGATGAAGAGAGGAGATGGGGAGCTTCTTCTCCTCGATCCCTCACTCTCACTCCCTTACTCTCTCACTCAAGCACAAGCAAGAAGGCAAGAAAAAGAGAAGAAGAAGAAGAAGCTTTTTTCCACACACAAGAATGAGCTTCTCATTCACTTTTCAACTTTATATACAAAACCCTAAATCCATTTTGGGCGGCCATCCCCTTACCCCCTTTTTTACATGGCCGGTTGTTGCATAGGCCCTTTGTCCCATTGTTCTTCTATCTTCCTAGCTTCCTTCCTACCACCCAACCACCTTTACAAATTGCATGGGTGAGAGCTCGGCACTCTTAAAATAAATCATGGTGTGCCTTGCACTTTTTTACAAAGTATAGACTCATGCTTTTTCTCGTGTGCCTTTTTCCTTGATTTAGGACTTTTTTGCACTTCTTGTGTTTCCAGATTCTTCTTGGCGCACCTTGGTCTTCTGTTTCACTTTTTCCTTGGCCTTGTCTTCTGCTTTATATTTTCTTGCTTTTCCACCTTGTTGTTTGAGGGTTAACAAGGCATGGCATTAGCTCCAAGAGCCATGGGTCGAGAATCCCTAGCATCCAATGAAGGCTGAATCAAAAAGGAAAAACCTGCATCCAAGACATTGAATATAGGTTTCAAAGGAGTGTTAATAGCCCTAATACAAGAGGCAAGGGGGGAGATGGAAAAATAAGAGGAAGGGGAAGAAACACTAGACCAATCACCAATCCATGAGCATCATTCACCCATTCTAGTGAGCACTCACGCCTCTTTCTCTATAGGGAACCATGGGAAAAAAGAAGATAACAAAGTTCAGTAGGAAGAAGTAGAGCAAGTGGCTAAGAAGAGGGAATTTGACTGCCAAACTCAACAATAAGAAACCTCAAGCGAAAGAACGGTCAGTGAGTAGGGGGAGCAAGGCTTAGTACCATCCAATTAGGGAGAGAGGCAAATAATTATTTTGAGGATTCCCATCAGGAAGACCACAACCACTAATGAAGAAAGCAGAGACTTATAGAGGGCTAAAGAGTCAAGGAAACTAGAAGAGGAGCGTAAAAAGAAATAAGAGGAGAAGGCAGAAAGGTTAAGATGAGAGGAGGAGGGGCAGGTGGCCATTGCCATCAGAAGATTAGTAGAACAAACCTCTCAATCATGGGAACTAGCCATGATGAGCCCACATGAAGATGTGCCTAGCACAAGTGTTGCCATAGAGGAGGCTGAATAGAGACCAATGGTAGAGGGTTAGAGAAAGGCCCCCATGCATGCAATACTATTAGTCATGACTACCACAACCTCCCCAACACAAGGAGCCATAGAAGTAGTGGTCAATGAAAGTAACATGATGGCATGGGTGCAGTACTTATTGAGAAAAGTGCACGAGCTAGCATCGACAACACTAGAAGGGGTCCAATGGTAGGAGCCAAGAGACCAACAGAGTTGATGCATAATCCCACCAAGGTTCTAAGATGCCATGCCTTGAGGTGTCAACCATTTCAATACCGTTCACAACAATGTGCAACACATAAAAGTGATATAAGCTAGTAAAAGTACTGTAGAGTTAGTATAAGAGAATAAATGAGGAGACAAAAGTTGCACTTGTTGAGCTAGAAGCAAGAAAGGATGCTTTTGTAGCCTTCTAACTAGAAAAGACAAGGTAAATGACAATATACACCAAGGAAGTGATTGCATTGAAAGAAGCCTTGAAGGCAAGACATGGTTAAGAGAATTTGCAAGACCTGTACAAGGAAGAAAGGTAAAGCCACATGGCATTAGAAAACTATGTGACTTTTAACTCGAAAGAAAACAAACATTTGGAGTTAGAAACAAGGAGTTGAAATGATAGAGGGATGAGTTGAGACAAGAGCTGTAGACCACAAAGAGTCAAAGATATGAAGAGGCTATGAAGAAGATAATAGAGCTACATAATCAACTCCAAGCAGCACTCCATGAGCATATATCCTAAAGGAGCAGGTAAAATCCAAGACCAAGACAAAGAGAAGATGCTAGCAATAGAGATTGTGATGCTAGCACAATGGGAGGCCTTCTTAAATATTGTGCATTGGATGCATGGATGGATTTTTGTAATACATTGCCATATGAAAGGGAGAATTAGACCTACATGCCCCACCCAAGGAGATACATAGTAGATTTTGATTCGAAAGTGCATGGAAGGTATGATTTCCCATGAATTTACAATGTTAATGCCACGATCCTTGAGGAGTGCATGACCTTCACTGAAAAAATCTTTGCCTATCTATTGTGCACTTTCTCAAGGAGTTTTCTTCATGTCCAGATCAGGCATTTATCACCACTTGTAACTATCTACATCTCCTAAGAATCCTTCTTAAGTAAAAGCTTGTAGAGGAAGAGTGACTACTACCCCTTTTTTTGATATAAATGCGAGCATAGATAGTTGTGCTATGACTAGACTCATGATGAGAGCTATCATAGTCTGTTTTTTGTATGAACCTACTAGAAGACATGAGTGATAGTCGGTTTACTAGGTATAGCCATCCATTTTTGTCCACTACAATTTTGAATGCGAGAGTTAACTTAAAAGGCTATATGCTAAGCCGATCCTTTTCTAAGTAAGTCACTTAAACCTCCATCCAACTCTGCTCTTACAAGAGAATGGGATGTAACTTAGTATTATCCCTTGAAAAAAATAGAGAAAAAGAAAGAAAAAATAAATGTATGAATGCCATGAACACTACATCTATATACCATCAAATCCCTAGCCCCTCTGCACTTCATGCACTTAGGGCACATCAAGGGTAGGACATTGTGATAAACATGTCTCCCTGAGTTATGCACAACACCTCCCCCTTCCACGAATTGGGTTCTCAAGTGTGGGATAACACCTCAGGCTCACCTATGGTGTTACCCCACTAGCACTACCACTTGTACCCATCTCCCAATCCCACCACCACTTGCACAATGCACTACTAGGCAAAACTCCTTATCAGGACTATTTTGGTAAGAAACCATCTGTCTCACATTTTAGAACTTTTGGATATGAATGTTATGCACATGTTCCAAAGGATAAGAGAAACAAGTTAAATCCAAAAATAAAAAAATGTATCTTCTTGGGTTATAATGATGAGCAAAAGGCTTACAAATTATATAACCAAGAGGCAAAGAAGATCATAGTGAGCCATGATGTGGTGTTTAAGGAGCAACCACATATAATGGAGAATGAGAATATAAGTTCCTCTACTTTATCATCCAGTGAAGTAGTCCACTATGAGCTTATCCCAAGAGCTGTCCCTAGTCTCAAGCAGGAGAAAGCATCATCTTCAGATGATGAGGATAAAGTTTACCAACCTACAATTACACCACGGAAAAAGCCATTGTTGCGATGGGTGAAGTAGCTCTATGATCAAAATAATTCTATGCCTACTACAATTGAGGAAAAGGTAGATGGACCAAGGATGTCTCCGAGAATAGAGAAGCAAAGAAATTCTGCTCATATAGTCAATATGGCCTTGGTGCCAGCAATGATCCATGATGCTCTAAGTTGTAAGGCCTCCATTATGAGGAGAAGCCATGTGTGAGCATAGACATTGGATGAGTCCTGACTTGTATATCAGATGAGATCTATGTGATCGAATAGCAAAAAGGTGACCTTTGTGGATTTGCAAGGTGTGGGAGTTATTAGGGGCCTCTATTTTGGGATTTGGGAGCCATAGAAGTGGCCCATGGCTAGGGGGTCTCAGGGAGGCTAGTGCCCCCCCCGAGGGGGGTTTGGGGGGGTAGCGTCCTTGGCTTGAT
The DNA here is from genome assembly GCF_053477565.2 of Lygodium microphyllum. Taxonomy (NCBI): domain Eukaryota; kingdom Viridiplantae; phylum Streptophyta; class Polypodiopsida; order Schizaeales; family Lygodiaceae; genus Lygodium; species Lygodium microphyllum. Next base: position 100,946,453 of record NC_141151.1, read on the forward strand.
GGTAAAGGAAATATTCCCTAATCGACTAGGAAAGGTTATTTGGATATGCCGATTGGACTACCTTCCCAAGCTATAAAAGAAAGACCTCTCTAAAGCCATTGTCAATCTATCTTTCACCTAGTCAGAGTTCTTCCAATTACCCTTAAGCTCTTCCCCTATCATCTATTTGGATTGCCATCTAAGCTTCACAGTCAAAGCACATGGGTAGAAAGAGCCATCTTTGTATCAGTTCATTTGAAATCAAAGAAGTTTTTATTATTCTCATATTTGCTATGTGTTCTCTCCTCCTTGCTCAAATTATATCCACTATGCCATGTAATTTTTACAATGGTGCTTGTGCCTACAATGTGTTGTATTTACTTTACACACTGAGACTACACACTTGTATACTATAGGTAGTGGATGCCTATCATTGTCACTTTATTCTTTATTCTTTCAATGAATATTGAATAAGAGAAGGCTCGTCATACATTATGGCTATTAGAGTTCCCATATCTTGAGTCACTCTCTCTTGCTCCTTTGCTTCATCCTCCATAGCTCACATCTCTTTTGCTTATGCTTGCTCATGTTTCCATTCGGTGTTCTCCCTATGCCTCCAATGATTCGACTCACTATAAGGATATAGGAGAATAGCGACGACTATTTTCGACTCAAATTAGTGGCATTGCTATTTGCGTCGCACATAGTGACGCAAATAGCGACGTGCTTAGATGAAAAAAGCAGGCCGAAACTCGAGCGTGGCACATTTTGCTTGAAAGAGTGAAAGAGGGAGCGAACGAGATAGTGCACTGCATCGTGCCTTTGAGAGGGAGAGGGAGAGGGAGAGAAAGAGAGAAAGAGGGAGAATGAGAACTTCTCACCGCTGTCGCCGCCGTTTACGAAGAAGAGGAGGAAGTGCACGAAGGGCGAAGAGGAGCAGCCAAATCCATCCTCAGACCTTTGCGATGAGTGCATTGCTCCCTCTTGGTTTGTTTTTGTTTTTTCTCCTTTTCTTTTGCTTGTTTTTGTAAAATATGATGTGTTCTGAGAGAGAAAGAGAAGAAATGAGAGAGGGAGAGGAATAGAGAAAAAGAAACAAGGAATAAGAGAGAGAGGGAATAAACATAAAACATAATAAAGAAAGAGAGAAAGAGAGAGAGGGGAGAGGAGAGAGGAGAATGAATGGATAAAAAACAAAGAAAGGGTAAGATCTTGTTCTTTAATTTCTTCTTTTCTTGTTTGTAGTAGTAGTAGTAGTAGCTCTTTAATTTCTTATTTTCTTGTTTTTTTGTTTTTTTTCTTGTTAGTAGTTTTGTTAAAGGTGCACCTTGGGTGTGTTTGACACTTCGGGAAGGTGAGTAGTAGTAGTAGTAGTAGTAGTAGTGGTGGTGGTGGTGGTGGTGGTGGTGGGTGGAGAGAGAGAGAGAGAGAGAGAGAGAGAGAGAGGTATTGTTAAAGGTGCACCTTTGGTGTGTTTGAGAAGGTGAGTAGTAGTAGTAGTAGTAGTAGTAGTAGTAGTAGTAGTAGTAGTAGTAGTAGTAGTAGTAGTAGTAGTAGTAGTAGTAGTAGTAGTAGTAGTAGTAGTAGTAGTAGTAGTAGTAGTAGTAGTAGTAGTAGTAGTAGTAGTAGTAGTAGTAGTAGTAGTAGTAGTAGTAGTAGTAGTAGTAGTAGTAGTAGTAGTAGTAGTAGTAGTAGTAGTAGTAGTAGTAGTAGTAGTAGTAGTAGTAGTAGTAGTAGTAGTAGTAGTAGTAGTAGTAGTAGTAGTAGTAGTAGTAGTAGTAGTAGAGAGAGAGAGGTTTTGTTAAAGGTGAACCTTGGGTGTGTTTGATACTTTGGGAAGGTAAGTAGTAGTGGTGGTGGTGGTGGTGGTGGTAGTAGTAGTAGTAGTAGTAGTAGTAGTAGTAGTAGTAGTAGTAGCAGAGAGAGAGAGAGAGAGAGAGAGAGAGAGAGAGAGAGAGAGAGAGAGAGAGAGAGAGGTGGTGGTAGTATTAATAGTATATATATATATATATATATTGTTAAGGGTGTATCTTAGGTGTGTTCAACGCTTCCGAATAGCATGGAAGGCTTGTGTATCTAGGCCCAGTAAAGCGAAAGAGAGATTGGACTTGGAGGTGAATGGATGGTTTTATTGACATGCTTTGTGCTACCTCCTCCTATGCTCTACATATCAAGTCACACACAAAGGAAAAAAGGTGGCGAGGTCTGGTGCAATACCGCGGGATGGGAAACACTCCGACATAGGGTAGCTACTCCCTCATCCCCATGCATAGCATATTAGATTTTACATACTGTAGGCCCATTCGTAAGTGGGTGGAGACTTTACATATGTTAATTTTGTTAAGTTACAAGAGAAGAAATCCTTTCTCAAACAATTTAAGAAAGAAAAAAAGAATGATAACAAAAACAAATTGTTTGTCGTAACATAGACCAAATGGAAAACGATGAAGGCCGTGATGTTCAAGATCACGAGGCACATCTTAATCAACATGTCCCATGTCATTGCTCTCAATGTAAGTTGGCAATTAGACGAAAATGCCGATTGCCTATGAAACATATACGACGCTTTGGCGAGTTTCAATCAGAAATCATTGATTAGGTGATCTCAGATTTTAAGCAAACGGTAAGAAAAGTGTATATCAATCAGACATTGTATTCACAAACTAATTGAATATCATATACAAAAACATTGGATGTGACCGTAAAATTTATTACAGGGAGGTGATGTCTCATCCTTGTGGGCATGCAATGGATGGAGTGCCTCAGCCAATCCACCACTTGAAAGATACTACCAATCTATACCGTCAATACTAGAGGAGGCAGACAACCTTCCAGACTTTCCTACAATCTTGGAGCCTGATATGGAGGCAATGATCGATGCATTGATGTCCATGGATGTTGAGACATTTGATCCACTTAGAGAGGAAGCATCCATACCATTATATGATGGGTGTGGAGTATCTCACTTAAAGACACTCCTTGCACTCCTAAGTGTGCAAGCAAAATACAGGTGGAGCGATGCGAGTGTGACTGAGTTTTTCAGATACCTTCTACATACGCTTCGTTGATTTCTTTTCGACACCAGGATAAAAAACAATTGTGCTTTTTTAAGGTGTTTTATGTTTTTTTTCAGGTTACTAAAGTATCATATATTACCATTTGTAAATACCATGCCTGAGTCTCATGATGATGGGCGACATGTTTTATGAAAGCTTGGCATGGACTACAACAGCATCCATGCATGTATCAACGATTGCGTATTGTTTCGAGGAGAATACGAGACTATGGAGACATGTCCAAAGTGTGGTGCTCATAGGTATCAATAGGACTTGCAAGGGCAAACCATCCCTCAAAAAGTTCTTAGACACTTTTCGCTTATCCCCCATATACATCACATGTTTCATACGTTCGGCATGGCGAGCTTGACAACGCGCAGAATAGATCCACAGATGGAGTCCAATGAATATCAGCGGATTCACGTGCATGGAGTCACATTGACTCTACCTTTCCAGGCTTTGGTCGAGAGCCAAGGAATCTTTGGCTTGGTCTTGCTATGGATGGCGTAAACCCATTCGGTCTGCCCTCAACTTCTTACAGTGTGTGGCATGTAGTCCTTGTTAACTACAACATCCCTCCATGACTTTCTACGAAGAAAGGACACCTCATCCTTAGCTTGCTCATTCCCGGTCACTACAAAGTCAAGAATATGGACATGTATCTTTGTCCATTAGTCGATGAGCTTAAGATTTTGTGGGAGGAGGGGGTCATCGTGGAAAATGTGAGCAAGCACAATGGTCGACAGTCTACCAATATTCGAACCATTCTCATGTGGACCATGCATGACTTTTTGGGATTCGGGGAGTGCTTAGGTAAGTAGGCTTCCATTCTCGTTGGTAATATCTATCATTGCTCATTCAAGTTTGTATCCACTGGATACAGGTGTTGGGACAGGTTTGGTTACCTTAGGTTATCATGCATGTCCATTGTGTGGGCCACAGTTAGACTCCCGAAGGTCACGAACCATGAAGAAATTAGTATATCAAGGACACGCCACTTTCTTTTTGGAGGGTCATGAATTGAAAGAGTTTGAGCCGTTAAATCTTCATGAAAAGGTCTTTACAGTTAATAGACAACTTGCAGTAATAACAGACCCTATTGGACAAAACTTTCCATAACTCTTCAAGAGTAGTCCAAATAGGATGTGCCATACATCAATACAAAGCTCTCAAAGAGAACTTTGGCCTTGTATAAGTGGCACTTTGTTGAATATAGCACATAATAAAATTTGCTCTAAAATAGGTTGTTGTCCAAGCATTGTTTGTTGCAATGCATCTAGCCTAATTTTAGAACTATGCTTTAGCCACCACTGAAGCATCCCAAAGATAAGGAAACTCATCCAAGATAGATTCAAGCCTCCAACAAGCTTCTTTAAGTGGTAATCCTCTCCACTTAATCAAGTACTCAATGATGGACCTAGAGAGAAGCTATTTCTCATGCTATCCTATGTTCTCCTCAAGGATATAATATATGAGACCTTCATCGATGGGAAACAGCTCTTCCATTGTATCAACTTGGGTGCCATAGAATAATTTGAGTTGACTAACATGAAACACATTGTGAATCTCAGAAGAGGATAGTTCCAATCTGTATGGCAAGTTTCCTATGTGCTTTAGAATCCTATATGGCCCATAAGACATGTGGGCAAGCTTATTGCTAGAGCCATCTTTTAAAGCATAGTAGCAAGACTTGGGAACTTTTAGCAAAGCCAACTCTCTATGCTAGAACTCCATAGGATACCTCTTCTCATCAACATACATCTTCATCTACTCTTGAGCATTCCCAATTTTTCACTTTATACTACTGAAGAAGGGTTACTGAAGAAGGGTCAGCATCCACTGTAAGCTGCCATACAAATAATGGTGCCACTTCTTGATTGCATAGAGTATAGCCAACATCTCTTGCTCATACACATTTATAGCCATCTCTTTATTTGTAATATTACAACTCTCAAAGGCAATGGAACAATCCTCATGTAATAGTAGAATACCTAGGCCTCACCAGTAGCATCACACTATATAGTAAACTCCTTAGAGAAGTCTAGGCATACTAAGGAGAAAAAGCAAGGAGTTCCTTCAATTTATTGAAGCTTCTATCTGCAATGGCATCCCAAAACCAAGCTTTCTTCTTTAATATGTCAATCAAAGGAGCTGCTATAGTCATATAATGCTTAATGAACCAAATGACAGCCTAGAGTTTGAATTGACAATGAAATTATCTTACTACGTAAGCCAAATAATATGAGAAACTAGTGGTAGAATAAGAATAGACTAAGAAATCCTCTAAGAGAGGTAGTCTTTGTAGGTGCTAGCCAATCTTTGACACATTGCATCTTCTTAGGGTTAGCATGGATACCTTTCTCGTTAACAATATAGCCTAAGTACTCTACCTCTATCTGCATAAAAGAGTGCTTCGTCTATTGAGAAAAGAGTTTGTGGTTTCTTAACATGTTAAACACCTTCCTCATTAAACACTATATTAGGGAATTTGAGAATTTTCATGCACTTTGAGAGCCCTTAATACCTTTATTATTTGACCACATGGTCAAATCTTGTTGTCTTACTTAAAGGTGGAGTCTAGCCTAAATACTATATAAGCTACATTTCCAAATCCCACTTTCATGGATGCCACGTGGTTAAATATTTATCACTTATTTGAAACTGGGACTTGGGAAATTCCCAAATTCTCTAATATGGCACTCATATGTGAAAGATGGTTTTGCAATCACATATTACAAATGAGTATATCATCAAAGAACACTAGGATAAATTTGAAGAGAAAAGGTTGCAATATTTTGTTCATCAAACTTTGGAACGTGGATGGGGTATTGATTAGCCCAAAAGGCATCACTAAGAAATTGTAGAGATCAAAATCAATCCTAAAGGTTGCTTTGATCTCATCACCCTCTCTCATATGGATCTGATGGAACCTAATCTTGAGTCAATCTTTGTAAAAAACTTAGTCTCCTTGAGCTCATCTAGTAAATCATCCAATCTAGGAATAGGGTACTTGTTTTTCACTATGATCTTGTTTAGATCTCTCTAATCTATACACATTCTGAAAGATCCATCCTTCTTCTTTACTAACAATATCGGTGAAGCATACAGTAAAGAACTAGGCTCAATGAGATTGGTCTCTAATATCTCTTTGATTTACTTGGTAACTTCCTCACACTCACATTTGGATATGTAGGGTGGTGTATTGACTAGCTTAGAGTGAGGCTCTATATTAATAGGGTGATCAACTACTCTCTTGGGAGGTAATGTTGTAGGCACTTGAAATGATTCCCTCTACTCCTCAAGGAGAGCTTTTAATGTTGAATTATTAGTTGATTCCTTGGACTGATCTGCTACCTCTTTATTCAAGAGTAATACGAAGATCTAAGAGTACTTTTTGTGATCCTTCTTGAGCTACTTTATGGTGATAAGCAAAAAATGAGAGTTACTATGGATTTCCTATAGATGGATAAGATGCCCACCAATGGCAAACTCCATGTACAAATGCAAAAAATGAGAGTTACTATGGATTTCCTATAGATGGATAAGATGCCCACCAATGGCAAACTCCATGTACAAATGCAAGAAATCCATAATAATCCTACCCAAATTCATCATCCAATCATACCCAAGTACTACATGTATGGGCCCCATCTCTAAGATAATCAAGTTCCCTTTTTCTTCATAGTTTTCATCCAAGTGTATGAAAACTTGTGGACACATGCCAATTTTCTCTTTGGCATTGGCTACTTGAACCCTAATGGGCTATTGTAATTCTATGGACACACTTAGGTGTTGATTTCCTCTTCGCCATTGGCTACTTGCACCTTAATGGGCTACTATAAATATGTGGGAAGACAATTCAACATATTAACTACTGACTTATTTACAAAGTTGTATGTACTGCCTATCTATCAAGAGAAAAATTCTTTCTCATGAAAGGTACCCTTCATACAAAGTGTATTGGGGCTCTTGGAACTTGTCCAGGCATCATAGAGATAGAAAAAAGTGTAATATGAGCAACAATAGGTGTTTCAATATTGCCTAGATCCAAAGGGATATGCCCACCAAGGTCAAATGAAAAACCATCTAAAGGATCATAAAACTATTCTTCATTAAAATTTTCTCCAAAGTCTTCATTTTTAGCATGCACAATAGCAGCAATATCATCAATTTCTTATTTCTCATCCCCAAAAATAATCGTATTGTAATTCTTGGCCTTTGAATTCTTGTATTTATACTTCAAAGAATGGTCAACTAAATATTTCTCCCCATAATTAAAACATAAACCTTTTTCATTGCACTCTTTAAAGAGGTTGATAGTCATGACTTTTTGTGCTCATTAGGCTGTAAAATTTTTGGGCATGTTTTTAGCTTGCTTATTGTCCACCGTAGAACTATTTGCTAGCCTAAAATTTCCTTGGGACATTGAAGCATTAAATGGCAGGTAGATAAGTACTGGAGGGCTGATATTAGGCACATTAACTCCACCATAATTTCCTCCAAACTCATTTTTCCTTATAGCAATCCTTTGGTATCCATAAGAGGGTTGAAATGATGGCTCTCTCTGATACTTCCTTGAGTACCTTTTAGCTAACTCAATAGCTTTGAACAAAATGGTTGAAGACTGGGCCATAAGATTAGTGGTGGTGGTGGAGAAATTAGGATGTAACCCATATATGTGCTTATGTAGCTTAGTATCATCACTAATGATTTCCACATATATAGTAAGGTTAAGAAACTAATTTGTATACTCTCATATGGTGAGTCCTTATCTTGCTACTCGAAGTTGTACCACCTTCAAGTAAGCCTTTTCTTTTCAATTGGGGAGACAAATACTTGGGCCAACAATGCCTTAAACTCTTCCCAAGTGTCTATAAGCTAATTTTCCTTCTTTATATAGTGCCACCATGTATGTGCAAATCACTCTAAGTGCAAAGTGGAAAATTGAATCTTTTGGTCATCTATCCTTGAGATAATGTCAAAGTAAGATTCAAATTTTGTTACCCACTCTTCAAGTTTGGAAGAGAAGAAGATTGATTATTATATTTGGGTAGCACTATCTTATCTCTAAGTTCTCAATCATTGTACATAGGTTGGTCATTATGGATTGGACCATTTTGATTTCCCATAAAACCATTGTTGCTAGAATAATTCCTAGCATAGGAAGGTTGAGGTCTTGGTGTATGTATAGGTGGTCTTAGAGGAAGAAGATTTACTCCACCAATGCTACTAATAGGGTCATCATTCATATAAGAAGTGTCTCCTATCTCAAAAGTGGAAGGAGGAGTCCTTGATTTACCAAGAATACTCTGTGCATTGACATTTACAGATTGGAATGGTACCCTTTCAACATCTACTATTTCAGCTTGTGTTTGCAATTTCTCTATCTTGCTATAATGTTTCCCTTTCTTTCTCCTCAATTTGAATTTACCTTTCTTCCAATTGAATTTCTATCTCCCTATCTTAAAGTTTGTAATGTGCTCGCCCATGGCGGTATGTTCTTAGTAGCCCATCAAGAGATGTCCTAGGAAGCGCTGTCTGGGATTTTGTGAAAACCCTCAGAGTTTGCTAACTAGGCTCACTCGAGTCTACCCCGCAATGGAAGATCTGGGAATTCCCACGAGGATTGACCTGAGTCTTTTCAGTCAAATCTATTACTAAACGACTGATTAGTATTAGCGGTTTGAGATTCCATTCTCTATAGGAATTTGCTGACTGAAATGGACTTACGTTATACTGGATTCAAAGTAAATGGGAGAAGTATGACACTTTAATCCCTTCTGCCCAGGGTTCTAAAGTGATGCAAGTCTAGGCTTTTTGGTTTCTAATGGTCCATCAAGTGCGATTTTTATTCCTTCTTAGGAAAGCTCTGGCTTACCGAGACCACCCAGCCATAGGTCTAGATCCAGTCAGGATCGTCCTCTTGCTTCCCTTGAGAGAGTAGTTTTAGTTTCCTAATTACCTATGACTTTAAGTTCAACATATAAAAACAACTTTTTTGAATTATCTCTTGATAGAAACTCGTTACACGCCCTTAATTCATGACACAAAAACAGAGTAAGGCAATTCCTTCTTAATAGTTCATTTTAGAAAAATAACCTTTTATAAATATTTTCTTGTTTGAAGTATTATTATCTCCAAGTTTCGTTCCCCAACTAGTATTGGAACTTCCAGAACATAGTCTGGAAATCAAAAAGGGTAGTTGGCAGCTCATAAGAGCGTAAGGAGTTTTATGACCAAAGCCCCCTGGTATCCTTACCCCATCTTGCCAACTAGAGTTCCCTATGACAAGACTTTTCATGTCATGATTGATCTATACTCACTAACATGAAACAAAAAGTAAAACCCCTTGGAGTAGGTTTTATTCACACTGGACTTGGGGAGGTCTAGCACCATTAAGAACACTACCTCAGTCGGCGTTTTGTGCCCACCGGAATATTGCCTCAGTTGTGGCGATCTGTTCTCAGTCATCAATCTTTTAGCCTGATGATTTTAGAAAAGGTCAGTACTTAGCTTGCAAACATAAACATCTTATTTCGAATGCATTATACATAAATTTTTAACAAGTTTATTTCCAAGACAAATCTTTTCTTTCCAAAAATTAATAACATTGAGACAAATTAGCATAAGTGGTAGAATTAGCGTAAGTGGCAATACCTTCCAATAATTTCTTGGATTCTCCCTTCCCTGGAGACTAGTTTGGACTGAATCTAAACAATAATTTCATGCTTGAGAATAACTCCCTTGGAGTTTCATGGATCCTTGTCCACGATAAAAGAAATCTTGGTTAGTTTATTATGAAAAGTATTTTCTTGACAATTTCATCACAAGGTCCTTTATATATACCAAAAATTTACATTCATGATTATCCATCAAAGGTTTCGTTAGATCAATACAAATAAAAAATATTAAATCTTTTAGGGACACGGTACATTCCTTGTACTCGCTTAGGTTCATCTTGTATAGACCCAAGTTACCCCTTGGAATTTGCGGTTAATAATTCATTAAAGAGATTATATACAGGAATCGAATAAAATATTATTTTACGGATGCAGCTTTTGTTGCTTGTTCATGGGATGAAGGCCTGCTAGTTGTTTTTTTTTTAAACAGTACATGAGGATCCATGACGGGTGCTTGGTTGATGGTATTCGCAGCTTTGTTTGTAATCCCCGTACTTGCCATTCCGTTTGTAGTGATTATGTCTGTAGCATTATTGATAGCTACTGCTTCCACAACCTTCGTAACTTTCTTCTTCGAGGCCATGGTCTTTAATTGCGAGATCACAAAAGGGTATTTTGGCGAAGGAGATTGGGGGTAATAGATTGACAGAATTTTGATTGACAGGGGGGAAGGCGATTACCAAGAATTCAAAAAAATCAAGAAGAGTCTTCATTCCACAGAGAAATAGGATAAAAGGGATGGAGGATTTGAATTCAAGAGCTCAGGAGTATCCTTCTTGTTTTTTGTGACAAGAAATTCCCATGCTCGCGCTTCTCTTGCCCCACTCCCTCTTGCTCTATACTCCTGAGAAGGGCATCTCTCCTCTTTCTCAGATTGCCTTCAACGGCTCCCCATGCCTCGTATTTATAACTAGATTGAAGAAGAAGGGTTGTGGCTAAGAAAAAGAGCTCTTTATGGAAGGGATCTTGGCAAAATCAACAATTTGAAGCTTTCAAGATGCAATCTTATGCTGTCGATCCAAAGAGACTGCCATAGATACTATGACTGATTCGCGTGGCTCTCAAATGATCTTGCTTCAATCAAGGACTCTCGTCAAACTAAGAAGAGGGGGAGATTGCTAGAGTTAACTATTGAATTACTGAAGGTGAATTTAGGATTTTTGATTCAGATTCAAGGATGCCAAAATTGGGGAAGATAGTGCATTGTTTCTTTCATAAAAAAGAGAGGGGGGGACTGTTCGTCGTCATCTCCCTCTTAATCTTCTTCTTTTTTATAAAGCATTAAGCTTTAAAGATTAAAGATTTTGTGACTTACCTTACTTGCCAAGTTTTAAACGTGTTTGGTCAACTTTTACTTATACCTCACAACTCTCATTCATGCAGTAACTTCCGTGACGAATGGCTACAGTCCTTGTTAATTTGAAAAAATGTCAGGTTATGATCCTCCGGTCATTTTGCTCAAGATCTTCACTATTTAATGATTTAGAGTTCTTCAAGTCCATTTTTGCGAGAAGTTAGGAAGATTTTAAATTAAATTTGGGATATCACAAAGTTCCATCCATTGCTCAAACTGGTCAACAAGTCTATCAATGGAAGATCAGGTCTAATTCATGACATTCAGTAATTGCTCACTAAAATTGTGACAAATCTCATGTTCACACAAAGTGGCATTTAATTAACTAAATTACCTATACACTTGTGCATCATCCAAAGACCTTTGAGTATCATTTTCCAGAGATAATATCTTATTTTTGGATGCTCCTCGAGAGCCTTATCTTTACCTTTATTCCCTATCATGGTAGCACAGTCATGCAATACCTACTACCACTAAATCTGTTATAACTTTAACCAGAAAGCTCCAAATGACAACGTTTTTTATTCAAATAGAAGCTTACTTTTCCTCTTCAAATAAAGCACCTAATCCTCCAATTTTATTTAAGATAGAAAAAGTTATAGTATTCCAAAGTTGATTGATAGAAACTAGGACCTGTCCCTATGTAAATGACCTATCCCTATATAAATGACCCTTTGGAAGACTTATAAACCCAATTATTGCCATGTTTAACCCTATATGATTGTTGTTTGAGCTAAGAGGACATTGTAGGACATTGACACATCTATGAATGACTTGTGAGAAGCAGTAAATGACCTATACCACTTGTACTTGGCCTTGAAAATACCATGTTTGTCACTATAAACCATGTTTCCACTTGCTTAACCCGTAATAGATTGAGAGGCAACTTGTACACCATTATAGGGGCTAGAAATAGGCATGAATCATGAATGATGGCATTTTCTTCAATCCTATACAATGTTGTAACTACGTGAAGGATAAAATGGTATGACGAGCACCTACATGGGCTTTGAGACTTGAGAGGTGTGCAAATTTCCTCCTCAAGTCAGTTGTGCACCCCTTCAAGATCCTAGTTATAAGGGAGGGTCACCTCTCGTTTGTCTTGTATCTCACTCGACATCCACTTTTCCTTGTGAAAATTTTGAACATAGCAATGGCAGTCTATGCTAATTAATCAACATGATATGCATGAGGCTTTTAATTTTCAATGAGATGCAATGGAACTCGTAAAAATTTGGAGTTGAGAATAGGGATTTATTGTAGGTAGGTTGCTATGACTCACTACTATTACTTAGCCTTTACAACGGACTATGGATTTTTAATGATCAATGCAAACACCCATTAGTCAAGATTGAGAGTTAGAATGAAACTTCAACTCCATTGAGCTTCTATGAACAATGCCTAGGATAATGGCAAATATTCAAGACTAAATAGCTTACTAATTTGAAGTCAATGAGCATTCAAGAAAGGTCATAACTTCAAATTTTCAAAAGAATTAATTCTTAAGCCTCTCCAACAATTGGATTAATGTACAACAATAGGCTTTAAAAAGAGAGGCTAAGAACTAAGAAAATACCTCTAAATAGGCTTGAAATTGAATGCCCTCAACAAGAAATGCAATTGGATGCATTTACTAATGCAAACTATTCAATGGATGTCTCCCATAGCTCTCGTCCAATCAATGGGTAAACATTGCTCCATTAGGAATAAGAGCCCCAAAATATTGTTCCAAGATTGCACTCAATAGCTTCATAATGCTTCTATGGTATGATAATGCTTCAACATTGATTATGAGAAAGTAAGATCAATTGAAGCCTCTTGAATTAAGTGTCTTCAACTCTCTTTTATACTCAAAATTAAACAATCCCCATCCTTGATGAAGAATCAAGAAGTTCTTCTCCCATGGAAGCTTGATGGACTCCAAGAATGCTACTATGCTCCAAATATTGCAAAGATTTTGAAGAACCTTGCTGTAGGTAAGTTCTAGAGATGAAAAGGATCAAAAGCCCCTTATAACTGATGAGCTTGGATGAAGCTTTAATGGCTAGCCTATTTATGGAAGCCTGGGTTTTTCCAAGAAAGAAAAAGAATGAATGTAGCTTCATTGCTAATTATTAGAGCCTGCATTTTCATCTTATTAAGATTAGAGAAATGAGACTTAAGGGCAATGATACAAGAAAATAGAGATTAGATCCCTCATTTTTTAGTGCAAAATGTGTTGAATTCTAGCAGTCCACACGGCCTTACAATGACTCATAAATGGTTTTCCACGTGTCATGTAGTGTGAATAATGAAGCTCTAGCAATGGTTGAAGCCATTGATGCATATAGAGAAAGATATTTAGGATAATCCACCATGGAAGCTCAAGAAAGCTTTAAGGAGAAAGAAGAAGGACTTCTCTCCAAAAAGTAAGTAAGGTTAAAGCTTCAACTAAATCCATTCATCCCTGTTTTACCAAGTTACCTTCAAAATGGCTTGTAACTTGATCATAACCTGCTTGGCTAAATTTCTCCATGATTCTTGTTAGAGCTCCAAGATCAAGCTCTGCTTCATGTAGATAACCTGCATGCACCTACCATGTGTCTTACCTGTTGTATGGGATTTTTTGAGATAGAAATATGAGAAAAGGGTAAGAAAAATAGGAAAATCAAATGGACCAAAAGCCTAAGCTATGATATCACTTGTAATGAAAGGGATGAGAGAGAAGAGTGCATAAGAGAGAGAAAAGAGGAGAGAAAAAGACTAATGAGGAGAAAGAAAGATTACAAAGACGGGAGAGAGGTGAGAGAAGCCATGAAAATTGAGAGAAGGTAAGATGAAGAGATTGTAATATTGTATTAATGGATGATGAAATTTTACAAATCTCAATACCTTATATACCTATCCCATCATGATATGGTATTATTGATCAAACTTGGTAAAATCATGTATCTTCTCAATTTCTTACATCTAATTGATCTAAGTAGACTTACTAATATTCCTTGCTCAAATGTAGCACTATGTGTTGTATTTATATTCTACAAATGGATTACATGTTAAGTGTGCAATGCTGTCAAAATGAGCATAAAATGTACTTGAACCCACATGACTGATACATAGAATAAATACAAGATTACTGATGAAAACTCATGGAATCATGGCAAGCTACAAAGGATAATAATAACATAGTACATAAAAGATGCTTGTGTAAATCAAAGGACCAAAAAGGAAGAGGATGTGCGCTCCATGAATCCAAGCGCGAGCTACAGATCCTCGCCATCCGAACCAATGCAAAGGAGCATCGAAAGGAGTCTACAAAAACATCAGTCCACCATACATAATGCATTTTAATAAAAATAGTAACTACGAACAAGAAAGGTGAGTGACTTATTGGGCCGCTGTGTGCATACAGTCTATCGATCAATCCAGTGAGACCGTGTATCTCTGCGTATAGAGTCTCTAGGCCGGTGGGATCGCGGTTCATAATGGAGTGCTGCAAAGAAAACAAAATACAACTGTTAGAAACACGATTGTCAGTACAAGTGATATTGCAAAAAAGAAAGTGAGAAAAATAAAAGAAAAACTTATAAAGTCCTCTAAATAAGTCCTGTGGCCGCCACTCCCCAAGATGATGGACCACCCTACCTCTAGTCATGTCCTCATTGCCTCGCACTGTTGTCTCCAATGTCCTGGAGAATCAATAGCCTCCTCCCTCAATCATTTGCATCTAGTCACTCGGGCTTTGAGGCACCAATCTTGAGTGCCTTGCGTGCGTCCAATCATCTGTGTGACATGTTTGCATGCATGCACTCCATCATCCAGCCTATGAAAAACCTATCTACCACGGTGGATATAGGAAACTCCTCATGCAAGGATGCTACTATGTAGTCCTTTCTTGCTTCAAATATGTTCTTCCAATGGTCCAAGACGTTGTGCCAAAAAACTTGTTGACACAACTTTCTCATACAAGACATCACCCTCCTCCTCTCATCATTTATGATCATGGCTCCCGTCCTATCATCTACAAGGTATCCATACCCCTCTGGGGTATGTCTAAGCTGTGTCCTCTCCCACCTATGACCGCGCTCTTGGGCATAACCAGGAGAGCCATGTACATCTGGTGTACCCACGGGGGTGGCATCTCTCAAAGTAGCACCCATAGGGATGCCACTTGCAAACGGCTGAGCAAAAACTAGAGTTACAAGAGTAGACGTCCCCACATGTGTGAAATCCTACAGGTGACGTAAGATGGAGACACTGCATTAGTGCCTCCACAACAACCACTTGAGCCACCCTCTCTAGCACATGTATCTCGAGTCGACCACGGGCTTACCACATCCACGCCTCCAGCAGCATCCCCTAGGATAACTTCCTCTATTCGAGAGCATTGGCCTCATCTACTCTACTGAAAATCGAAGCATCAGAATGTGCCGAAGTAGATATAACGGAATGGCCTGATGATGTCCGAGACAACTCCTTTCCCAACATATATCTGAATCAAGCCATCTGATCTACAGACATACGTGTGAATATCTACAACTCTTCGTCACTCACTCCTCAACTCACCGTGCTCTCCAAATATCGTCAAAGGTCACCTGCACCACAGACAGAAAATGATGTTAGCATAATCAATATAAAAATTCAAGCAAAGCATGGTAATATAAATCTTTAAAAAAATGATGTTACTTAAAATGCATATTCTAGAGTACCCTTATAAGCGATTCATCAACGAATTGAGTAGGTGGATGCTACAAGTATGACGTAGCCTATGGTTCCATATCAATCTCTTGGCACAACTCCACATACACTTGAAGGTTGATAGAGAGGTCACCACAAAAGGATGAGTCCACCTCTTTCTAAAGAATTCTTGGCCTCCTGTCTTTCCGTCGTTGTGAATTTTGCCTCCTCTACACACTCCAAGCCATCTTCGACCTCCATCCCTTGCAATATCGACCCCTCCATCTGCATACTATTCTCATCTACATTGGAAACATTGCTTTCATCATACACTTGCACTTCACGGAGCTGAGGGCACAACATATTACCATTGAGGTTGTTGAGGGTTTGGATAGAAAATTACCTATTCAAAATCACATACAAGAGAGATTCAACATTTGTGTGACATATTTGTGTCGTAATAAAATTTAAAAAAATAGTTCATGCAATATTCACAATGGGCTGGCAAGACAAACATGTCGCACAGATCTGTCCATCTTTTTCTGGAATCTATTTTGAGAAATCTAGATGGACCTCGTCGAATGGTTGCCCCAGCTCCTTTCAATACCACTTTGAACCACTGCACATCGAATATGATCATGGAGAAGCTATGGTAATCCACTGAGATAACACTTTGCAAGTTTCCAAAATACTCCATCTCATCTATAATGGTGTTTGGATACGTGGCTCGTTGTCAGCTTTCTTGCTTGAACTTTTCCATGACACCACAATATGTTGTGGAGTGCATTTTGTTGATGTGCTCGACGCAGAAATGTTGCCCACGCGACCATGCCACATTGTATATTTTGTATTGTACATTGAAACGGTTAGATTAGTTGTCACATATAAAATCTAGATACGACAACTTATAAAACATGTGGTCACCTTTGGACTACATCCCCTTGAGAATTCCCACTCCTTAGTAGATAGAGACATCCACCCCTTTGCGAGAGGCTGCAATTAAAGCTCCATGTAACCATCACATAGACATAAACGGCGGCATCTCCTCCATGCCCTTAGGATATTGAATTGGTCGATGGCATGTACTGCGTCGAAATTTTGATCGTGCTTCTTTCCAATCTTTCCTGGCTTGTTGGTACCTAGCGAGCCACATCTCCATGGATGCATGGTGCAATATACAAAAATGATTTACTTTCTCCTCCATTGCAACATCCATCCTTTTTTCTAACCCATTTCCAACCACCACATCTTCGGTCAGTCTATCATCATCCATCAGTGGACCATAGCATACTGTTGTCTGAATCCACCATTGGTAGCCGCTGTGAAATATAAAGTAATGCCTCCGATACCAACCAACCTTCAGCCATGCTACCTTCTGGCCGACGAGCTCACTGTCGCATAAAGCCTTTCAGGGTTTTCATGAAGCGCTCCAAGAAGAACATCCATCATGTATGGATAGATCCTACAATCTCCACTTTATCTACAAGATGCATCAGGAGGTGGATGTGTATCATGAGCATACTAGTGGATAGGTACTTCTCAAAGAGATTGACTATCTCCATTGCTCCCCGCCTTGTGGATTCAATAGAGAATGTCTTGATCTTCTTTTATGAGATCCATTGCACTAAATTTGACAACTTGTAAATTGGCTCGCGTATTTCTGGAGTAAGGCATCCTGCGATCGCGATCAGTAGTACAAACTATCACAAATGAAGAAGCATTACGAACACCAACTAGACTCCAAATGGCAAAATATGCAGGCCACTTACAATCCATTCGTAGTACAAATCTAACATATCTTATGCCAATAATGGGATTTTAGCCTTGATAGTTGGTTGCCTTTAGAAAAAGCAAATCTGAGCGAATGCATCATATCCATTGGAGTGCAGATAGACCTGATAATTTGCTTCACAATGCACTCTTCTTTAGTGGACAAAACCCAAGGAGCGTGAGGTAGTTGCAGGCAGCCATCAACACTCGAAGCACCTCCATCTTGCCTACCTCCTTCAAATCCATTCGTGCCTCTACAGTGTGTGTCTCTTTCCTGTGATGTGGTACCATAGTAAGCTGCCCACATTTTTGAAAATATGCATAGGATCCAACAAGTGGTTGATCTATAAGTGGGTTCAATATGGAAAATCATAGAAAACTAAGAACCGTCACATTCCATTTGGATGTGACTTTGTATGGACCATTTTCAACTCATACAAGCTGTGGATGTTCATTCGTGTTGAAGGTCGTCCAAAAAAACATTCCCTCAGTTCATGACCCTTCAGTAAGAAAGAGGCGCATCCTTGATATACCATCTTCTTCATGGTTCATGACCTTCGAGAGTCTAATTGTGGCCCACACAATGGACACACATGATAACGTGAGATAACCAGACCTGTCCCAACACCCCTATTTAAATAGTGAATACGAACTTGAACGAACTATGATAGATATGACCAATAAGAATGTAAGCCTACTTACCTAAGCACTCCCCGAATCCCAGAAAGTCATGCATGGTCCACATGAGAATGGCTTGTATATTGGTGGACCATTGACCTTCAAGCTTTCTCATATCTTCCACCGTGACCCCATCCTCCCACAAAATCTTAAGCTCATCGACTAATGGATGGAGATAGACATCCATATTCTTGACTTTGTAGCGGCTAGGAATGAGCAAGCTAAGTATCAGGTGTCCTTTCTTCGTAGAAAGCCATGCCAGGATGTTGTAATTAACAAGGACTACATGCCACACGCTGTAAGAAGTTGAGGAGAGACCGAATGGGTTCATGCCATCCATAGCAAGACTGAGCTGAAGATTCCTTGGCTCTCATGCAAAGCATGGAAAGGTAGAGTCAATGTGGCTCCATGTGCATGAATCCGTTGATATTCATTGGACTCCATCTATGGATCTATTCTACGCATGCCACGTTCGCCATGCCTGACGTACGAAGCATGCGACGTATACGAGAGATAAGTGGAAAGTGTTTAAGAACTTTCTGAGGGATGGTTTGCCCTTGCAAGTTCTATCGATACTTGTGAGCAGCACACTTTTAACATGTCTCCATAGTCCCGTAGTCTCCTTGAAACAACATGCAATCGTTGACACATGCATGGATGCTATTATAGTCCATGCCAAGCTTTCCTAAAATATGTGACGCATCATCACGAGACTCAAGCATGGTATTTTTAATTGGTAATATATAATACTTTAGCAACCTAAAAAGAAATTATTAAAAATCTTGAAAAAGTAAAATTATTTTTTATAATGGTGCCGAAAAGAAATCAACAAAGCATACGTAGAATGTACCTGAACAACTAGGTCATACTCGCATCGCTCCACCCATATTTTACTTGCACACTTAGGAGTGCAAGCAACGTCTTCAGGCGAGATACTTGACACCCGTCATATAATGATATGGATGCTTTCTCTCTTAGCAAATCAAATGTCTTTGCATCCATGGGCATCAATGCATTGATCATTGCCTCCATCTCAGGCTCCAAGATTATAGGAAAGCATTGATCATTGCTCCCCTCTCTCCTCCTAAAAACAAGGAAAAGAGGAGAGAAGAATAGTAAAATAATCTTCTTCTCTCTCTACTTTTGCAATCTCATTTTGCCTTTTTTATATTATCTACAAAGATTTACTCAGATTCCTTCTCTCTCCTCATTCAAGAAGTCTTTTTCAACCACATTTTATATTCAAAAAGGAGTTAGTTACGGGAGTGTGGTACTTCGTTTTCAATGCAAAATGATTAGTAGATATGAGGTAATTGATTTTTTAATCGAGAACAAGAAAAATAAAATCTCAAAAGTTTCTTTTAAGATATTTTGGGGATTTTTTATATTCTAGCTTTTAGTAAAAAAACAAACCAACTGGTTAAATTTCGTGTTTTTTGGAGATATTTTTGGAGGTAAAATAGAAATGTCTAAAATGCGAAAAGTCTTGGATACCCCTATCCTTTGAGCTATTTTCCCCCATATCTATACTCTCTCATGGCTCTATTATGACCTCTTCTCTGTGTTTATTCAACCTTCATTAACAGAGTGAATTACTTACACCCTTCTTTCCCTTGGCACCTTTGTGTGCCTCTTTGTGCATCTCCACTCTACCTCCTATGACAACCAAGTAGGCTCCCCGTTTCTATTAATAGTAAATTGAATACAGAAAAGAAGGAGCTATGTATTGAGGTAGAGATTGAATATGCCCCATTATTCAAAAGAACCCAGCTTACCAGTGTCAACCCTCAAGTTTTGCAGAGTTACATGCAAATGGGATTGAAACATGTGGATTTGTGGGTTGATGGGGAAATCTACCCAATTGACCCCTTAAACAATAGACCTCAAACTTTCTTAGGAATCACAAATTTGTTGAAGTATGTGTGCGAGGGTGAAAATGGGTTACTTAGTTATACTAGGCGGCTCAATGATCAGGCGTTCAAAGTATTTACAACTTGCCAAGCAACCATAACAAATTGTAATGATGTGATTGTTGCACATCAACTTCATATACAACAGCTCATAGGACAAGTGGTACAGCTGAATGACACTATAATTCAACAAAACAATCAAATTATTTCAATGCAGGGCACTATCCATGACATTGGTATCTCATATGAGGAGGCAAAGGCACAATTGGATGACTTGAGAAAGATCAACAACAAGCTAACACAGGAGCACAAACGAAAGAAAAAACCAACATCTTAGACGAAAAAGTGGCTCTAGACACCAGACTTTGGACCAGGGGTCTACATGCATTTTTTTTCAAAAACAAAATAATTTGGGCTCTTGGCCACCTAACGAGTGCGCGTGTGAAGTTTCGTCACATTCCGATAAAAGGTTATGGATTTACGATCACACGATGGACAATGCGTATGAAGCTGCATTAACCTGATTTTGGGATTTAAATGGGTTAAAAGTTCACTTTTCTTCTCATTTTCACATCTTTCTTTCTTTGCTTCCTTCATTTTCATATCCCCAACCTTTGTCTCTTCTCTGAATTGCCCTCCTTGAGCTTGCATGGCACACACCAAGCAAGCATGTTGTCGTTTCGGCCTCGGGAAGACCTCACGCCCAGGCCTGCCACCTGGAGCACAAGGTGGAGCCTCCTCTAGTGCAGCAACAGGTTGTCCCCATAGAGCACACGGATCACCACAGAAGAAGAGGAGATGGAAACCGGGCACTGTCACCCTTTGGGAGATATGGAGAATCCAACGCAAATATGAGCTTCTCATCCTGAAAAGTTTTTTTCATAAGGTTGTTCAGGAAGTCATGCAAGACTTGGAGCTGAAAGGGATGGGAAGACTTTGGGCGCAAGTGCGGGATGGCCCACTAGTAGGAAGGTGGAATGCTCTAGCTATGGAGACCCTACAAATAGCTGTAGAGGGGTTTCTCATTGACTTTTTTGATGATACACAGCTTGCGGCCATCCATGCAAAGCATGCCACAATCACAGATAAAGACATGAACTTTATCATTTGGCTTCGACACAGCAAGGGGACTCTGCCATAGGTTACTAGATTAACGATGCAAGGTTTTGTAATGAGTGTTATAGCACCATAGCATCTTGGAAGGCCAAAAAATTTTGTATACTCTACCACATTGGAATATTTATTTATATATACACAATATCTCATGCGATGTGTATTGAATTCAAATAATTGAGAAAAATTGTTTTGTTTTGTTTCTTGAAACGCACAACTCTTAATTTTTGTTTAACGTACGAACACATCAAAAGTAGCAATACGTACAGATATAAGTTACGTTATTGCTTATGCACAATCGCAAGTATAGTACTACGCGTTGAATTATGTTAATGTATGCGAATCGTCATTCACGCACCACACATTATCATCACACTTACACAATCGCAAGTGCAGTACTACGCGTTGAATTATGTTAACGTATGCGAATGCGTCATTCACGTCCCACACATTATTGTCACACTTATACAAACCACATATTTATTTAATAAATATTTATTTATAGAGACATATCTTATATTCATCAAGAAAAATACATGCAATGGTTGCTAGTGATGGTAGATACAAAAAGCCAATAGCCAACAAGAACTCTCAATTGTTCCTTGGCTTTTTCATCGGTGGTGAGGAGAGGCCAGCTTCTGATGAAAATATAAGTTCCTTCTTTGCTTCAAAAATGATGCGCTCCTCTTCAGCTCTTTCTCCAGGAGAAGCAGATCTGACACTTTAGCAATGTCACCTAATGTAGCAAGCACACACATTGCTCCACCACGCTGTCGGAGGGGTTCTTATCGAAAGGTCGAATCCCACCGGGGATCAGAAACAGAAGGAAGTAGAGATAGGAGATGGAAGAGAAGATAGAGAATATCCAAGCGGTAAACACGACAAAAACAAATCACAATGAATTGAATCAATATGTATTGAAAAACCTGGAATCTTCTCACCACTCAGAAGCAATCTCCAGGCATTAGTCTCCTTCGTAGACCAAAAACGTGGATAAAAAAAATCAGCTATTTTTCTGCTGCCCGGAACTTGAATCTTATGGCTCCGTTGGCTCTGAAAGGGGGGTAAAACCTTAGGACACCTGATCACGGATCTTCCAGATCACTCATTCTTCTTCTTTCAGTTCAATCTGCAGTTTTCAGCCTGTTTTCAGCGATCGCGATGCGCGTGATTTCGTCAATCTGTCCTTCTTGTGAAAATCCCCTAACTGGCTGAAAAAGCCACTAGCTTTTTGTATGCCATCCTAATCTAGAAGCTTTTTCTAACTTTTTCGGATTTTTACAATAAATAATATAAAAAATAGACTAAAATTATCCAAAAATCTAGTATTTTTGGATAATCCATGGAACTCACACTAGTACTAATGGCTCAGATCACATTGACTCTCTAGATCAATAGAGAAGTCGCATGATGATGCATTCCATACTTTTTCACACTATGCCCTCATAACATCATGACATTCACCCCCTCTGAACCTACACATCCTCCGGTATGTGCCAAAATCCTAGTTGTCACCGGATTCTGAGTCCTCCTCATCCTCTGCAACCATATCCTTTACTTCTTCATCTTCCATATTTTCTTCCAATTCTAGCCACTATTTTCTTCCAATTCTGGCAACTCATAAGTAGTAGATTCCTGCCTTTTGAATAATTTGATTCTTTTCCCTACTATCGAAAGTTTTATGGCCGTCCCATCTAGCTCATTTAATGCATAAGTAGCATTATCAAACAACTGTCTTACCACATAGGGTCCAAACCATCTTTTGGAAACTTTCGCATGGCACTATGCTGATAATCTAAACTGCTATCGTAAACCAATACCCAATCCCCATCTTGTATGGCTCTTGGTCTCAATCTATGTCTTTTGTCAAACTGTTTCTTGTTCTGTATCCTTGCTGCCCTTAACTTTGTAGTTGCTGCCTCTATGTCTTCTGACTTTCTTTCCAACTGTCTAATGCGTAAGGCCAACAACTCCTCTTGATTCAACTCCTCCTCCCAAGGTAACACACTCCATGTGATAGTCATCTCTTCTATTAGCATGATAGGTTTTTGACCATACATCAATTCTGCAGGCATATATCCTGTAATAGCACTATGAGTTGTTCTGTCAGCCCACAAAGCATAAGGGAGCAATTGTGGCCACTCTTTTATCTTCTCTCCACATGCTTTTGCCAATGCCTTCACAATAGGTGGATGATCTCTTTCACTTTTGCAATTTCGTTCAGGATTATAGCTGAAGTTAAAGCAAGCTTTATCCCCAACCGTGCAAAGAAATCATGAGCTTCATCTACATCCAACTCACCCCTATTTGCTGTAAAATTTTTTCACACAGCCATATCGACAAAAGATCTCTTATAAGAGAAAAGTACATACGAAATTTGTCGTCTTAGTACGTAGAGCTCTCCCTTCCACTTGGTTAGTCAAGTCTTCACAAGCAAGCACAAGATACCTCATTTGCCAAAGACCTGTAGGTATTGTGACCAAATCCACCACCCACTTAAAATGAAGACACAATGGATACGTGGGTTGCAATCCATCCCGATGTCTTACAATTGAATACATTTGACATGTCGTACATGTTTCCAAAAAGTGAGCAACATCCTTGTACATACCCTGCCACCAATATCTTTCTTTGATTTTTGTAAAAGTACCCCAAACACCTCTATGACCAGCACACAAGCTTTCATGAAATTCTTGCATTACTTTTACTTGTGAAGCTCTATCACCCAAAACTCGCAATGGCATACCTTGTTTCTTTTTAGCATGTTTCCATAAGTATCCATCTTTTAAGAAAAATCCATAGGCTTTCCTCTTGATCTTCTTAAACTCCTCATCTGACCATTCATCTCTCTTTGTTAATGTACTGAGATATTGACCAATTCTCAGCCACTCTCCTGCATATTTGTCTTCCAGAAACACTTCTACATAAGATGCAAAACATCTAAAGTGTCTTCTCTTTGTTGTCCAAGCTTCTGTTAATGCTATAGCAACACCTTGCATTGCTAAATTCACTCTTGCAACATCATTTTCAGCCACCATAAGAAAGTCATCTTCTTCCTCCTCATCCATCATCCCATCTTCATTCTCATAATGTGCTCGAGATAACATGTCTGCCACTGGGTTATCTCTTCCTGCAATATGTTGAAATTTAGGGTTCAAAGATTTAATGTATGCAATCCACCGAAGCATAGCAATGTCTGGGGTAGCACAACTGGTAATGATACCCAATACTGGCAAACAATCAGTCTCAATGACTACATGAGCACCCATAAAATACTCCTTATCACATTTAAGGGCTGTCACAATTCCCCATAATTCTATTTTTACCTATGGATATCTTCTCTATCGTTCAGTCAATACTTTTGCACCAAAGCATATTGCATATCTTTCCCCTTCCTCATCATCTTGCCCAATTGCCCATCTAATCCCGATTGGGCTTGTATCAAAGTAATAATGATAGGCTTTCCATGTGAATAGTCAGCCTTTCTCAATGTAGGAGCAGATTTTAAGAGTTGCTTCAATTTCTTCATTGCTTTCTGATGCTTCCTTTCCCAATGAAAATTTTGACCTTTCCTTAGAAGCTGATAAAGAACATCGGCTACATGTGCAAAGTGAGGAATCCATATCAAATAGAACACACATGCACCCAAGAATCTATGCACCTCTGATACATTTGTTCATACATCTCGCATTCTATCAATTTCGTCTATTTTTGCTGGCGATGGCCTTCGCCCATAAGGCCCACACATATGCCCAACAATCAAAACCTCTTCAACTCCAAAGACAGACTTTTGTCCAGAAAGAGTTAAATGCACCTCTTCTAGATGTGTCAAAATTCTCTCACAATCCACAATATGGTTTGCAACAAACTGTCTGCATCCATGAGCATCCATCTCTTCATTCTTTTCATCCACTACACACCTTTGATTGGAACATCATCCAAGAAGGGCATAGTCAATTGTGGTATAAAATCCCTGAGTACCCTATTCATAGCATTTGTCATGTGTGCCATTGAGTTTGTTGCACCCTATGGGAGAGTACACGTCCGTACTAACCCCAAAGGAGTCTTCATGGTTGTGATATCCTTGCTTTCAATTGCAAGTTGAAACTGATCATAACCCGAGTAAAGATCACCCAAAGAATAGATCACTCTGCCTGCAAAAGCCTTTGCAAATTCATCAACCATAGGACCTGCACCCACATTTCTTATGGTCACTTTATTGACCGGTTGCATGTCTTGAATAAATCTCAAAGCTCCATTGTTTTTGGGCACAGTAAACCAATGATTTGAGTACAGGACTGAAGAAGGCTCCAAGATCTTCATGCAAATCTTTTCATTTAGCAAATCCATCAGCTTTGGCAAGTAAGCTTTAGGCACTGGAATATGCCTCAAGCTCCATGGTACATGTGGCATAGTAAATATGACCATAGGAGAGACATCATTTGGATCCACACAACCTATTTCACTTTGTTGAAATGCAAATGCCTTCCCATGTCTAGCCAACATTTGCATAAAACAATTTCTCTCAGTAGGCAAAAGAAACACTTCTGCACCAACTTTCAATTCCTGTAATGTTTCAGATGTAAACTAATGACCTATATCTTTAGGATCCCGTAAGCTTGGCACATACATACCCTCACTCTTTGGTAGAAGTGGCAAAGCAATTGGTTTCACGTTTTTGTCAACTGTCTTATACTTTGTCTCCACAAGTGCTTCAGTCCATTGTAATCCTTCCTGCTGAGCAAACAATGCTATAACATCATACATATCCAAAGAACATACTGACAACACTCTGTTTTCAGCCTCATTTTCTGCATATATAATTGCTGAAATTTCAGCCATAGTGTTAGTAATATTCAGCCCATAAAAGATGCCTGAAATGCCATCATTTTCAGCTAACAGTCCCAATGATCTCAGTTTCTTAATAGCCCATTTCATAGATATGCGTTCAGCCCTACACATAGCTTCCATAGGCTTAAACCAACAGGAACTATTTGTTGTAAATTGAGAATTACCAATAGTAAATACATGCTTCATTTCATCAAGAGGCGAGTACACCCTCTGAACAGCACTACTGTAGCCCCGCATTATAGCAGTGCTTAATGAAAATCCAGGCCTTTGAATTCCCTTGCATTTGAAACCAAAGGAAACTCTCGAAGCGTATCATGATTCTTAGGATGATTAACACAAACAGTAAGAAATTGGACTGCTTTTCTCCCATCCTTGCTTCTGACTCTTGCATAAGCAGAACCATCATCAAGCACCTTTGTTTCCATATGCACACCTGTAATATAGGGCTGTCCCAAAATCACTGCATATGAGGAATTATCTTGCACAAAGAAGTGTTGCTCTTCCTGTACATCACCAATTGTCACTTTTACATTAGGACATGCAGCATAGAGCTCCCCTGAAGAATTATTTGCAGCCCTCATACGCCAACCATGATCAGTGTCCATAGGCCATGCACCATTTTCATACAATCCCCGCTCAATGACATTTATCTCAGACCCATGGTCAAGTAAAGCAACACAAGGAGTTTCACGCTCCCCTATTTTCACTACCGTTTCAGTGGTAGCTCTAGCCCAATGTTTTCTTGTGTAGTGACTTTGAGGAATAAATCCTAGAGTCTCTTCTCCATATTGTTGCATTTGCCTTACTCCACCATGCATATTGCTACAAGACAATGCATTTTCAGCCACTTTCTTCTCTTTTTCACATGATGTCCAGTGATTAGTAGCATCTTGCATAGATAATCCAGTACTTACTTCATGCTCATATTCAGCCCGAATACCCAACAAACCAGTTTCCTCTTCAAATTGTAGCAATGCACTAGTGGTATCACCAAGAAACTAACCCTTCCTTTCAATTATGTCAATGATCTCATCATGAGATTCTCGCTTGGCAATGCCAAGCACCTCTCCCAAGGTAAATTCCACCCGACTGTTTAAGATCCGTTCTTCAAGAACCTTCTTAAGATCTGTGGCTATCTCAATGTCAGATTGCAACTTATATCCTGGCTGCTTGCCCTTCTTTTTGCCCTCTTGTTTGTTATCCTATTTTTGCTTCTGACTGACCTCTTCCATAACATGCTTGGGAGGTGGCTGATTTGCAGCTTTAGGCTGATCCATACTTCTTTTTGTCATTCCTTTAGATGTCCCTGCAATATCTTCATCTCTTTTTCATTTTTCTTCCACAAGTACATTCATGTTTTGTACCTTTGCTAAATATGAATACATTGAATATGCATCTACCGGTGATTCCCAACCAGTTATGCCACAAATGTCTTGCCCTGCATGAGACATTTCACTATCAGTGACCTTTCTCTTTTCAACTGCATGTAAAGCATGTGTCCGTATTTCAGCCTTTGGACCAACCATCACTTGGCCATGCATTCTATCCAACTATAGACCAAAAGTAGAAGCATGTACCACTGCATAAGCATTTTGGACAGCCAAGTCTTATAACAACTTTTGCATATCTCCCTTTCCAAAATTCAAAGCAAGAGGCAATCCCGTTTCTTGTGCATGGATCTTGCTATCTTTCCAAAAGATAAGATGTCGTGCTAAGGCCTCTTGATAGGCAGCACAATCCTTTCTCTCGTGCTGCAAACTGTCACACCACATATATCTTTTTCCAGGCTTAGGGGCTGCTGCCCGTCCCCTTTCCTCTTGTCCTTTTTCATCCAATTTTGCAACCTTCAATTGAAGATCCCGCATCCCTTTGACCAATTCATCTAAGACATCTTCCCTAACAGAGGGAACAATAGCAGGTACAGCCACCATAGGGTTCGCCACAGAAGCGGGTGGCTTACTGGATACTTCATCTGTCTTACCCGTAACAGTGGGCAAGCTAGAGACATGCAATCTTTCTTTTCTTCTATGCTTCTTCACAAGTGCAGTAACAGCTTCCTTGACATGTCTCCACTCAGTTTTCAAACTTGTCTCTGTAGTCTAATCCTCCAGCAAATCATCAAGCTTCTCTTGAAGCTCAGGATCAGTTGCCTATAGAAACAATTCAATTTTCTGACCTGCAAGAGCTTGCTGTTCTGCAAGATCCAATTGCTCAAATCTACTTTCAATTTCTCTTAACAATTTTGTAGCCACAAGACCCTTATTGGGTTGTATAATCCACTCCTAAAAAGTCTTGCGCGTAATCAAACTGGTGTCCTCAATGTAAAATTCTTCCCTGAGTGTCTTCTTGAAGGCTACCTAGTCAGCATCCTGCAAGTATCATTCAGTAATCCGTGCTTTCAGTTCATGAATAGTAATATGTACAAAATACCGGCTCCATGCAGATTGAGCCATTCCAAAGAATTCCATCTTCTGAGCATAGATGTGTACATATGCAGATACATTCCTGCCATTGAATAACTTCACCTCACGCTCAACTGCTTGCAAAGCATTCATCACAACGCTTTCTGTTTGAGCTGAAGCTTGCATCACCTATTGTTGTTGTTGTACCTACATAAGCATATTCATATTTTGCACCAACTGTTGCAAAACATCAGTGGAGATTGTATTCAAAGGTTCTCCCATATTATCTTTCCTTCTTCTGTGACGACCTTTCACGTCGGGTTCACCAATGTCGGAGGGGTTTTTGTCGAAAGGTCGAACCCACCAGGGATCAGAAATAGAAGGAAGTAGAGATAGGAGATGGAAGAGAAGATAGAGAATATCCAAGTGGTAAACACGACAAAAACAAATCACAATGAATTGAATCAATATGTATTGAAAAACGTGGAATCTTCGCACTACTTAGAAGCAATCTCCAGGCATTAGTTCTCCTGGAGCTCCTTCGTAGACCAAAAATGTGGATTAGAAAAATTAGCTCTTTTTCTGTTGCCCGGAACCCGAATCTGATGGCTCCGTTGGCTCCGAAAGGGGGGGGGGTAAAACTCCATGACACCTAGTCACGGATCTTCCAGATCACTTCTTTCTTATTTTTTCAGTTCAATTTGCAGTTTTCAGCTTGTTTTCAGCGATCGCGACGTGCGTGATTTCATCAATCTGTCCTTCTTGTGAAAATTCCCTAATTGGCTAAAAAAGCCACTAGCTTTTTGCATGCCATCCTAATCTAGAAGATTTTTAAAACTTTTTTGGATTTTTACAATAAATAATATAAAAAATAGACTAAAATTATCCAAAAATCTAGTATTTTTGGATAATCCATGCAACTCGCACTAGTACTAATGGCTCAGATCACATTGACTTTTTAGATCAATAGAGAAGTCGCATGATGATGCATTCCATACTTTTTCACACTGTGTCCTCATAACATCACAACAACGCGTTTGGTCAAACAAGTAAACTAGCTTTGATTGCTTGATTAGCACCACCTTCTCCAAGCTAGATGTCACAGGTATCGCTCCAAACTTGGTGAAAGCTCAAATTTTCATGATTATTTCTTGCCCTCTTGGTAAGCACTTCTTATGGAAGACCACCAAGTTTGCAACAAGGTTGCCAATGTACTCCTTCAGAGCTGAATCCTTCCGTCGATCCACATGTCGAGCTCCTCCTTGCCTTGATGCAAACTCATCTATATACAGTATGTCCTAAATGACAAAGTCAAATCAAACAATATATTTAGCAACTAACCTAGAGTTATGAGAAAGCTATAAAAATTGACGGTAGGGTGCGTTGGGTCCCTCGGAGTCCACTGGTGAAATCTTGGCAAAAAATGATACCTGCAGCTGCCCTGTCCGAAGTCTAGCATTTGGGGCCACTTTCTGGAAGTACGGGGGACCCAACGCACCCTACCGTCAAGTTTCATCGCATAAAAATATATAGTAGTTAGAAATCTCACCTTCTCCATATCATCTTGTATCTTCATTTCCTCATGTGTCAACGAGGCACCTCTTTGGGCAGAGAGATCTACAAACTCCTTGGTAGGAAGCTGGGGCCTTGGTCCGAACAAATCATGTTACAGTGCTTCAAATTTAGCATCTGACATAAGGTAATCTTCTTCAACCAAGGTAATATGCTCCTATGCTGCTATGATTGCAGTTACTATATCTAAGCTTGTGCCATCATATCTTCCAATCTCTGCCATCATCGGATGCACATCCATGTAATCATAATCGATCAAGTCTTCCATCGAATCCCTGACTAGGATGGAAAACAACTCTTCTTCCTCCTCTCCCTCCCAAAGCCACGATCTCTTTCACTCTCTCTCAAATTCTTTGCGACAAAATGCCGCACTTGGGTTTTTCCCGCTTTTTTCTTTCTCTGAGTACCATCATTGTTTGCATCGCATTTGTAATGCCACTAATTTGTATCGCAAACACTCATCACTATGCCCCTATATCCTTGTATGTGAAGTCTGTACTATATGTGAAGTAAAACCAAATATGTATATACAAAGATGACCAAGAGGTCTAAGGTGTATGTGCATGTGTGAAGTGTATGGTACCTACAAGAAGTATGTACAACTGCACTACAATGTCATAGT
The DNA here is from genome assembly GCF_053477565.2 of Lygodium microphyllum. Lineage (NCBI taxonomy): Eukaryota > Viridiplantae > Streptophyta > Polypodiopsida > Schizaeales > Lygodiaceae > Lygodium > Lygodium microphyllum. The sequence goes on from NC_141151.1 coordinate 100,977,096, forward strand.
AGATTAGTTCCCAAAGATTGAAGTTGAGACAACTCTAAGTTCCAAGCACAACAGAGTGAAGCATGCTTCATTGATTCCTTTGGTGAATATATCTATAGTCATCTAATCACTTGGATAATGTTCAATCATGATCATGCCTTTCTTTACTTCATATCGAACATAATGATAATACACTATAATATGTTTAGACTTGTTGTGTTGAACATAGTGTTTAGCAAGACTAATACCCGGGGGGTCCATTAGGGTTTACTGTATGGTACCACGTGAGTGTAAGGGAGGGGGGTTATGTAAGGAAAGGAAGGTACATTTTATAAGGTAAGGTCCCATAAATAGGGGGTAGATAAGGGGTATTTTCATATATTTCTTGCATCCAGGTGATGTCTCCTTATTACTAGTAGTGAATCCCCCGTGGACTAATATTACTTTAGTTATCACATCAAAGTGGTGTACTAGAGAGAGGAGGATGGCCAAAATATGATAGAACTTGTTGAAGCCATACTAACTCTTGAGTTACTAAAGATGCAACTACATATTTAGCCTCTATAGTGGAAATAACAACATAGCATTGTTTCTTGCTAGTCCAAGAAACAAGACAACCATTAGTAAAGAAACAATTTCCACTAGTAGAATATATAAATTAGTGAGAGCTTGCCCAATCTATATTTGTGTAACCCAAAAGTTGAAGTGAATGTAGAGAATTAGAGTCTTGTTGGCATCGATAAACCAACCCAAAATCTTTAGCACGTTTCAAATATTTCAAAACTTATTTAGCTGCAGTTCAATGTTTAAGGCATGGAGAACTAAGATGTTGTCTAAGAAAATTTGTAGCAAAAAGAATATCAGGGTGAGAATTTAAGCCAACAAATTGAAGACATCTAACAAGATTAGCATAAGATTGATGTAATGCTAGTTGTCCATCATTCTCCAAGAAGTGAGAGTTTTTGGTAGAGGTCACAAGACAAGGAGTAGTAATAGCATGTGTAGAACCCAAACCAAATTTCTGAATAATATATTCAATGAACATTGTTTGATGAAGTAATAAAACACCCTTTTCTCGATAGGGTTGAATTTGAATACCAACACATGAGTGTATGTCTCCAAGATCCACCATGTCAAATGCAAAAGGCAAAACGTTCTTTACTTGTTGGAGGAAGTTGAGATTGTTAGAAACAAGTATGGTATCATCCATATATAGAGCAAGGATAACAAAAATATCATTGCAATGCTTGACATATAAGTTAGGATATGAAGAACAAGAGATAAAACCTTGTTTTGTAAGGAATATTTTCCTTATGTTTGACTACAAACCCCTCTCGTTGCTCCATGTATATCTCTTCCTTTGAGTCGCCATTAAGCAAAGCAGTTCTCACATCCATTTGGTGAACCTCCATATCAAACTCAACAGCAAAAACTAACAAGACCTGAATACTGGTAATACGAATAACAAGTGAGAAACTTTCTTGATAATCAACTCTTGCAATTTGTGAGAAATCTTTGACAACTAGCCTTGCTTTGAATTTGTCAAATGTTCCATCTACTTTTGTTTTAGTCTTATAAACCCACTTGCATTTAATAGCAATACATCTAGGTGGTAATACTCAGTTAGAACCCATGTACCTTTAGAGAGAATAGATTCATACTCATGTACCTTTAGAGAGAATAGATTCATACTCAGCTTTCATAGCCTCTTGCCATCATTCCTTTTGTGGGGATGACATGGCATTACTATAAGATATAGGGTATTCACAAACATTGAGAGCATTCTCTCAAGAATATCAATATCATAAACACGATAGGTACCATGCTCATTATTAATTGGAAGAACAAGGCCAATGTCATCATCAACAATAATAGGTGCAGGTTATGAATCCTCATTTGAAGAGTTAATATTATCCCGTGAGGGACATTCATCATCATATAGAATAGGAAAAGTAGTGAGTAATGATTTTGTATCATCAACATCCTCTAGTGACCATGTCCTACTAGCATCCTTCTAAGACGATGTGCTATCCATAAGTTGCTCATTGAAAATAGCATCGCGACTTGTGATTACTTTCTTGGAGGACGGATCATAAAACCTATACCCCTCAAAATTTTTTAATTATCCAGTGAAAATAATTTTCAAACCAGGAGGAGCAAGTTTTTTTCGAGTCCCTTTGGGTACATGAATATAAGCAATGCATCCAAAGGTTTGAAGATATGAAACAAAAGGAGTTTCACTTGTCCAAGTAGTAATCGGTAGTTTACCTGAACGAGCAATAATAGGGAGACGATTTTGCACAAGTACTATTGTTAAGACTACTTTAGTCCAAAAACATCAAGATAAGCCAGAATGAAAGAGTATACATCGCGTGGCATTGAGGATAGTCATGTTTTTACATTCAGGCACAATACCATTTTGTTGAGGAGAGTAAGTAACAGTATATTCATGTTGAATACCCTAATTATTACAATAATCATCAAAATCATTTGAAATGCATTCTCCACCGTTATCACTACAAAGTTTCTTGATGTAATGACCAGTATGAAGTTCTGCAGCTTTTTGATATTGCTTAAAATATAATAAAGCTTCTCATTTGTGTCACAATATAAAGATAGTGGTGTATCTTGAGAAGTCATGAAATATCAATATTGAGATTTTGATGGAGGAAAATGTCCACAAATATCAGTGTGAATAAGATCAAGCAAATCTCTTGAATGAGTTGTGGTAGAAATGGAAAAGGGTTTGAAAAATTGTTTTCTAAGTGCACAATATTCACAAATAACCATGTGAGGACAAGCTTTCAAATCCATACCTTGAACAAGGTCACCCCGATAAAAATCAACAAGCTTAGAAAAATTAGAATGAGCAAACTGATGATGCCATATTTTGTTGTTAAGATTGCTAGGAGCTGAAACAACATTTGCAATATCTTCATTTAAAGACAACTAAAAAATATTACGATTTCGAGGAGTGACAGCTATGGTTTGTCTGTCTTTCTCAATGTGACACTTCGTATGGTCAAAATTGACAAAGAGAACAAGATCCACAAGTCTTGTAACTAAAAGAAGATTCCTTTGTAGATCTAGGGCATGCAAAAATCCACGCATAATTCTTGTTGAAGAAAGTGTATTGAGATATAAATCACCTATACCTTTGACTTGACAAGTTGTGTCATTCGCAAGATAAAACAATTTCTTGACAAGAATAGAATGATAATTATGTAACCATTGGGAATGATATACCATGTTTCATATAGCACCAGAATCAATAATCAAAAGAGAACAATCACGAACATGAAGCATCATTTCTGGAGAGATAGAACAACTCACACAATTTTCTTTTTCAATAGTATTGTCATGTGTAGCAGCATATGCTCTATTATGATCCAAATCAAAACACCACTTGAAACATAGATGGGTTGGATAATCACTCTTTTTGCAATAGTCACAAGGAGAATAATCTTTGAGTAAACTTGGTTGTTTATTTGTAAAACCATGTTCTTCATCATATTATTTTTCCTAGCAATCATCTGTAGTGTGACCATTTATATTGCAATAAGAACAATGTCTATTAAACACCATATTGAGAAATATGGGAATTTTCCATAAATTTGGGACATGTGGTCAAATCTTTGGATTTGTCATAACTTGAACACTATAACTCCAAATCGAGTGCTCTATAGCTCAATAGATTTCATTTTTCAAGCACTTTTCAATTATAGGTCACATCATATGGTTTTGAGAAACTTATGGTCATGTTATCCGGGTGCCACCTTTTTAGTATTCAAAAAATGGAAATTGGGAGATTCCCAAACTCAGTAATATTGTGTTATCAGGAAATGTGAGATGAGAGAAGCTATCACCGTGACGACTCCTACATGTAAAGCATGGAAAGATATTCCTTCAGGCCAGTAAAGCTTGGTCGATTTGTGATAATTGTGTGTCCTCTTGTGAGATCATAGTTGTTTCTTGATTTGTGTATCACCATTCATGTCATTATGAATATTCAATCAAAGATATACAAGCTTGATCAAAATTGATCCCATCTTTGTTAGAAAATATGGTAACAATATTCTCACAAGCAGGATCCTTTACAGTATCAAGAAGTTGTGTTATCAATTGCTTTCATGGAATGGCATCACCAAAGCGGCAAGCTAATTGACAATGTTCTTGAATGATTCAATATCTGTTGTCATAGAAGTTTCGATGTTGTATTGTAACTCAGTGAGCTGACTACGAAGATAAAGTATTTATGTAATAGATTTCTTCTCAAAATCAGCTATCAAATACTCCCATACAGCTTGTGAGGTTGAAAGATTACATACATCAAGTATAAGAGATTCTTGAAGAGAAAAAAGAATATATTGATGAATACTTTGCCATATCTAACCCACTCATTATAAATAATTTTCCATTCTTCAACGATAGGTCCTTCAGTTACAAGGGTATTATCATGAGCATGATCAATTGGTTGAGGCGGACATTCATAATTACTAAGAACAATATCATGCAAGACATTGCCTTCAAGAATTAGTAGCATCTTTACTTTCCATCCCACGAATCCTTGTCCTTGAAAGTGAGAGGCAGAACATTGTCGAGAAGGAAATCCATTGATGATTATAGAATTGAACATATATGGTTGAGAGAATACATATAATATGAGATCACAAAATCTGCACACCATATATGAAACGACGATGAAAGTGTAGTACACCAAGTCGTATACAGAAGCTATGCTGTTAAGAAATACATCTAGTTCAAAAAGCATACTCCAAAATAAAGTGACCCAAGATAGACAAAACATAGGCAAGAATAAAGTAGCCCAAAACAGATGAATCATTGTCGTGCCACTCTGCGGATACAATGTGAAAAAACCTAGAGTGCATCATCATTAGGATTTTTTATGAACCTAGAGAGTCAATGTCATCTTAGTCATTAGTGTTGGTGTCCATGGTATGGATGGTTCAAAAATACGAGAATTTGGACCAAGTTTAACCTATTTTTGATATTATTTTTTATAAATATCCTAAAAAGGTGTAGTAAACTTCTAGAATAGGGTGACATGCAAAAAAGCAAGTTACTTTTCAGTTAGTTTGGGAGATCTCATGTAAAAAGAGGGACTTCCGAATTTGCACGGCATGTGATCGCAATTTTTAGGCAACAAACAACACTTCAATGGGAAGAAAGAGAGATTTGAGAGAATTCTCAATGGGAAGAAAGAGAGATTTGAGAGAATTCTCACTAGGTGTTTTGGAATTTTACCCCCCTTTAGGAGCCAATGCAACCATCATATTTACCATCTAAGAAGTAGAGAAGAAGTTAGTATTTAATGTGCATTTTTGGTCTACCAAGGAGCTCCATGAGGCCTAATGCTTGGAGATTGCTTCTGAGTAGTCCCAAACAGGGATTTTGTTTATTTTCTCAGGTTCTATCAATACATAGTGCTTTGAATCATTGAGCTTTATCTTTATATTATGTAAATGCTTTAGCATATTTGAATCCCTTGCCTATTCTTTTTCTTCTCTTCTATCTCCTATTCTCTACTTTCTTCTCTCTCTAATCCCTAATGGATACAATCTTTTAACTAAAACCCCTTCAACATTAGTGAAACTGACAAGAAATGTCAGCGAAGAGAAAGATAGGATGGGAGAACCTTTAAGCACAATTTCTAGTGATGTTTTGCAATAGTTAGTGCAAAAATATGAACATGCTTATGCAAGTACAACAACAATAGGTGTAGGCTTCTGCTCAAACAAAAACTATTATGATGAATGCTTTGCAAGTAGTAGAGCGTGAGATGAAGTTGTTTAATGGCAAGAATGTGTCTGCATATTTGCATACCTATGCTCAAAACATGGCATTCTTTGGAGTGGATCGTTGCATGGAGCCAATATTTTGTATGGGTCACTGTACATGAATTGAAAGCTCGAGTTACTGAATTGTACATGCAAGATGCTACCTGGTTGGATTTTGAGATGACAATTTGGGAAGAATTTTACATTGAAGACACCAGTTTGATTACCCGCAAGACTTTCCAAGAGTGGGTTCTAAAACCTAATAAGGGTCATGTGGCTACAAAGTTATTAAGAGAATTTGAAAGTCAGTTTGAGCAGTTAGCTCTTGCAGAATAGCAAGCTCAAAAAATTGAATTGTTTTTACAAGTAATAGATCCTGAGCTTCGAGGGAAGCTTGATGATTTGTTAGAGGATCAAACTATAGAGACATGCTCAAAACAGAGTGGAGGCATGTTAAGGATGTTTTAACTACATTGGTGAAAAAGCATAGAAGAAGAGAAAGATTGCATGTATTTAGCTTTGCCCAATGTTATGAGAAAAATTGTTTACGTATCTAGTAAGCCACCTACTTCTGTAGCTAGCCCTATGGTTGCACCTACTATTCCCACCATTAAGGAAGATGTATTAGATAAATTGGTTAAAGGCACACGGGATCTTCAGTTGAAGGTCAAAAAATTAGATGAGAAAGAACAAGAGGAAAAGGAATGGGAAACAACCCCTAAACCAAGGAAAAGATGCATGTGGTGTGATAGTTTGCAGCAAAAGGAAGGATTGTGTTATTTCTTAGGAGGCCTTGGCATGACAGCTCATCTTTTGGAAATATGGCAAGATCCATGCACAAGAAATGGGATTGCCTCTTACTTTGAATATTGGAATGGGAGGTATGCAAAAGCTATTGGAAGACTTGGCTGTCAAAAATGCTTATGCGGCTGTGCATGTTGCTAGTTTTGGTCTACAGTTGGATAGAATGCCTAACCAAGTGATGGTTGGTTCGAAGTCTGCAATACAGACACATGCTTTGTATGTAGCTGAAAAGAGGAAAGCTACTGATAGTGAAATGTCTCATGCAGGGCAAGACATTCATGACATAACTGGCTAGGATTTACCGATAGATGCATATTCAGTGTATGCATATTTAGCAAAAGTGTAGAACATGGATGGACTTGTGGAAGAGAAATGAAAGAGAGATGAAGAAAATGCATGGAAATCTAAGAGGGTGACAAAAAGAAGTGTGGATTGGTCTAAAGCTACAAATCAGTCACCTCTCGAGCATGTTATGGAAGAGATTGGGCAAGAGAAAAAACGGGATAGCAAACAAGAGGGAAAAAAGAAGGGAAAATAGTCAGGATATAAGCTACAGTCTAATATGGAGACAACCATGGATGCCTTGGAAGATCTTGTAGTGGAAGATTCAGCCATTGCATATGTAGATTTTCTTAATACATCTGAAGAGGTTTATGAAGCTCATGTTTTACTTGATGCAAGGACTTAGAGGGAGATTGGTCAAGTGTTGGATGCACATGATTTGCAAGATATAGTTATCATTTCTAAGACAATTTATGAGCTCGAGGATATGCCTTTAGAGGATGTTAGATGTAATGCTCTCCACGACTGGAAACTGTTTCGAATGCCTTGTCAAAGGCCTTGATAGGCAATTCAAAGATACTTCAAGATATGGACTACTTCACTATTTTTAATGATGGCCAACATGTTGGATGCAAGTGAGCTTAGTTTATGTTTGATGTGGTACACAATTGTCAATATAAGAAAATTTCCATGCACTGGAATTTGAAAGAGCAAGCATGTTGCTATGTATTTGTTGATGGGTGCATTGATATCTTAAATATGGAGATTCAACATCCTCTAGTATAAGTTGCGCACCCAAGGCTTGATGACCCTAGAGTGAATGCTTGGTATGGTATTAGAGTTGTGCAAATCCTAGCCATTTTGATCTATGATCCTCCAACGGGATGCCTTCTTATGTGCATGACGAGTGACAAGTTGACACTATGGGTGTTTGACCAAGGTGCATTGGCAGCACATACTAGAGGATGTGTAGATTCAAAGGGGATGGATGTCGTGCCACTATGCGAATACAATGTGAAAAAACCTAGAGTGCATCCTTATGAATCTAGAGAGTCAATGTCATCTTAGTCATTAGTGTTAGTATCCATAGTATGGATGGTTCAAAAATATGGGATTTTTGGACCAAGTTTAGCCTATCTTTGATATTTCGGATATTATTTCTTATAAATATTCTAAAAAGGTGTAGCAAACTTCTAGAATAGGGTGACATGTAAAAAAGCAAGTTACTTTTCAATCAGTTTGGGAGATCTCATGTAAAAAGAAGAGCTTCCAAATTTGTGTGGGTGCACAATCGCAGTTTTCAAGTAGCAAACATCACTTCGGGATGGGAAGAAGAAAGAGTGATCCAGGAAAATTCTGACTAGGTGTTCTAGGGTTTTACCCCCCTTTAGGAGCCGACACAACTATCAGATTTTCCATCTGAGAAGTAGAGAAGAAGCTAGTATTTAATGTGCATTTTTGGTCTACCAAGGAGCTCTAGGATATCTAATGCTTGGAGATTGCTTTCGAGTAGTCCCAGACAAGGATTTTGTTTATCTTCTCAAGTTCTATCAATACATAGTGCTTTGAATCATTGAGCTTTGTCTTTATATTGTTTAAAGGCTTTGGAAGATTTGAATCCCTTGCCTATTCTTTTTCTTCTCTTCTATCTCCTATTCTCTATGCCCTTCTCTCTTTGATCCCTGATGGATGCGACATTTTGACTAAAATGCCTCCGATAATGTGTGCGAGAATAAATTGGCCCAACATAGATGAGAAATATGAACAATGATCAAAACATTATCGCTTTACTTTTTGGCCAAGAATAAATGATGTTTTGGCTCATTTTGGTGGAAACTCAAATGTGAGTAATCATGACGAAACTTGTCATAGAAGTTTGCATGAAAAGCTATCGTCCTATATTTGTTTTCATGTTTCAAGTCCAATTTACCTGAGCTGACATAACTTTCGACACAAAACTCAAAATTGAGCAGGAATTTACTAGCAAGAAGACTTGTGAGTCCTAGCCATCACGAAGACTGGTTTTTTTGAGAAAGGCATTTACTTAAGAGTTTTCCAAATAGAGACCTAAAGGCTGTCCAAGCAAGGCATATCTACAATTTAACATATTTGCAATCTAAATGATGATCAAGTGAACATCTTCTATGCTTAAAATTCATAACATAAGATGCCCATAACATACATGATACATCAAATTTAAGCATGAAAAGAACATACGCAATTCATAACATAAGATGCTCATAACATACAAATACATCAAATTTAAGCATGAAAAGAACATGAATCAAGATTTGAAGAGATACTACATAGGTATACTTCTTGATTGCCTTCTTCAAGGAGTTGGTTGTAGTCAATTGTGATAGCTCTGATACCATGTAGAGATGTAGAGAGAGAAGATATGTGGAGATATGAGTATGAGAGAGAGAGAGAGAGAGAGAGAGAGAGAGAAGAGACACATCATGTACACTCCCAAAGACTATTTCATATTCATCACAATCTATGTATATATAGGTGAGACCTAGTCTAGATAGGGTGAGCTATATATAGCTGCAACACAAAAGGTAGCTCCCATTGACAAACACAAGTGTGAGAATTAAGCTTGTGTTGTTCTAGTCAGCCCATGCTCAATTATCCTAATCTAATCTAGCCTATTTCTTGCCTATATTATCCAATAACTCTATCCAAATTACCTCAATAAATGTCTACTTTATTCAATCTCGAGAAGGTCAAGGTATCCTCTTTTGGATTGTTAAACCCTCTAATTCTTCTATATTTCCAAAAAGCATTGGTAAAAAATTATGCCCTTTCTCAACCCAAGCCAGCCTAAAATTTCCTATTTCACCCCCATGTTTTATCCATAGTTTGATCTTGACTTCTAGCCTTATTTAGAGTGAAGAGACCATAAGCTAGAGGGGTTCTTGAGAGTTTAGCTATCCCAACTAATTCTTATACAAGTTACTAATTTTGTCAAAGTATCAACTACCTAGACTTAGAGCTGTTGAGACTTCTAAGACCCATTCAAAGTATCTCGCTTATGAGAGTGCACTAAATCACCATGACCCAAAATAAGATATATTTCCTATTGGTTGCAATAAAAGATTATATTTGAAGGATTTATTCCATTGTCTTCATGTCTATTTGATAGCTCATTTGAAAAAAATGCAATTCTCAATGTGTTAATTCATGAACATGTTTGCAAATATCCCTACTAATTGTGTTAGAAAATAAGAAAACTAAGAATACCTTTTATATATATGTGGGAAACAAGTGGACTACTCCTTTGATGGGAATGTTCTACATATCTATGGGCTTACTTATTCAAGTTTTTCTCAAATAGGTTAAATTTAATAGATCCAACAAGATGACCACCCTAGGGTCCGAGTCTTAGAATTGGCATGGCACCATTGCAGGGGCCAAGGTGAGACTATGTCATATGGGTAGAGAGGCTGGCATCCTACTCCCCCTCATTTCCTACTCTCGTTGAGCCAATTGTGGTGGTAGCCTACTTTGAGTTTTGATTGATCACACAAATGGCTCTCTTAGAGCTAAACACTAAATTGCCATTGGAAAACTATAGTTGAGTCATCTGAACCTTGGTTTGATCCTCGTGGGTCAAGCCAAGTGCTTTTCTTGCAAGGTAGACCCAAAAGCAATCTAACCAACTAAGCTTGCATTTTCCATGGAATCTAGGTGGTGTCACTTAGTACAAGCAACTAGGTGACTACCAAATGTTTCTCTTTAGTTTTCTAAGTGGATACATCTCATGTGGTATCAAAGCCCAAATGAAAGCAGAAGATAGAATCTAGACTTTGTTTGATCTTGTCTAGTTAAGGTATGAAGATAGATTGTGCTTTTCAAAAAATAACCCAAGAACTTGGTTTTTGCCAAGATCACATCAACCAAGTCATGACTAATGAGGTATATTAGGTCAATTATACCTCACTTGTATCATATAGAAGTTAATGACACAACTAACAAAATCTAAGCAAGGATTAGAGAATACATAGCAAATATGAGAAGAATAGAAAGTCCTTTAATTTCAAAGGAATCGATACAAACATGGTTTTGTCCACTTGTGTGCTTCAACTGTGAAGCTTAGATGGCGATCTAGATAGATGATAGGTGAAGAGCTTAAGGGATAGCTGGAAGAATTTTGACTAGGTGAAAGATAGATTAACGATGGCTTTGGAGGGATCTTCTTTTTATAGCCTAGAAAGGTGGTCTAGTCAACGTGTCCGACCCATATTATGAACCTTCCCTAGTCTACCAATGTATATTTCAAGTAATATTCCCTTTACCATTGCACCCTATAACTTGGTGCATTGTGCCTTGAGTTGCTATCAGCATAACTACTCTATCTAACCCAAAGGCTAGATCTACAAAGGTCATCTTTTGCCCATCTAGTCAAATAGACCTCATATGACATACAAGTCAAGCCCGTGCTCACACATGGCTTCTCCTCATAACGGGGGCCTTATAACTTAGAGCACCATAGATCATTGGTGGCACCTTGCAAGGATAGGGTATTGAACATATCTAACACATGCAAGTGGGTGTATAATCTTCAGGTGCATCTATAAGTGTTACAAATAAAAACAAAGAGAAGAAGAAAGTGTCAAATGGTAATGATGCATCTACTAGTCATTGGAATTTGATGGAGATTCAAGTGCTTTAGAGAGTTTGGATGATGAGCTTGATATAGCTTCAGCTTGAGCACTAGGTGTACAAAGAGCACATGGTAATGCAAAGGCTCCACTAAGAGATCTAGTGGTATGTAAATCTAGCAACCATGGAAGATCATGTCTATGATGCTATGTCATGAAGATGTTCTTGTTGTTCCTAATGTTTCCTTTGTTGGGTTCTATGAAGAGATGAAAAAGATGTTTGTTGATGCTACAAGATAGATTTTCTTGTAGTTATTTCTCTATTTTCTTAGTGTTCTCAAGAGAGAACTGTATTTTGTATGCAACCGATAAAAATTACCGTTAACAAGCACCAAAAGAGGCTAAAAATGGAAGGAATGACACTATTGAAGAAAAAGAGAAGCAATAAATATTGTAGAACTCCAAGAACTCCAAAAGAATTAAAAAAATTCATAGCTAAAGTCATGTTCTCCCAGAGATTCATTCCCGAATGGTGGGAGCACAATGCTATCTCCATAGGGGCCTTGTATGACGAACTATTTTCTCTATCATCAAAAGCGACAAATACTTACATCTTGGTGTCAGATTTTTTATGAGAAAACTAAATAATTAAAAGCATAGATAATGATAAAAGATGGTAGATTTGACTTTTTGAAGGTTGAATTTAGAGACTGTAAGAAAGATGGATTGAAAGAAATGCTAGTAGAGAGTCTTTTAGAGACTAGAGCAAATAGAAGACCCTCTATTTTCCCTATGTAGCACTGAAAACTAGGTGGAGACAAATCTCTTAAAAATGAGTCAATAAAGAAATAAGAATTGGAGGATCTTCAAAGGTACATGCAAAGGTACAAAGGAAAGGCTAGAGCAGAGAATGACAAAGTTGATCCCTTGGAGAACGAGTTGCACATATCTCAAGAGAATGGAACCCATATCGAAGATGGATTAACCATAATCTGGATGAAGGAATTTAGAAAGGATTTTTCTTAAAGGGTTGCAACCAGAAGTTTGCAACTTTGTAAAATTGAGAAGGCCAGCTAATTTGCAAGTGCAATGGAAGGTGCCAAAATGTCCTGGGGGGTCCACCTTATCGAACATGTAAGACACCACATGAGCTCAAAAGAAAGGGTATTATATTTAGTAAATTTACATGATTATATTTACAAAAGGGATTTTTTAATTACAATTTGAAAAAAATCTATAATTTTAGTAACGTAAAAGGGATCATTTTAAGGCCTTATACCATGTAAAAAAAGGGTATTTTTAAATATCCTTTGAATGCACATTCTATAGATGATTCCTTATAGATGGAATGCCTAGGAAAAATGTAAGATGAGTTGGAAGCTAGATTGTCTATGATTGTAGGAAGAGGAATCCTATCTCCATCAATGTCAAGAATGCCATATTTGCCTAATGCAACCCCAAGGACTATCTCTTATCCCTATCCATAGATGCCTATAGTGCCTCAATACAATGTACCAACTTCACAATGTCTACAAATAGTACCTCCAATGATGGTCCAACCACAATAGCAATGGCCTTAGATAGTTCCCTTGATGGAAAATCAATAGCACAACAGTGGAACCCTACCAACTGGAATCAATAGCCAATTGTCCAAATAGGAGCTTTGAATTAGAATCGAGCTAGAGGTCCTTCTACATAAGCTCAACTGATATATGTTGTGATCATAGACACCTCAAAATCCCACTATGAACGTATCAAGAGGAGAAAGTTTGAATGACTACCTATGCAATTTAGTTCCAAACATCAAGAAGGAGCTTAATGGATGTAATAGTAGAGTACTTCAAACTCTAAAAACACAATATTAGTGAGTTTGGGAATCTCCGGATTCCCATTTTTTGAATACTAAAAAGGTGGCACCCAAATAACATGCCCATAAGTTTCTCAAAACCATATGATGTAACCTATCATTGGAAAGCACTTGAAAAATGGAATCTATTGAGCTATAGAGCACTCCATTTGGAGTTATAGTGTTCAAGTTATGACAAATCCAAAGATTTGACCACGTGTCCCAAACTTATGGGAAATTTCATATTCCCCAATATGGTGTTTAAAGGTGAACACTGCTAGTGTCTTCAACCATTACAAGAGCAGGCCAAGACATCTTAAGGTTGAATACTTGGTGTGAAGATGCCACCAAGCGGGACATTTAGCCATTAGATGTACCCGAAAACCTACCCTTCTTGGAGCTTTATGTTCACAATCTTCAAGGAAGAACCATAAAGAAGACATTTTCTCTTTGAAGGAGATGCATGAAAGAAGAAGTAAGATGAGAAAGCAAGATTCAATCTACTAGAGTCCAAGATGACAACCCAAGTCATTAAACCCAAGCCTAGGAATTTCAGACCTACCTTTGGTCTAGCAAGTTTTCCCTCTCAAAGCTACAAAGGAAGACAATCACGAGCTCTTAAGTGGAATGTTATAAATTTGGAGAAAAGGGTCACTTTTTCCAAAATTTTCCAAACCTTAGAAGGTCCATGGAATATAAGCCCTTGTGTAGTAGATGCAAATGCAAATGCCACATTACCAAAGGCTATTCTAGTCCAACCCCTATGAAGGCTAACACCATTCATAAAAAACCAGTCAAAGGCTTATGAATCTACATCCAATTTGGTGGAATTTGATGTGATAGTGGTTATGTGTGCTAAAAGGAAAGAACTAATAACTCCCAAAAAAAAACTAAAATTGTGAAATTTAAGCTTTTGATAGAGCCCATAGAAGTATTGTATAGAATAGTATACTACAAAGCACACTAGAGCAACAAAAGGATACAAAGATAGTGAGGAAGGAGAGCTAGAGGTCCAAGAGACAAAAGAGATGGATGTACATCCAGTGAGAGAAGAAGTTGTAATGCAACAACCTCTCAAAGAAAGGGAAAAGATTAAAGTGGGTATTGCCCCATTTCCTAGTTGATTGAAGAAGAAATTGGACCCCATAAAAGAGTATGATTTGATGAAGGACATAGAAACATTTGACATTCTAACAGTTGCTAATGCTATCTCCTAGCTATTGCAAAATATTCGAAAGCATATCGACACGAAGATGTGGTTTAAGGATTGCTTACCCAGTCTTTGTACTAAATGCCAACAAACTCCAAAGCTTGTGAAAGAAGTGAACATGGCCAATGCCTTCCTACATCATGGCACTCCACAAATTGGCATATGGATAGAAAGCTACTTTATATAAAATGCATTGATAGATAAAGTTTTCTCAATGAATATAATGACTAGTCTAATGATTGAAGACTTGGGACTACAAGGTATGTAGCCTATGTAATGGCTCATCAAGCTCATAAATCAAAGTAAAATGAAGCCTCTAGGTGTTCTCCCCTATGCCAAGACTAATGTGCATGGCTAGAAGAGATTATTGGTTGACTTATTGGTGGTGAATCCTAACTCTTATGGGATCTTTTATCGCCTACTACTATTGGGAAGACTATAGCAGTTTGAAGCAAGAACAAGGATTAACTAGTTTAAAGAAACCGTAACCCTAGACCGGGGATCCAATAAAGTGGTTCTAAAGCTATATGGTTCACAAAAAGGGAATAGATCAGCTTCCATTGAGATCTCATTTGAATCTTTCAAAGGAGCAGCAATGGAACATCATTTGATAAAGAAGCCGTCATACAACTTTTTCCAAAAAATATAGAGGCACAGTCCTTGATAGTATGGACTCTAAGCCAACTCTCAAAGGAAGCAAAGTCACTATCATTGGGCAAATAACTATTTTCTCAACCAAAAGTAACCTTTCAAATAAGTTTCGACACTAAAATAGAAGCATGGATGTACTGGTCTCCTTGCTATATGGCCACAGGAATAGGATAAGAATGTGAAGTAGAAAACTTGTTTTTCTCCTACAAAGCCCCTCTAGAAGCTGAAATAGAGTATGAAGAGAATGATGATGAAAGTGAAGAGAAAGATTATGAAAGTGTAAAGAAATAATATCTTGCTTCAAAAGAGGATACCAAGGATAATGCAACCACAAAGGCCTCAAGGGATGCACATCTTATGTTATTAGATGGAATGACAATTGTCCCTTTTGGGCTCCATGAAGCATGCAAAATATGTATAAAAAATGGATCGAGCAAACAAAGATCTCCTCTACTAGTGGCTCTTGTTTCCCTAATCCACCCTTTTTAAGAAAGAAAGATGATGATGCACCTTGCCAACAAGCACTAGTGCCGCAAAAAAAAGCATCTTAATTGGTTCTTGCTATGTGATATTCTTGGATGTATCCTTAGAATATGAATTCTCAAGTCAAGAAATAATTATCCCTAATACCAAAAAAAAAATAGCCCTTATACCATTTCAACATCCAAGAGTATCAAAGACATCATAGTTGAACACAAAAGAAGTCGGTTATCCTAATGGAGCATTAGAAGAGGAGGCAACTCCCTTGAAGGAGTCTATGTTGGGGGTAAAGGCACATGTGTCTAGCCACCCACATTTATTGGTTGTACACTATACCTACATGCCTATACATTGTAAGTGATGGGTTCCTATCATTATCACTTTGTTTTTTATTATTTTAGTGACTATTGAATAAGGGAAGGCCGATCACACATTGTGACTATTGGATTTCCACATAAAGTGTCTCTCTCTCTTGCTCCATCCACCATAGCTCTTGCTTCCACTCATGCTCTACCTTTCAACTATTATTAGATCTTGGACTTGAGAGGCTTCATTGATCATTTTCTTTAGCTTGTGAAGAAGCTTCAGCTCAAGGTTTCATGGCTGTCATTATTTCTTTCTCCCGAGGTATACATTGAGTCTTCCCTTATCTTCGAGAATACATGGTGTCTTTCGAGGGACCCTAAGAGAATTGGATCCACCTTGACCTCTTGACATATATAAAGGATGAGGATGCCTTTTCAAAGTGTCTTTCCAAGTAGTGAAGAACCTAACTGCTACATTCTATAGGAAACTTACCATGTGAGAGTCCAAGGCAATTGGGATTTACATATTTGATCACTAGTTTTTCTCATCAATAACCACATTTATTCTCCTAATCAATGAGCAAGAAGATCTCCCTCACTATCTAGATCAATGAAGAGGGTCAAGTTGGTGGCTTGTTGAAAGATGTCCTAAACCTCAAGCTAGAGCCATTGAACAAATCATTGAAAGAGGAGGCCATAGTCTATTGACAAAAGCACAAGAACATGAACAAAATGGGACATCAAAGGGATCATCCATACAAAGAGTGTCTATAGTCTGCACCATGTCTTAAGATGAGGTAAATGAGAGTATGGATGTGAACTTTAAGGTGTTTATCACTATTGCAATCATTTTCATCCCTTACAGAATTTATCTTTCTCCATGATGTGGAGAAGATATTTGATATAGGAGAGGATGAGGCACCCTTCATACTAGTAACAACATGTGAATTTCCTTTGGACACCATGCCAACATTGTTAGCTCCAAACTCATCCCCCAATATTAAAGAGATTGGCAATGCAATTGATGGCCTGCAATCAACACCTTTGAGTACACTACAATTGGGGTAGAAGAATTCAAGGTCACTTGCACTAGGGTGGATGTCATGAGATGCCCCACTCCTGCACCTTAAGGATCCCCCCCCCCCCCCCCCCCAACACAATAAATCAATCAAAATCTAGCATGGATCTTATCAAAGAGTCCAAGGTTGAGGGTAATGAAGCCCAAGAGGTGAATTTAATTACTCATATGTGTATCTTTGTTTACTTTAATGAAATTTCAATAATAGTTTTTCTTATAATTGTAGGTTGTGTTGGATGTAGATGAGTGTGCTAGTAGATAAGGGGTCAAAGGGCATTTGAAAGAGATTCAACCAAGCCTTATATATATATAAAAGGCTTGGTTGCATCCTTGATACATTGTTGTGTTCCACACCAAGTTCACCCCCACCACTTGTGCCCAGTTCATGATTCTCAAAGTGCTTTTGAAGGTGCTACATGTCTCAAGTGTCACCTTGAACACCAACAAGATCATCCTTGTTGAGAAGAAGTTGGTGAGACATGTTTTGGCATGTGGCTATATGGGATAATTATGAGATCGATGCTTTGGGAAGCACTTTTGATGCTCCAAAAGCAAAGATAGTGGTCAATGTTTAGAGCAAATGATTGCCTTTGTATTCCTACCATATCTCTACACTAGTGCCCAACTAAGAATTCATATAATGTAACAATACATATAATATTAACACATTTTTCTCTTTCTACATGACTTGCACTTGTAAATATGGTATCTCAATATTGTTTCCATTCAACTCATATAGGAAACTATGCACACATGATGTTATCCATTGATGGCAGTCATGGATGTCCACAATTGTTGAGAAACACAGATCTAGATCAAAGTTTAGCTATGGTGGATGAAAGATGAAGACACTACTCATGATGACATGGACCTAGATAGACTAACTTTTACACAAGTGAATTAGATTCCAAGATGGAAGCGTGGACTCATAAATACATTCTTGTGTAAGATGTACAATGACACTGATAATGACTCAAAATGATAGTTCCATTACACTTTAAAATGAGTGTCAAATACATGGTTATAAAGTTTCTGGATAGTACCACTCTTCCTCACTGTGCTTATGGGATTTTGGACATCTCTTCCTAGAGCTTCAAGAGCATACATCTTGTCATACCTCTCATACAAAGCTACTTATGGGCAAGCCTCTATATCAAACATCATTTGCTATTCTCAACACCCCCCCCCCTCCCCAAATGATGAATCTCTACCCTTGTTGCATTTTGCCTCCCCTACATGATGACATGGCCCGGGAGACTAGCTCTTTGGAAACCTAGTCAAGTTAAGGCTTGAAACTTTACATTTTTGGTGGGGGTTTTACAAGATAACATCCACTATGGGAAATTCTTTGTTGTCAATAGCAGAAGTAATTTCATTTTTCATCTTCTTTGTGCTTCTTTGGCTTCTTTTGGTGATGTCCTCCATCTTCTTGGTGTCTTTGATCTTTCTTGACTCCTTCATGTTGTTGTCTTTGGTGTTCTTGGTCTTTTCTTTCATTCTCTTCCTCTTTAAGGCCTTTTTGATGGATATAAACTAGTACATTGCTTTGGCTTGACATGACTTTGGACATTTGCGCATGGTGCAACCAAATCATTTCATGTGCAGGAAGGTCTTACTGATTGGCAATCTTGCTCAATGGCAGTGTCTAATCCCTTTACAATAAACTAGAGATTCATAAGGAATTTAATTAGTGAAGCATAAACTCACTTTTGAGATCAAGATTATGAGCAAAACAGTAGGCCTTTTTCAATGCAAACAAAATTCAACCTTGAAGTGTGAAAGTGAAGGTGTGAATCGATTTTATCAAACTGATTTAGTGTGGAAAGAGGTTTGATAGAGAGGGTGTGAATAGGTGTGAAAGTGGGTTAAGGAAAATATGTTTTTTTTTTAATTTTGTAAACCTTAGGATAAGGATTAAAAGAAACAGATGACGGATTGCAGGCGTTGCTTCTCTGAACGTGTTGCTCTGGTTCGCGACAGATCTACTGGCGTCTCTTGATCTGTTAATGTCCATTGTGACGAGGGATTCCCTTTGATGATGTAGCCATCAGCTCGCCCACACTACCCAGGATAAGATGATATCACAACCAGCAAATCGACCACTGGCAAACTGATCTTCAAGATAGGGATCCAGCTTGTGATCCTTTTAGTGCTCTACAATTTTCCTCTGGACACGGTTACTTTTCTTCTTATCCTCCGCTGTTGTTCCTATATAGTGGGAGCTCATGCTCAACCGCCAAGACCCACAGACCGCTTATTGTTTCAAGCATTCCACAAGCAAGCTCTAATGGCTATCTCTCACCTAGCTAACACGCTGTCAATCCTACGAGTGTAGTGAGCTTACCTTAATGCCGATATGAGTAGCCTCCTCCTTCGCACACTTCGGTAGCTCCATGATCATAGATGCTAGCTCAAGCATCCTCAAGCCTCCTCCATCTCCAAGCTCCATCCTCCATAGCCACGCACGCAAGAAAACAGAAGAGAAGAGAAGAGAAGAAGAGAAGAGAAGATGGTGAAGAGCTTCACCCTCTTGATCCCTCACTCTCACATACTCACTCCCTCACATTCTTACACTCCCTCTCTCAAGAGCACACATAAGCAAGAAGAGGAGGAGAAGAGAAGAAGAAGAGAGCTCTTGTTAGCCACACACCAAAGAATGAGCTTTCATTCAATTTTTTAAACTTTATATAGAAGCCCTAAAATCCCATGGGCACCCATCTCTTTTTTACATGATCGGCCATTGTGGCAAGGTCCTTTTTTCCATTTCCCTCTTCTAGCTTTATGCCTCTAGCCTACACCCATCTAGTATTTTACAACTGGCACAGGAGGGAGCCTGGCGCTCTTTTACAAGAGTTTTCCAAGTTTTTTGAGGCGCCTTTTATTTAAAATTGCATTTTTTTGTCCTGGCTTGGTTTTGGAGGTCGCCTGTGTGTCTTTGCTCTTTTTTCATGTTTTTTCTGCTTTTTTCTTCCTTTTTCCGCCATCTTGATTTGGGGTTAACATTACCCCCCTCCTAGACGAGTTCCAGTCCCATGGCACTTTTGTGTTGTTGCAGGTTGGTAGGCAATTGGCCAAGTGGTGCAATGGTGAGGGCCACTTGGAGACTTAAGTGCTTGTAGGAGCTGTGACATTGTTTGTTGGAGGAGCCAAACGGGCATTGCGTGCTTGAAGGGGCTTCGAAGTTGGTGGGTTGTTGCTTTCTGATGTGTGGAAGGCGAAGGTGCGGTGCTGTTCCTAAGGGGAGTGCTTTCCTCAGCGTGTTGGTGCATTGTGCTCGTGCTAGTGGAATGGGGAGGTGGGTCTAACTGCAGGCAAGCTTGGGTGATGTCCCACACTTGAGGACCCCATTTGTGCCAAGGGGGATGCGGTGCCAGTGGCTTAGGGTGACAGGTCTAACCATAGGTGAGTGTTACCTCCCTAGGTGTGTCCTGCCCTTCATGTGCCCTAAGCGTGAAATGGGGGAGCAAAAAGGTTAGAGGGTTGGGAGTGGAGCTGACTGACCGAAGCCACCGGAGACGCCTAACTTAAGGACCCCTAGGTGCAGTGATCATGCTTTTTGTGGTGATAAGTGCTTCTACAAGTGGGTGATGTTGACCAGTCTTTTTTTTTTTTTTTTGGAATCAATGACAGCTAGGCCTAATCCTCTTCATCTGAACGAGGGGGGGAAGGAGGGCGGATGGATTTGCACAAAAATTGGTAGCTTTGCATGTACCCTTTCAGGTTCATGCGGACATGGAGAGAGGTGGTGGAAAGGAAGGGGTGATTATACCTAGTGAATTGGCTGTCACTCATGTCCTCTAGGAGAGCTAGGCAAAAGGAGGGGAGTAGGCTAGCTCTCATCATTAAGCGTGCCATAACGCATCTATCAATAGCATTGGGATCAAAAAAGAGGGGGGGCAAGCCATTCTAGCATACGAGTGGTTCCTTTGGCTGTGTGGGCCTTAGGTATCCATATCCAAGCATTGCCCTCATAGTAGCCTTGTGCGTGCAAGAGGGCTTTGGGGACCCATCTTTGATTGATTACGCATCTATTCCTGTAACTATGTCTGGGCCTCCTAGGTTTAGAGTTTCTGGTCTTATGAGGGTAGGAGCGTCGACTCCTAGGCGGTTGTTGCGACTGTTTAGGCATCCATTGAAGGCGAGGCTATTGGGCCTTAGCTTTGGCTGCTATGGGTTGCGGTTTATGAAATTTAGGGAGTGGTAGCCGCGCACTATCCCCCTCCTTAGACTTGACTATATATGTTTCTATCGATGGCTTTGTGTCCTGGGATGAGGTTGCGCAGCCCTTGCTGAAAGCTGTAACAATGCGAACGTTGCCTATTGCGAGGTGGATGCGCTGCGACTCGTAATCAACATTGCAGTGAGCTTGCTTTTTGAAAGTTCCCCCCAGCAACGACTCCGTGCCCGTGTCTTTAGTGTCTGGCAACATGTAAAAAATCAATGGTACAGTCGCAGACTCGATAGAGGCGGTGGCTCTGCACTTGCCTAGAAGTGCATATGAGTGGGCCCCATATGGGCTTAATTTGGCAGTGGTGGGTTGAAGTCGTGGTTTGCCAAGTTGGGTCCAATGATCATGAGTTAAGACATTGCAGTCTGCTCCCTCGTCAATCAGGGCATTAAAAGTGCATGTTTGGTTGGCAGTGACCATGATATGGAGGTATGTGGGCTCTACGGCTTCATCATACTCATTGTCGATTTCAGTGATTGTGGCTACTCGTACTTTGACAGGCGGTTCTAACATTGGTGGCTCATGCAAAGGATGCGTAGGAGGGTAGTACTTCTTGACACGACTACCATTGAAGAAGCCTATTCCTTCACTGTCTAGGGTCTCAAGTTCAACATTGCCTGTTTGGCTGATCGCACGAACTTTGAAGGGTCCAAGACCTCTAAATTTCATTTTTTGTTTATGCCCCTTAACTGAATAGAGGAGCACTAAGTCACCCTGTTCGAACTCACGCTGCTTGGCGTGCTAGTCAAACCAGCTCTTGCGTCGGGCTTTCTCACAAATCAGTGCATGGGTGGCTAGAAGACGAGTCTTCGAGAGGCATTGAAGTTCAACCAGGCATTGTATCCATGCCTCCTTCCCTTCCCATCATTCTTGAAAATGCTATTCTCAGGCTAGGAATGAAGAGTTCTAATGGTAGAATTGCTTTTGTTCCATATGTCAACCTAAAGGGGGTTTGATCAACAGTCATTTTATAAGCTGTGCAGTAAGCCCACAAAGCTGTCATCAGCTTGTTGTCTCAGTCACTGCGTGGAGCAAAGACAACCTTGGTTAGGACATTGACAAGAATCTTATTTGTTGATTCGGCCTGGTTGTTTGCCTGAGGATAGTATGGCAAGGATTTGCGATGGATGATGAGGAAGGTGAACACGAGATGCACGATCACTTCATTGATGAAGTGCATGCCTTGGTCACTGATGACCAGTTCGATGGGGCAGCCAAATTGTGAAATCACTTGCTCCCATAAGAACTTAGCAGTCGTTCTAGCGTCGTTTTTTCATGTTGCTCTCACTTCTGCCCATTTCGTGAGGTAGTCTGTGGACACAATGATGTACTTGACCTACAAATACTGTGCCGCAGGGCTGATGGGTCCAATAAAGTCAATTCCCCATTTTTTGAAGGTTTGTTGAGCAATAACTGGGGTTAATTCCATTTGATCCTTGCGAATCGAAACCTTTATCTGCTGGCACTCGTCACAGTGCTTGACAAATCGTGTTGCATCACGGAAAAGCGTGGGCCACCATAGTTGAGGCTGCAGCACCTTTCGTGATATCGTATCCCCGCTAAAGTGCCCTCCAGCAATGCCATTGTGTGCCTCTGAGAGCACATCGTGCATCTCATGCTCGCAAGCACATCTACGCAGCAATCCATCTTGCCCTAGCCTATAGAGTTGGCTGCAATCAGCTGATAGGGCTGGATTTTAAGGATTAATCGCCTAAGTCAGGCTTTTTCTATCGGTCGGTTAGGCAGTCCGTGCTCAAGCATTTGGACTATGTCATCTGCCCAATATGGCGTTAGATCAGCCTTAAATAGATCTCTCTCACTGGAAAGGTTAAACAGATGGGCGTCATGTAATTCATCAACAATACCTTGTCCAACGGCTTCTCTGGTGGGAATGTGTGACATGTGATCAGCCATGTAATGCCGTTTTCCCTTCCGTACCACCACAGAGAAGTAGAACTCTAAAAGTAGAAGGAGCCATCGAGCTATGCATTCTATAGCGCAAGGTTTGTTTACTAGATAGAGCAAGGCTTGATGGTCCACGAAGAAGGTAAGGGCGTGGCCAAACGATAATGCCAGAATTTCTTCACAGCGAATACCATGGCTAATCCCTCTCTTTCCATCGTCGAGTAGTTCATTTCCGTCTCAGTGAGTTGTTTGCTAGCAAAGCTCACTAGATAGTCTAAATTGTGTTCGCCAGGTTGGCACAACACTGCCCCATGGCAAACTTAGAAGCATCGATATGCACGTGGAAAGTAATGGTCCAATCTGGGGCTCGTAGTATTGGTGCTGTGGTTAGAGCCTTCTTCAACTCTTTGTATGCCCGTTGTCATGCTGCGGTCCATTCAAAGACAATAAGCAACTTGTACAAGGGTCTGGCGATCAAGGCATAATTCAGTACAAACCGCCAATAGTATCCAGTATGGCCTAGGAAGCATTGAACTCCCTTATAGTTGTTTGGGGGTGGAAGGTCAACAATAACCCTGACCTTCGAGAAGTCAGTGGCAATGCCGTTCTTCGACACCACATGCCCTAGGATGCATCCATGCTTTACCCAAAACTGGCACTTTAAGGGGTTCAAGGAGAGACGATATAAGCGACACCGCTCGAAGACTGCTCGGAGTTTGTCTAGGTGTTCGATCTAGGTCGAGTGGACACACAGGTCGTCGACAAAGACTTCTAACTCCTTGCGAAGCATGTCCTTAAAGATGGTGCACATGAGGCGTTGGAAAGTGGCAGGGACATTAGTCAACCCAAAGGGCATGACTATGTAAGCAAAGACGCCCCACTCAGTGGCGAAGGCAATCTTATGCATGTCCGCAAGATGCACTTGCACCTGGTTGTACCCTGAGAAGTCGTCCAGAAAACTGTAGGCTTCCTTGCCTGCCACTCTCTCAAGCATGTGCTCGGTGTATGGCAACGGATAGTTTTCCCTCTTGGTAGCAGCGTTCACCTTCTTGTAATTGACGCACACTCGGATTTTTCCATTCTTCTTCATCACGATGACTATGGGCGATACCAAGTATATGTGCTCAATTTCGTAAATGAATCCCGCTCTCATCAGCTTATCAATCTCTTCTTTGATAGCATGAGCATGTTTTGGATTCATAGGGTACGGTTGCTGCTTGATTGGCGTTGCATCTGGCATCATGGATATGTTGTGAGTCACGACACTTAGATCTACCCCCTGAAGCTCTTCTAAGGACCAGGAGAACACATCTATGTACTCTCGCAAGAGAGTGATAAGACTCGTTTCTTCTTCATCAGTCAAGTCATCAATATTGAAGACTGGTCGGGGTGTTTCCCCTTCCTGGGCTAGGTCCACCTCCTTGACCTTGGCTAGTCCCTCGACTGGTTCGCTCATCTGCACTTGACGTTTGGCACCTAACAGAACTACTACCCTATCCCCTTTTTTGAATTTCGTAAATCATTTAGGGAGGTCCTGCGGTTTTCGCTGTTCTTCCGTTCATGTATCCCTGGGTTGTTTTTCCTTTTCCTGCCTTAATCGTCTACGCCTTAGGTGGATGGGTAGGTCCCCCTTGGTGTGTCTGGTTGTGGGCGGCCTAGGGATTTCTGGATCACTATCCGAACTAACCTTCGATTCAAAGTTGAACCCTCCATCTTCGCTAGAAGAGGTGGTCTCCCCTGGTGGGTGCAGTTCAGATGTTGATTCAGTCGTAAGTACTAATGTTGTTCATGGCTAGGCTAGGCCTGCTTGCTCACGGTCTATGGCTCCTATGTGTTCCAACCAGGTGTGATCACATTCCATGCGCATGACTCCTCGCTCCATCCTAAAGATACTCTTTTCTTGCGGCTTGGAGTCTGCTTGTATTTGCTCTATTTCTTGTCCTTCAGTGTCGTATTCCATGGTATCTACCTCACCCTCACTTTCATCACTGAAGGATTGGCAGTCTTCATATTCGTCGTTAGAATCCTCTTCATTAGACTGCTCGTCGTCTCCTAGGGCTTGGTATATCTCTTGTCGTTGGTCAGGAACTAGGGCCCAGTTATACATGAGGTTTAAGTAATGCTCCTGGTCCATTGCCACTTGGATTCATCTAAGAGATTCTGGAGTGGTTTGAAATTTACAGCTGGATTGCCAGCTAGCTTGTCTGTTAGGTATTCCAGTATCTCCTGGAGTTCCCTTTTGTTGGTTGGGACTTGGAAGTTGATGGGCTTTGGTTTCCCACGAAGGCTTCCTGCCATCATGTAGATTGGTACGGAGGGTGTGTCATTAGCCTTGCCGATTGTTTTGATGGCTTGCTCATACACCTCATGATCTGAGAACGGCAAGTCGATTGTAGCAAGGACATGCATCCAATCCCACTCATCCTCTGGGCATGGGATATACTTGGTCAAGGGCCCATAGGACTTCTTGACCTGAGCATTACCCTTGAGCATAGCGGAGATGGCATCTAAGCCGACTGGTGAGGTCTTCCAGGTGTCCATCTCTACTCTCACGGCGTCCGTCCTATTGCCAAGGAAGATCAAGCCGTTACCCCAATCTTTGATGACTCTAGCATTTCGCATCTAGGGTCGGCCTAATAGGATATCGTAGTCCACTCCCTTCATGACTATAAAGTCAACGGAGAACTGGACACTTGTGATCTTCACTGGCCAATTCTTAAGCACCCCGAATGGCTTGACTCTCATACCGTTTGCTAGTGTGACATTAAACCTAGCAGTCTCAACAGGTGGGTTTTCCCAAGTCTGAAGCACTGCATGGCTAAGCACACTGACCCTAGCTCCCGTGTCTACGATTCCCTTTCTCATTGTGTCACCTAGGGCTACAACTGGTAAGACTGCATGCATCTTGGAACCTTCCCAGAAGGCATTGACGTATAAGGCTCTGCATCATGGTCATGAGAGTCTGCCGTGACCTGCTCTCGTGACCCTTCAACCCAATGCTTAAGATCTTGCCATAGGGTGGGATGCTGCCTAAGCAGATCTCCCAGGCTAAGTGTTACAGGGGTAGTCACCAACATGGTCAGGAGATCATTGGGTGCTCGTCTCTCTCCTAACCTGGATTGTCCTGGCCAATGGCCATGACTGATCTATGGCCCTTGAGCAGGTGAGACCGGCGTGCTTATGCTGGAGAGATCATCGATCTCGTCCTCTATGGTGGGCTCCGCATCTTTCAGATACTCTTGAGCTTCCTTCACCCATTCCTTCACCTTTTCTATGGCCTCTAACTGTCGCTTCGGTACCCGCCCCTATCTTAGCACTTCCCTTTGCGGTCGTCTTAGGGGTTGAAGTCTCTGCCTCTGCGTCAGAGACCTCTTTCCAACAGGCAGAGTTGTAGCACTCTCCGTTTTTAGTGTGATTTTAGCTTCCGACCTCTTCCTCCTCCGTCTTCGGCTCTTCTTTCCTATCGAGGCTGCATCGAGATTGCTAGGTCATGGAAGAGAGATGCTAGCCTGCTTCGTTTGGGCATGGGTCATGACTCGTAATGGGATAGGCATGGCCTCCCCATTGAGGTTCTCGACACCAAACAACCCCAATGGGACAGATGGCACATTGGCTAAACTAAAAGATGGCTTCTGCTTTGGGCAATCAACAAAGAGATGAGTGATTCCACACTCTGCACATCTTTGGCCAACCTTGTCTCTGTTTTGCTACTTCCTTTTAGGGAAGCATGACGAGACATGCCCTGGGTGACCAAAAAACCAACAAATGATTGGATCCTGTGTCTGCCCTCCTAGGCCTCTACCTCACCCTCTTCCCAATGCCATCACCGGCACTGGTCAATAATCCATAACGACTGTGTTGCCTTGTCATCATATGAGACGTAAGGGTATACATAGGTCTCTTCTTCAGTTGGTTCTTCCACGTAGTGGATAGGAGCGTCACTTAGTGGATGGGTTATGTAAGGACCAGACGGTCTAGGAATGCCTGTAGGATTTATTTCCATCCTAGGAACAGCCGACTTAATGTCATTAGGCACAGGGAGGGCCAATGGGGCTTCCCTTCCGAAAAATGGATGGGCCTATTCACTAGGTAAGGCTGGCCATATGGTTGTGAGTATGGAAGTCTTCTTGGCAATCTACAATGCGCGACGTCATGACCAAACCTACCGCAGTTAGTGCAAGGTCTTGACCTAGGGTCTGACACTCGGCTGGCAAGTGGTTTCCGCCACAGTACATGCATTGGACGTGTGGGCATGTTGGTCATCTCAACATGTCTTGCAACTTGGTTAATTCCATCTTAACGTCAACCAAGTCTTGGTTCATCTCGGTGGTTTTCCCCTTATCCTGGGATGATGGGAATGATCGCTCACTCGAGGCTGACGCTCTCTCTGAATTTTGCGAGTTGGTTTGCTCAGAGTTTGAGCTCCTAGAGATTCGTTCCTTCAGTTGATCGTCAACTCGGATGGATTCCTCAAAGACCCTAGCTAGCACATCTCGCTGCAAGCTCGCGTTGCCTGCCAAAGCCTTATATAGTTCCTCATTCTGAATCCCGCTGATGAATACAGTTGATACTACTCTTTCAGTCGGCCCCTCTCCATTAGGGATTCTCTTGAAGAGACTCCTCACGTGGGTCATGTAATCGTGAATGTCCTCCTTCTCTTTCTGCTTGATGTTCATCAAGTGTACTAGTAGATTATCGGAGTATCCGGGCTCGGCAAATCTCTTAATGAAGAGATCCTTGAGGCCATCGAAGTTGGCTCACTCTGCGGTATCTAAGCTCATATACCACGTCCTACCCTTGTCGGCCAAGCAAAGACCGAATGCTTGAGAGCATTGAGTTAGGTCGTTGAGGCCGTTGGCTTCGCAGACTTGCTCGAACTGCTCAACAAAGCTGTATGGATCGTCATGGGGTTGGTACTTATCGAGTTGCTTGGCAACAATAGGGATTTTAGACTGGCTCTTTGAGCCCTAGTTTTCTCCTAATCCTGCGAGTAGCGATGTCGCTAGAGCCGTGGCACTTTTCTTTGCACAGCCGTGTTATCAAGCAGCCGCTTCATGAGAAGCTCGCTCAGCATTAAGTCTCCTTCTAGTGCTCTCTCATGGTCCGTTCGATTTCTGCCAGCCAGGTTCAACACTTGCGGCACCTCTCGCAACTCCATCCTTTTCCTTTGGCTCCTAGCCTGCTGATCCCTATTGTATTCAACCATGCTTTGCAATGCTTTGTGGGCTAGCTTTCTCTCCTCTTCTAGATCTGTGATGATAGCGTCTGCTGTCCTGTCCGGTGCTCATACTAGGCATGAGCATCATAATTGTTGACCAGCTGTGCTGAATAGCATCTGGAAAGACTCCTAAGTCGAATTCCTCGTTAGATCTACAGTTTGAACTTTCTTCTACCATTGTCAAGTTATCGTGGTCCACCAAGCTATCGATCAGGTTCAGTAGACTTGTCAAATCCACTTCGTCAGCGCCCCTTGCTTGGTCCTACTTTGCGCGTTGATGGTTTCTTGGGTCCTCTCCTACTAGTGGGTTCCTTGAGTGGTTTATCTAGGTGAGTTCCTTCAGTTATTGAATATAATCCTCAATTTATGGCCACTCAATGTGTATGTCTTTTCCTGTGCACTTGTGCTCAATCAAGCTTTCAGTTTCCTTAAGTGTACTTCAAGTGCAGCAACTAATTTCTAAGTGTCTTATGCACTCTCGCGTTGTTTCGGGCCTGATAGGCTTGTTGGTTAATTTTCTGGCCGTCTTGGCAGGGTTTAGGGTTTCTCTAATATGTTGCCTTGTTCGTTTTTGGTCCAATCAGGCTTTACAACTCAACGGTTTGCGTCTAAGTCTCTGAGTCTCGCAACTGCCTACTTCTAGCTGCTAAGCGACTGCGCCCTATGATTTTGCCTATTCTATGTGCCAGAATCAAGTTCTGAGCGTCATAAGGACTTTCCACAATTTGTGCTGCTGAGTTCTAGCTGGGTCAGGTCAAATTTTTGAAAATTTGATAAAAATCTACACTCGGCCCAACTGGTCCGAATTGCAGGGTCCGAGTGGGTCACTCGGACGGGCCGAGGCATAGGGCCGAGGGCCGAATTCCCAACTCAGACATGGCAGGCTCGAACGGGCCGAGTGGGCGACTCGAACCAAGTCACTCGGACGGTTTGGCTCGGACGGGCCGAATGGTCAATTCGGACAGGTTGACTCGGACCGGGTCGAGGGCCGAATTATTGGCTCGGACGGGCCGAATCAATAGGCTCGAGCTATTTGACTCGGACGGGCTGAATGGTTTGGGCCGAACAATGGACTCAGATGGGCCGAGGGCCGATTAGGGTTTTGGGCCGAGTGGGCCGAATGGTAAGGGGCCGAGGGCCGATTCTGAGACTCGGCCTAGAAAAGGCCACTTGGACGGGCCGAGTGCGGCGGTGCAACGAAAGCGAAGGGATGGTTTTGGTCAATTCGTGCGATTTAGGAAATCATAGTAAGCAATAACCTTCCGATCCTATCTAGGGGGATAGGGGAAGGGATTCATATACCTGAATAGAGCGGTAGGCTCCTCAATGGTGCAATCGAATCGAATCATGGGATGGCTCTCTCTCTCTCTCTCTCTCTCTCTCTCTCTCTCTCTCTCTCTCTCTCTCTCTCTCTCTCTCTCTCACTGAAATGGTCACAAATGAGCTCTCCCTTGGCCTCTTGGCTCTTATACCCCTTCTCGGGTATGGTGTTGGTGCCCCCAATCACTCACTTGCCGATCTTAGGCATCAGAAGCGAGCTTTTTGCCATTTTTTGCACGATTTTTGCCCTGTTTTTCAATGGTAAACCCTACCCTTTTTCGGTTCGATTTCCTAATCCTAACCTACGCTAAATGCAACAAGAATAGAAAGCATATTTTGGAATCTCCCAATTCCCATTTTTTGAATACTAAAAAGGTGGCACCCGGGGATAACATGCTTATAAGTTTCTCAAAACCTATCATTGGAAAGTTCTTGAAAAATGGAATCTATTGAGCTATTGAGTGTTCGATTTGGATTTATAGTGTTCAAGTTATGATAAATCCAAAGATTTGACCACATGTCCCAAACTTATGGGAAATTCCCATATTCCCCAATATGGTGTTATTGGTGGAAAGGAGTAGCATCGACCTATACAATTGTAGACTTTACAAGAGTCTAGGTGCGAATGAGCTCATTATTTGATGCATTTTAGACAACATCCAAGATTCGGGTCTTCTTAGTTACAACCTCTGAGCCCCATGAATAGTTGTCAGTGTCAAGTTGAAGAGCCCTAAACTTATAATTACCTCCTCGAACACTGATTTTTCGCACTGTCTTGTTACTAGACAGTTTTGTCATGGTTGGTTGTCTATCCACCTCATACTTTCTCTTCTTACACCAAGACTTCTTTTTGCCTCCTGTTGCACGCCTCTTGTGCGTCGAGTCTTGAGAAATACCCATTGTCGGGCGACCTCAAAGGCCCTTAGCGCCATGCCTCTGCTGTTTAGCAAATGACTTGTTGCTTGATCCACTTCTTCTTCTCTTCTCTCTCTATCTCAGAACCAAAAAGTAGACCCCCTATTTCTTTGGACAAGCAACCCCCTTGCTTACAGAGTACAAGTAGGGTCCTTGCTTGATGAGCCAAGCTGCCCCCAGCTTAAGCAGGCCTCAAGGGCACACCAACACCAACACCTCCTTCCTGGAGCTCCTTTACCTCATACACACCAATGGATGTTGAACAACTTGAGAGATTGGAATAGAAATATGCTTAAATATTGTAGAGCTTGCAAGGAAGAAGAAAACGCAACACTAGCTACCTAGCTCAGCCATGGCTCTGATACCATGTTGAGAAACACGAATCTAGAGCAAGGTTTAGCTATGGTAGATGAAAGATGAAGACACTACTCATGATGACATGGACCTAGATAGACTAACTATTACACAAGTGAATTAGATTCCGAGATGGAAGCTTGGACTCATAAAGACATTCTTGTGTAAGATGTACAATGACACTGATAATGACTCAAAATGATAGTTCCATTACACTTTAAAATAAGTGTCAAGTACATGGTTATATAGTTTCTAGATAGTACCACTCTTCCTCACTGTGCTTATGGGATTTTGGACATCTCTTCCTAGAGTTTCAAGAGCATACATATTTTCATACCTCTCATACAAAGCTACTTATGGGCAAGCCTCTATATCAGACATCATTTTCTATTCTCAACAATAATATCTAAACCAGTTTAGGCCAAGAAATATTCTTGACTAAAAATTTACCATCAATATTGATGTTTTGGCACTAGAATGGAATTGCAATTCCTAGATAGGCCTCTATGTGTTTTGCCTATGCTATTTAGAGTAGAGGTTTCATCTAGCCATTTCACAAACCTTAGAGTAATTTTTTGAAATTCTACTCCATAAAATATAGCTAGTACATATAAAGACCTATTTGCACTATTTACATGCTAAAAAAAGTATTTTTTATAAAATAAAATAATTGTTGACAAAAATATGAAATCTCACAATAATCATCATGGGGATCATATGATAAGCATTAAAACCATGTGATCCACATAATTGAAAACATATGAATTACTAACTATTCTTCAAAACAAGTCCAAATCTAGACAAAAAGATATAAGAACTCAAATTCATTGATATACAAATGGATTTCTTCAAAAAATGACTTATAAAACTATCTTTGTTACATTGATATATAATGACAAAATGGATTGCTATAAAATATTTATAAACTAGGGATTTTAGTCTTTTTTATATCTATTTCTTGTAGCTAGTTATGTATTCTTGTGCATGATTCTTACTCACTTTTCATGGATCGTGCAAAGATACATGTCTTCAAACATGCTAAGTAAGCCTCTATTGACTCTTCCAAGTCCTTTAAGGCTACACTTTGCATCTACATGTTATCTTTGTAGTTCCACAAGCTCTCTTTGACGATTTGAGCAAATGGTGAGTTATAGATCAATAACATTGTGCTCTTTGACACTTCCTAATCTCTCTTAGGGCCTTTAAGTGTTAGTTATTCCTCCTTTGTATCTATTGGCACTCGTGCTAGAGGATTTTGTCTTCTTTAGCCCCCTAGTGAGGTTGTGCTACTCATACAACTAGGGCAGTTATTGCATATGACTAGGGGGGATTGTTGTTTGGTGCTAGAAGGCCAAGTGGTTGTTGCGCAAGTGGGTGCCCTTTGATTTTGAGCATCCCCATAATCCCTTTGCCATGGTAGTGAGGTTCCCTTTCATTCATATGCATTATATCTGAGTGTATTTTCTCACTCCCAAAAGTCTACTCTTGATTGTTACCTCTGTCCCCACACTCCTCATCTCCATTATATTTTTTATTACTCTCCTTATCACTAGACACTATATCTCCACCCTAATCAGATGGGACATAGGTCTCATTGGTAGAGATGTCCTTATAATCATATTCCCATGGTGTCTTCCTTTGAATTTACCTTGCATGGTCTTCTCTTCCTTTGTCATGTGTGACCTTGGCTAGAGGAAGAAGAAGAGCATTTGTGGCACAATAAATTTGGGATGGGTTTCCCCTTGCCATAGTGGGAGCCTTTTGTGTTTGCCACATAGATCTGAGTCAAAATGGATTAGATAAGACCATATGTTTTATCTTTCTACAAGCTAGTGTATTTGCTATCACATTGTATATGGCATTGTAACCTTATCAACTAACCCTAGTTGTATCACAAGAAATTTGAACTTCTTCCACCAGTAGACTATTAAGAACACCTATAAGAACCTCATTTAAAGCAACAAGGTGGAGTGCTCGATCTCAAGGGTCACTCAAAATTGCAACTAGATGCTTACATTTTAAGAATCCCTCACTAGAGTCAAAACACATAAAAAATGGTACTTTTGTTAATCATTGGATTAAGAAAAGGACCAATGACAGTTTGCCAATTGTGCAAGAATATGACATTCTTGTCTTCTTTGCTTTGGAGATAGTAGATTCCCTTTCATGGATTTCTCTTTCTTTTTACCAAAATCTTTGAAATCTAACATCTTTTGCTAGTCCCAAAGCCCATAATGCTAATAAAAGCTAAGAAAAGATGAAACAAAAATGAGATGTAATTAATACTATTGGTTTTGTAATTTTCAAGACACATTTGAATATCCTTCTTGGTACCCATTGTATTTTCATTAGCCTTGTTAACATTCATTTTGATTTCATTGAACTTTCCTCTTTGAGTTTCTTTCTTTGCACATTACATGTGCTCCCCTTATTACGTTTTGGAGCATCATTTCATGTTGCTCCACATAGGGAGTGGTTCTCTACTTATGATGCTAGAAAAAGAGGATGCATCCATCTTGGAAACAACTATGCATGTGCGACATTGTTGGCATGAGGAATATACACTTGTCATTGCCAAATGGTTCTTCTTTTATCTTGCAAAATATATAGCATGTTCTAGACTTGACAAAGAGTTTGATTAGTATATGATAGCCTAATGATTGTAGTTATAGAGTGATCTTTGGTGATAATGTATGGAATATTTGTAAGGGATAATAAAAGTAGAAATAGGAAGGGGAACAAGGATACATAGATGAAGTGACGGAAAAGAAAAATCATAAAAGGAGGAAAGGGCTAAAGAAGGGGAATCAGGAAAATAAACTAAATTCAATAAAAATGGAGCTAAGGAATATGATGGAAAGGTAAATATACTAGGGTAGATGGTGTACAAGAAGGAGGGATAGGTGAAAAAGTATGAGTGATAATAAAAGTGCTTGAAATAAGGAAAGATATGTGTCAACAAACCTATGGTAAAGTGTTGATAATTCATCAACGATCAAATTTTAGGATCCAAAATAGATCTATGGGATCTGCTTCAGAGAAAGAATTAACAAAAGGAGAATGTTGAGAAATATGGAATAATAAATCCATTCTCAGTTTGTTAGTACTTTGCATATGAGCAAAGGTTTGTGATTGGCATTGATTGAAGGCAACATAATCCACCATCGCATGCCAAGACCTATTTGGACAAGTAGGCACTTTGGAAGAATAAGCTTGAAAGATATTATCCATCTTCAATTCCATATTGTGGACATATAAAGTATCTAGTAGAACCACATTGCCCACATATCATGAAAAATCTTCCTCATCATCGGGGGATAAGAATGTCACTATGAACATACATGTACAACATCAACATAGTATCAAGTATCATAGAATCTTCAAATAACATCCTTACTACTTTTACAACAAGAAGATCAAAGGACCATGCCATCCATCCTCAGTTAGAGTAGCCAAGTTCGTAGTTGATAGAGAACGTACTATGAGAACATCAAGACTTGGTGGAACAAACGGGACTGTGCCAACTAATCTTGTAACTCCTTAATCTTTGTAGTCTTATTATCAATAGTGGAGTTAGTAGATTATAACTCATATATTTGAAAAGTGATCTAAAATTTAAGTTCTTGGACTTGGTTTCGAGAAAGACGATCCTTCTCACTAGTTGCAATGGTTAATTGAATCTTAACTTCTATCAACTATGTTTGTAGGGATAAAAATTCAACCTTTTCGGTTTCCAATAGTTTAATAGACTACTCCATTTTGCTAAAAACATCAGACAAGGTTTCCTTAGTGGAGCTTAGCTAAGTTGTGTATTAATGTAATTCATCCTTGGATTATTGCATGTCCTTGAGTAAAAGGGAAAATACAACTGCTAGACACATGTAATGACTACTAATTTCATAGAGCATTGAATATCTTTGCATAGAAAGGAAATAACATCACTTGCCACAAGGGAGTGAAGGAAAGGAATGAATATATCAAGGTTACTCTCTTTATATGCCTCATGCAAGAAGAGAACTTCATGATGTGGTAAGGACTAAAGCTAAAACTATTTTAGCAACACGCTTTAAGCGCTTGCATTGGAGCATTAAAGGTGGAGGAGAATCATTATCTTCATTGATAGGAGTTGGATCCTCAAGCAGAGCATGAGGAGGTATAGGATTCTGCAACAACAGGTGGTGGTAGATCCTTTAAAGGGGCAAAGTATGTTAAAAAAATGTGTAGATAAGAACCATACATCTCATTTGTCACATTATCCCTAGTGCCCTTAAGAAAGTGCTAATCCATCTTGGTACACAAATAAGAACTCCAGTCAATGGTAATGTCTTTAAGCACTAGCTTGGAAGTAGTAAATAACTCCTTAGAGAGGCAATTGGTACAAGGTTTTGTCAACATGAATTGGTCTTGAAGAAATGGGCAGAGTTGCTTCCAAAAGGGATAAAAAATCATCACAATAGATACATGTGAAGTGGTGACAATCCAATTAGAATCCAAGGGTTCCCGAGTTTGTATTTGCACAATAGTAGCTTGATAATGTATTTAGAAGATAAGAGCTAATGAGTAGCTAGGAAGGAATTACCACATGATAAGGAAGAGATAGAGTCTTCCCTAGACTTTTGGAGGTTAATTGAATGGGGGAATCCCCAATAGGACCCTCACTTTGCTATAAGAGGATAGGAAAACATGATAGAGGGCAGCATCCTTTAGAACTAGTGGCAATGATCGACCACAAAATTAAAATAAGTTGGCCTTATGGATAGCTCCCGACTCTAGCAATCTTGACTAGTCCTTGGAGACCAGTGGAACATATTGGATTGGTTGAGGTGCCATTCAAACGATAAACAATCACATACACATGCCAGACTCATAGAAAGGATGCCTATAAAATAAGACAAGCGACTGATAGCTCGGTGAAATGTAGACAAATAAGCACCTTGATCCCTATAATTAGTCAGTAAAAGAAAATAAATGACTACATATCGTACCCCAGACTACAAAATTGTGATTAATGCAACATACCACAAATCAAAAGAACCAATAAAAATCTACATAGGCACATTATTGACTAACACTAAAACACAAATCATCATGGATATCAAACAATGGACAATGTACCCCAACATTCTCTGTATCATGTCCATTGAGTTTATGATGAGTGTGTAGTGGTATGGATTAAGAGTTAATGAGAGGTTGATTGTAACTAATAATTATTACAATCAATGAAATTTTAATTAGGTGATAGACCTTACAAAGAAAACAATGGTTTAGTTCATTATCTATTAAGCCTTTATTAATTAATCTCATGGCATCAATGTATCTTAAATTGTGTACTTGACTTTGATGGTCTCTAAATGCAAATGCATTTTTCATGATTTATTATGTGTGGAGCTTTTTTCTTTGCGAGTGTGTGCATGAGTGATGGATGGTTGATTTTAGGAAATTCTTAAACTTGTCTGCTTAGTTTGGACAAAGCACATGCACTTGTGAACAATAGGTTCATTCTATTTTATCTAAATGGTGTGTGTTTAGCATGACATGCATGCACATTGGTTGACTTAAAATTATCATCTTTTCTTGGTAAGGTTGTTACGTAGAATTCGTGTGAGTTGGTTTAATGCTGGTTCATGTGTTGTGTCCAAGTAAATTCACTTGTGGATTTTGTGCACATATTTGTGTTGTGTTCTTTGACTAGAATTATTGGAGCTTGAGTTAACTATTTGTCATCACTTGAGATTTTTGTGAATGCTAATCACACTCCCTTTGCTACTCTCTCCCTAGTGAGGTATGTGCAAATACTATTCTTTCTCATTTCACTTCATTATGGTCATAGATGTTTTCTTATGATTGCAAGATTCACTCATTGCCATAAATACGAGATAATCTAAGTATCCCATGCTCTCAGTGCTTGTTTTAACCCATAAATGCATTTTTTAGTCTACACCCATGATTCATGTAATCAGGGTGTACATAACCCTTAGGTTGTTCCATATATACTTCCTCAATCAACTGTCCATTCAAGAATGCATTTTTGACATCCATCTGCCAAAGCTTTCATCCCTTAGATGTTGCCAAAGTAATGACGATTCTAACAGTTTCCATTTTTGCAATTGGATTGAAAGTCTTCTCATAATCAAGACTATACTTTGCACATAATCAAGACCATACTATTGTGCATAACCTTTAGCAACCAATTGTGCTTTGTATCTCTCACAAGAGATCCATCTGCTTTGCATTTCACTTTGTAAAACCATTTATAGCCAATGGGTGTTTTGCCTTCAGGCAACTTGACCAAATCTAAAGTTTCATTTTTAGCCAATGTTATATATTCCTCATCCATGGCCGCACACCAATTCTCATTACCAGTTGCTTCACTGAACTTTGTAGGCTATTTGTGACCCATCACTTTAGTCATGTAAGAAAAGTGTCTGGTTGAATGCCCACTATAAATAAAATTATCAACAATCTTTTTGACTCTCTCTAACCTTCTTAAATGCAATGCGCTATGTGATTCCCTCTCATGAGGTGGTATATACTTGCCTAACTCTAGACGTAGTAATAGATGGTATACCAAGTTCACTATGAAGATTGTAGATGATAGGTGTTTCAAAACCAAAAGTAAGTGCCCTAGTAACATCTTCAAACATCTTCTCTTTGCATTTATCTAATCTCCCCCTTTGTTAGTGGACATAGAACCATGACTGTGCAAGCAACTTGTCCATGAGTAGAGGATGTATCTCATGTAGGTCCACTAATAGTGGTACTATCCATAATACAAATTTGAGTGTGAGTACCATCTATTGGTCCATAAGAAAAAACCACATTTGAAACACCATACCATGAAGCTAGCTCATCAAACACTACATCCTTGCTAACCAATGTCTCACAGGTACTCGAGTTATAGCATTTGTAGGCTTTTCTATCTTGTGCATAGCCAATAAAGACACACTTAGAAGCCTTCGGATCTAGCTTCTTCCTCTTCTCATCTAGCACATGTACATAAGCAATACATCCGAAGAATTTAAAATGGTTAATATCTGGTTTGTGCCCATATAATTTCTCGTATAGTGTAAGATCATGAATACCAACTACTATAGGAGTTCTATTTAAGACATATATTGAAGTTACAATTGTTTTAATCCAATAATAATGTGTTTTAAAGTCCAAACTCCTTCTCAACATGTGTTTTAAAATCCTTGAAAGCATCTAGCACTTCATCCTTGTGCTTTAGAATATATAGCCAAGTATATATGCTGAAATCATCAATAAATGAGACATAATATCTTACACCATTTAAGGATGCATTATGTGCTGGACCCCAAACATATGAATGTACCAACTACAATGGTTTATACTATTTTTGATATGTCTTATAAACAAAAGTCTTGCTTGCTTCCCAAACTAGCAAGCAAAGCATACATGTCCTAACTCCATATATTTGAATTTTGGTAAACCAAGTATAATCTCCTTCTATTGCATCATTTTCAACCGTTTTATGTTTACATGTCCAATGTGCTTATGTCAGATTTCCACATCTCTAACTGCTCTAGTGTCATGAGCAAACATGGCTACCTTTAACTCGGGAATAGTAGCATCTAAGGTAAACACCTTGCCATCTCCTCTACCTTTAACAATCAGCTTGCAACCATTTTCATACTCTTCAATAAAACAACCATTTCTATTAAATTTGACTTGCGAATTCTAATTTTCCATTTTTCCAACAAATAATAAATTTTTAATGATAGATGGTACATACAACACATCATACAGACTCTTTTTCCTTCCATCATGCATGACTAGTGGTACAACATATGTATGCTTGATGTTATGTTTCGTATCATCACACCAGTACATACATAGCCATGAGAGTCTACAGTCATCTCATCAAACCATTCTCTATGTAGGGTCATATGATTTGAGGCACCTAAGTCAATATACCACTTTTTATCAACCTTGCCTTGCTTAGGCATACCCTTCAATACATGTGTCATAGTTACCATGCTATTTGCCTTTTTCTTTCATGTCAACTTGCTTTTTACGAGACTGTCTTTTGCTATATGTCCACACTTGCCACAATAATGTCAGCCCTTGTCTCTATTCGACTGGCCATGAGACTTCCAAGACCACCTTTGCCTCTAAGTGATCTCCCCATACCTCTAAAAAATTCCGATTCTCTTTGATCTTGTGCATTTTGATTCTACCAAGAATTTTGTTGCTACTATGCATAAGCATTTCAAGTGTCACCATGACCTCGAGAGGCTATATGAGTCGTGTCACCTCTTGCTCTATGACTAGAGTAAAAAACAATATCTCTACTCTGAGAGGTACTCGAACATGTATTCAAACCAAGTTTGACTTATTCATGCAGTAGCAATGTAAGTAACTCATCCAAGTCAGGGGAATTTGGCCGTATAGAAATCAATGTATCAAAGGCTTTGTATTCCTTACCCAAGCTATTCAAACTAACTAGAATCATGTCACCATCCTTGACCTTGATCCAATAGAAGTATGTTAATTTGCAATGGTTTTAATTTTCATGGTATAAGCCTATATGCTTCTGCCATTTCTTGGCATGTTATTGAGAACTACTACTTTAGCTGAATTTTCCATACATGAGTGACATTGCCATAGTTTTTCATAAGAATCTCCCATGCATCCTTTGGAATTCAATAGTTAATTATTTGCATGGCCATAGCATTTGATATGCATAAGGAGAAACAATGCAAAACTTTACAAGCTCTTTCCATCCATTGCTTATGAGCTCTCTGCTACTCAGGAGTAGGATTTCTATCGAAGAGCAATCTCAGTTCAGCTTCATCTCTAGTACACATAAATCCCAATAACCTCTTCCAATTAGGAAGTTTTGAATTCTAAACTTTCATAGCACAAATTTCTTATTGTCCAATTTCTCCCCCATAATCTGAGTGATATTATCAGTTCCTATTGCATTATCCATAATGCTACCACTTCAAGATAATGCAATGTCTTTTTAGCTAGATAACAATAGTGCACTCAACAGAGAGTAGTGTACTCTCTTCTTCCATTATTCATTCATTTTGTAACACACAAAAGTACTAAGTCTAGGTCATACATATAGTGTATGAAAATAGGTCACTGAATAGATATCTCTAACTTGAGTTAAGTCTGGCCGACTCATTATATAAAACATATAAGATGGTGGTAGCTAGCTAGAATTGTACAACTAAATCAGTCTAGATACTGAATCTCAACAATTGAGAGGCCCAACCTATGCATGCAATGCTCCATCTTATCTCTTATTAGGATTTGAAGGGAAAATATTGGTCACTGACACAACTCTTTATCTCACATTCTACCGATAGATATAGAGGGTGGCCTATACTCACATCCCCATCTAGCTAGACTAAGCTCACAATACTCAATTATTGTTGATGAAGATTGGCTTTGACATCAAATACTATTTGCTAATGAAAAGACATATGTAGGGAGGTAATGGACAAATCAAAAACTTGTGTTGTGCACAAAAAATTCCATATGTTATAGGAGGACAACGTTTTCTGGAGTCATAGGACATAGTATGCCCAGGAAGTTAGCTTTAGAATTGTATCGTGGAAATATTTGTTGATAATTTAATTGTTCTAGTCTATGGGGTATTGCCTATTTTCTCATAGTCAACTTCCTACCCAAGGGTATTGCCACCTTTCTTGGAGTGTGACCTATTATGACAAGGAATTTTTTATTTTCTCCCATAGCAAATTTTTTCTCTTTTTTCTCTTCCTACTCTTGAGCATGTTCCCACTTTTTCTCAAAGAGCATGTTAGCATGCTAGGGACCAAAGTCCTCTTCTTCCATAACCTGATTTCTATTTTTTTCCCTTTTGTTGTTCTTTTTCATTCATAGTAAAAACATTCTTTTTAAGAACCATCCATGCCACGTCTCTACAGAAGTGAATGAGCAAATAGTGAAGCAGTGGCAAGCGTTAGAGATGAGGGGAGAGAAGAACTATGCCATCTCATCAAAATAAGAAAGTCAACTATCATCAACAGCATGGAAAGTACCACTGAGCAATAGCACCCAAGGGGGAGAGGGACTAGCTCTTGTGATTGTCAAGATCCCTAGGGAGAAAAGTACTTCTTCAGGAAATAGCTATTGATTTTAGGAAGAAATCATTAAAGGCATTGACAACTTACACCTGGACAAAACTATTAGGGTTGACTATGAGCACCTTGTAAGGTGCCATCTAGAACTATTGGAGCTTGATAGGGAACTTTCCAAAGTCTAAATTATATGCCAAGATGAGGTCTCTTCCTTGAATTCTTTGTGCTTGAAGAAGTTGTCATGGTGAGCTTCGTGTCGAGCCTACATAGCTTCCATGCATTATAATGACATTTGACAAATCTCATCCAAATATTCAAAGTGCAAGAAAACCCCTTTTTTTTGTATATAAATACATTATAAAAGCCACCACTTATCTTATAAAAAGCACACTAAGCCAACATTTAGATAATATATTTCTAATTTTTACTTGGCAAGAATGCTTTATATGCACATATACCATTCATTCTTTGCCATTTTCAAATAAAATGAGAATTATTGTAGAGCATTTCATAAAATCGCTTTATTTTTTATGATTTCAAGATCAATTAGGTAGCCTGCTAATACTCGATACAACTACTAATAACCACCTTCATGCTTCTTTACTCCATTGCTCACATTGCACCACATCCTCGCACCCCTTTTTCCTATAACATGCCTGCCCCTCAAATTGCAGGACACGTCTTAGCAGCCCATCGAGAGATCAATCTAGAAGACACCACCCGGCACTCCCAAGGAATGACATGGGGTTTGCCAACTAGGGTCTCTCGAGTCTGCCTCGCAATGGAACTTATCCGGCCGTTCCCACTAGGATCGACCTGAAGTCCGGGTTCTTAGTAGTCGGGTCTTCCTAACAGCCTTCTAGCGTCGGTCTACAACTGCTCCACTTTGCGCAAATACAACTGGACCAAAGCAAACTCATACCACACTTGGTTCAAAGAGAATGGGAAACGAGAGGGATGCTTCGCTCGACCTCTCTGCCTGTAGGTCATTGTCCCTTTTCGGTCCCCTAAAATGGTATGAATCAGGTTTCTATCCAACATTGTCTAA
The DNA here is from genome assembly GCF_053477565.2 of Lygodium microphyllum. NCBI lineage: Eukaryota > Viridiplantae > Streptophyta > Polypodiopsida > Schizaeales > Lygodiaceae > Lygodium > Lygodium microphyllum. The sequence goes on from NC_141151.1 coordinate 101,019,194, forward strand.
GGTCATCGTCCGACTTTTCCTAACATTTCTCATTAACATTTCCTTTGAGGAAAGCTCTCGACTAACCGAGACCACCCTTCCGTAGGATAGATCCATTGGTCACATCCACCACGCTTCCCTCGGGGATTATTTTAGTTATCTAATTACCTACCACATTATGTTTGACACATAAAAGCAGCTTCCTTAATTAACCCGTTAATCACAGGTTTCTTTACGTAATTTAGGGCACTGACACGAAGACAAGATCAAACAAGATCAAACACTTCCTTAACTTATCTTCAGATTATTTTTTGTCTCATGCCCATACAAGAGAATTAAGTGTCCCTTTCTGCCTTCGCAGAAATAATCCTTCCGTTTCCTGAAATACATCAAGTATCATGCCCGAAGGTCATCCCAGCAATCTACAGGATTGCTGCTCCAAGTTCCACCCGTAGACTAGTACACGGGCCTCGAGATCCCATCTCGCACAAGCCTCTTGTGCGGGATCTAGAGGAAAGGGATTTATAGCCAGAGCCTCCCCTCGCACCTAAGCGTCCTCCCACTCCAAGCAGCACCCATGGAGAGACCTCTCACGGCGGGTTAGGTCCATATACCCGGTGCGTCTAACAATCCCCTTGGATAGGGCTGGATAGACACTCAGAGGTAACTGTTCTTGCCTCTCCCTCCAAGTTTTTAACCTGAAGCATTAAGTGTTTTTCCTTGAATTAGTTCCTTGAGCAAAGGAGATCAAATAATATACCTAAGTGTACAATCACAAACATTTCGGAGACCGTTTGTACAACCAACTGCTAAGGTGTGATTCCTTTTTCTTGGATGCTCCCAGCATCCGATCCTGGACCTTTTTCGTGGATGCTCCCAGCATCCACTCCTAGATCGTTCGTGACTTGGCGAGATCCCAATAATCTCAAACAAGATCATGCAAGTAAATGTTCTTGGTAAGTTAACTTATTTTGACTTGCTCTTTCCCTTGGGTTTTATCTTATGGTATCTTAACCCTAACCCAAAGCATTAAATGGTCGACCAAGGCAACGGACATGCCTTTATTCGCAACCCGATCAAGGGTCTTTTATTCTTCTAGTTCTAACCAAGTTCAGTTAACACACTAGGCAATGCAAGGTTCTTCATCTAGGCCTTCGGGATATAGTCTAGATGCATGCGTCCTTTCCATTTCTCTTAGTGTGGTACCATGCAGAGTTTTCTAATCATCCTTACCCATCATGCACATGGTGCATTTACTATATTTATACATCCTAAATGACCGTTAACTCTGGCAACGAATACTTATTCCTAATGCACCGGATCACATGTAACTTGCATATATGAAAGTCTAGGTTTTAATCCATCGGTGCAATTTAAATGACTATTCATGCATTGAATTGGTTTAAAAGCTATTATTTTATGTGAAATAATGCAAAAACCTTATTGTTTCATGTGTGTAAAGCTATCATTTCATGCATATAAACTTATGCAGACTCCATACTCTACAATTTCATGCATGCAACCTAGCATTTAGAGTAACAAAAAGTCCTAAGGCTTGTTCTTGTCCCATACATGTAGTTATAGAATATGCTTAATCAACATTGATTATAAAACCTAGGATATTCAAAAAGAACCTGGGTTTGATTTGTGATCGTAGGGGCATTTGTTGCGTTGGTCGCTCCGCTCGCCTCTCCCGCATTTCCGGGGCCAATGGTAGCTTTGGCGCTTACACTTCCTGCGACTCTCTTTTTGGGAGCCATTTCCACGTGGAGTTTGGATAGTCTGGTCCTTAACAGCCTTCAAGATGACCGACTTGGGAAGGAAAGGTCATGGGAAGGGGTCCTTCGCTGATGAGGGGTTGGCTTGAGTGTGGCTCCTCGAACCTTCACCACTCACCAACTCTCTCTCTCTCTCTCTCTCTCTCTCTCTCTCTCTCTCTCTCTCTCTCTTCTTCTTCTTCTTCTTCTTCTTCTTCTTCTTCTTCTTCTTCTTCTTCTTCTTCTTCTTCTTCTTCTCTCCCTCTTCTTCTTCTTTTCTTCTCTCCTTCTCCTACTCTCTCTCTTTCTCTTCTTCTTCTTCTTCTCTTCTTCTTCTCCTACTCTCTCTCTCTCTCCTTCTCTTCTTCTCTCTCTCTCTCTCTCCTTCTCTTCTTCTCTCTCTCTCTCTCTCTCCTTCCTCTTCTTCTTCTTTTCTCTTCTTCTCCTACTCTCTCTCTCTCTCCTTCTCTTCTTCTCTCCCTCTCCAAATCCTCTTCTACTTCTTTTTCTCTTCTTCTCCTTCCCTCTCTTCTTCTTCTCCTTCTCTCTTCTCTCCTTCTACCTCTTCTTCTTCTTCTTCTTCTCCTTCTCTCTCTCCCTCTTCTTCTTCTTCTCTCCTTCTCTTTCTCTTCCTCTTCTTCTCTTCTCTCTCCTTCTCCTTCTTCTTCTCTCCTTCTACCTCTTCTTCTCTTCTCTCTCCCTCTCCTTCTTCTTCTCTCCTTCTCCTTCTCTCCCTCTTCCTCTTCTTCTTCTCTTCTCTCCCTCTTCTTCTTCTTCTCTCCTTCTCCTTCTCTTCCTCTTCTTCTCTTCTTCTCTTCTTCTCTCCTTCTCTTCTCTCTCCCTCTCCTTCTTCTACTTCTCTGATCACAGGGGGTAGTTGCCTAGTGAAACGAGGAGGGGGGGGAGGGGAGGTTTCAGTCGGAACCCCCCCCCCCCCCGGGGTGGGGGGGGGGGGCACTGTTGCTGCCGCATGGAGTGGGAGGGGGGTTTCCTTGTTGGAAGCCCCAAGGGTTGCTGCTGCTGTCGCATGGAGGGGGTGACAAGCATGAGGGGGGGGTGCAGATGCTTGCCGACGTCCAAGGGGGGTGCCGTCTGCTCATGTCGAAGGGGGGGGGAGCTTGCCCTCCCTGCGGACCACCAGGGGGGCCCTTTATAAGGTGAGGAGGGGGAGGCTATATGCTAGGTGGAGGGGCGAGTAGCCATGCCACCCCCCACTTGGCTACCATGGGGAGGAGGCAATGATCATGGCGACGTCATCTGTAGTCAAGATAAGTTTTTTTTCTTTTTATAACTTACTAACCTTACTCAATCAACTAACTCCTTCTAACACAACTAACCCGTACACACACACACACACACACACACACACATATATGTTTGAAAAGATCGAGTTCGATTGGGATGAATGCCAATAGATCTTCTTGAGATGGATTTAATCTTTGGGTTTCAACGTAGTGTAGGGGACATTACATTTCTTGTCTCTCTTAGCCCATATGAATAGCCATTATGGCAAGAGTAAAAGAGGTGATAAAATTACTAAAATAGTGATCTTTTGATAGAATGCATAATTTTTAGTGATTACTACAACGATGGAGAGTGAAAATTTGTAGAAACTCAAGGCCAAGAGTGTTCCCCATGATTTAGACGGTTGTATATTTCCAAATTTCCAAGAATGAAGGGGTATTGAAAAAAATGTGCCTCCCTCTCTCGAGAAATTCAAAGCTTCTTTAATTACTAATTAGCACTTAGCTTGTTTATGTATTTTGCATTTACACTGCCAGTTTAAGTGATTCCACTAAAATTTCAGGCCCAAACAAACTCAAATTCGAGATCTAAAAGTACAACCATGTTCTTGACATCGTTTTCTATTGAATTGGCTTCCTAGATACTATTTCTTGTATCTAGATCATGTAGCTACTTTGTAATACTCAAGTTGCACCTTTTCAAATGGGCCGTCTAACAAACTCCACTTGACAAATGAATGCTTCCAATGCATTTCAAACCACTTGCTTTTTCTTTGAAAACTCCTTTGTCTCTTCATTTTTACAGCAAATGCTTCATTTTTTGCTTTTTTTTTGGTGTCTAGTTGCACATCTCAGATTTGCATCTTTTGAGGCCTCTATGATTGCACTATCATTGGTATTCTCTTTTTATGGGAGAGATTATTCATTTGCAATTTCGTAATCTTGCTCTTCACTTTCATTGTCTTCCTCTTTAGACTCGATTCGGGCTTCTAGAGGGGCTTTGTAGGAGAAGAGCAAGCTTTCTACTTCACATTCTTATCCTGTCTTGGGCTCTATTGTGGCCATATAATAAGGAGAGTAGTATATCCATGCTTCTATTTTAGTATCAAAATTGATTCCAATGGTTACTTTTGGTTGAGGAAAGAAATATTTGCCCATTAATAGTAATTTTGCTTCCTTTGGGAGTTGGCTTACAGCACATACTATCAAGGATGATGCCTCTATATTCTTTGGATTTTTTTTTCTGATAGCTCTTCATCAACTGATGTTCCATCTACTGCTCCATTGGAAGAGTCTAATGAAATCTCAATGGAAGCTAATCCATTCCCTTTTTGTGCAAACCAAATAGCTTTAGAATCTATGAATTACCACTATGATTCATCAATCTAATATGTTTGTAATGTTTGAACATGCTTGATTTGTTGTCTCCCTCATTTATCGTAAGTCTTACGAGCAAACCACCAAGATGCATGGATTGCTTATTGCTTCAAGTGTTTCAAGGATGAGAGCTATGGCTACCTCTCACATAGCTATGTGCACTATTTCACACACAAATGTGGTGAGCTTACCTTTGAATTGGATCGAGTGCCTCCTCCCACAAATCCACTGATGGCTCCACGATTCAAGATGCGCCCTTAAGCAAGCTACATCTCCAAGCTCGGAGCTTCTAGCTCCATAGCTATGCACGCAAGAAGGGATAAGAGCAAAAGATGATGATGAAGACAGGAGAAGAAGAGCCTCTCCATTGTCCCTCAGTCACACACACACTCTCTCTCCCTCTATCACACTGCCTCTCTTCCTCTCTCATGCACAAGAAGGAAGAAAGAACAAGAAGTAAGAAGAGAACAAGTTTGGCCACACACAAGGATGAGCTTCTTCATTCATTTCTTGACTTTTGTATATGCCCTATCCCCTCCTTGGATGATCATTCCCTTTTTGGTCTGGCCTTTGTCCATTCTTCTACTCTCTTTTCTTCTCCTTTCTATTAGTGTAGGCCTCCCTTGCCTAAGGTTAGCATTTCTTTGAGCTAGTTAATCCTTGTTCTTACTTCAAATATCCATGGTCTCCCCAATAGCAAGGGTTAAGAAATCCGATAAGAGTTTGGCTTCACCACAAAATAAGTCAATCAGTTAAGCAAAGCTCTATTAACTAGTAAGTACAAGCATCTCATACTGGAAGCAAATTCAAAATGAAAATTGCCAAGCAAAGCTCAAGACATATACATCAAAACATCTAAAAAGTGCACACACATCACAAATACATCCTAGAGCATAAGTGTCAATTTCGAAAGAAAATTTGGGATGCAAATGAGCAAGCAACGCTCAAGACATACAATCAAAAATATCCTTCCACTAGAAGAAAATTTGAAATGCACGTAAGAAAGAAAAGATCAAGACATATACATCAAAACATCTCAGAAGCCTAAGCACATCACAAATACATCCTGGAGCATAAGTGTACAATGAAGCTTCAAAATCCATAAGTAAGCATGGAAGCTCAAAGAAACTAATCAAATCCCAAGTACATCAAATATAGCTCAAATTCAAGTTTCAATGCATGTCATAACCATACATCAATGCTAAACATCACTATACGGCATGTAGCTACCTATTGTATGCTTACTACCCAAACTATTATTACAACAATAAGCACTTCAATGGCTGAGCTAATCAAGCCCCAATCAGTCCAAAAGTCTTTTTGGGGCATTAATATATCATCTAGGTATTATAAACATTCCCCATAAGCATCAAGAGTAGCTTAAGAAAACATCACAAGATCTAAAGATGGAGTCATTTGAGTCATTGTGAATATATTACATGTCACTCATTTGTCTCACACAAACCAAGCCTCCACTATAGCCCCATCATACTCTTTAGAAGAGTAATAGCTCTGATACTATGTGAAGATATGCTAGGGTTTGCACTAAGAAAACATAGAATATATGAACACGACTAAAATAAAATAAATAAGATAATAATGTAATATGCAACATAGAATATGTATTTAAAAAAACACAATTAGAGAAGAAAGAGAATTTTGAAGTGAATGAATCAATGTTTTAAATGATAGAATGCATATACAAGATGCTCAAAACCAATAAAATACTTGTTATCCAAACTAGAACTTTTTTGTTCTGTGTAAATAAAAAAGTGAAAATCACATAGAATCAACTCTACAAGCACTTAAATCTATAGCTTTAGTTGTACTCTTTGTTTCCAGCTATAGAACACCTAAACCCAATATCATATGCAAAAGTTATGGCCAAAATATAAAAGTGTTATCAAGCTACCATATTTGTCCATGACTTCTATAACATGCTATGTATCTACTCGAAATGGATAGAATGGTTTCTTCTTAGCTCAACAAGCTCTCAACAAGACTCAACTAAGCCTTACAAAGCTTGTCAATAAGTCAGGAGCATGCTGAAACAAGCTAAGTTTGGAAGAGCTCTTTGCAATCTGTAATTCTGTTCTTTCCAAAAAAATCCATGAAATTGCTTGATTGGGATTTCTCCACTATGTAAGGGAAGAGGTGAGGGAAATGGTCACGAAGTGAGAAGGCAGAAATCAAGCTGTAAAATATGAGAATGAGAGACTTACATGACTAGTATATATAGAGTCCGAGATAAGATCACTAAAAAAAGAAAGATGTGACCATTAAAAAGCTAAAAATTAAGAAAATGAAATATTTATAAAATAAACAAAAGCTAGTATATGAAAGAAATGTAATGTATCATTCTTCAATATCAATTCTGTCAATCAAATTATACATGGATCTCAATCCATGAAAAATCAGAGACACCATAAGGGTTTTCTTTATTCTTTTTCCCACTTAGAAAATAGATCAAGACCATTATGCAAGCATTAAGACATAACATATCATAGAAAACCACAAACAAATGCACTTTTATTACATCCAATGCAAAAGCTAAAATGATTACACTTCCCATTAGAGTTAGATGTTCACATGTTTAATACACTCCAATACTTATTTATCGAGACTTTCTCTACCAATACATCTAGCATATAAATTTCAATATCAAAGGTTAGTCTTCCATCTTTGTTGCACTCTAACCAGATCCAATTGGCATCCTTTTTTCATCCATCATCGATAATGAAAATGCATATATGGTGAAGAATGTATAATCAAGAGTCGAAATATAATGCTAGTGCTAGGAACTCTACATGAGTATGCATCACCTCTATGCACACCATCCACCTTATACCAACCTTTTGGATACGAATGACTCTTCACCTATACATATGCAAACTAACATTAAGGATTGGTCTACATTAGTAGCAAATGAACATCAAGGATTGGCTTAGATTAGTAGCCTTGAAAATATTCATGAAAACATCAATTGGCAAAAACCAAGAAAGACCCATACATCTTGGAGCTTTGGAGAACTTTATGTAGCAAACAAACATTAAGGATTGGCCTAGATTAGTAGCCTTGAAAATATTCATGAAAACATCAATTGGCAAAAACCAAGAAAGACCCATACATCTTGGAGCTTTGGAGAGCTTTATGTAGTTGCAAATATGATTTAACATACTTGTAACTAGTTGCATTGACCACTAATTAAGGATTGGCCACCCACTAGATCAAGTCAAATAGCAAGAAGGTGGAAGAAGTTTAAGAGCACCATATGGATTCAAAAATGTAGGCACTATATGTTTATACTTGTTTTTTTTTTAAGAGCTGAGAAGGCTATTGCAAAGACTCCTCAACCACTATCAAGTTTTTGCATATATTAATATGCAGAGCTTCATATGTTTCAACTAAGATCCTCAAGCGTTTCCCCTCTATTAAATTTGATGGAAAAACATCTATAAGGAGATAACATACATATTAGTAGATGAAATTTAATGTCTATAGACAACGTAACCAACAAAATGAGTATTACCATAGAAACTTAAAATTTGAGAGGAATACATTATGTTTGTCATGGGGACAAGCTTCAAATCCTTTTGCAATGTAAATATGTTATATTGTTGCAACTAGATTACTGTCGTTGCACCTCCTTAAACTTGAGAAATCTATATTTCCAATTATTCTTCAATAGTCATGATGCCTTACTCAAGGAGGGCCTATTTCTCTTGATTGCATATACACTATAAATCTTTCTTTAACATTGCTACTATCCATTGTCCATGCTCATCCTTTATATTATGAACACAAGTAGCATCAATGGAATCTTGATGATGCCATTGATGACTTGCAAATGCCATCAACCGATTGAACAAGAATAAACTTGTAATTCTTGGGAGGAAGAAGGCATGGAGATAGCTACTAGAAAGGGATGAATGGTGGCTATGGAGCACCAAATGACAATGGTACCTTTGTGGCTATGGCTATGAATGTGGAAGGAAGGAAAGATTTGTGGAATGGAGAGGGAGAACACCAAAAGAAAGAGCAATACTTAGAGAAACACAAAAAAAGCTTTTCTTTAACTATACACAACATTAAACAAGTTTTTAAAGGAAAGTGAGGACTTTTGGAAGAGGAGGGAAAAAATTCAAAATTTTTGCCCCACTTTTGGATGTCTTGTGAGGCCCACCTACATGGTGGGGGGCATGTTTTTTTTTTTGGGGGGGGGAGGGAGGGTGGTGGAGGTAGGGAATACGTCTGCTTATGGTGGGCTTAAGGGGGAAAAGGGAGTTGATAAAATGTCCACACCACCTACTCTCCCATTGGTCCACCTCAAATCTCATGTCATTATGATCTTAAGCTAAAGGGTCCTGTTTTAGTGCATATATTCCCTAATGGATGGCGGGGCTGAAGTTAATTTCCATGTGGATGATTGAATGGAACAGATGCATCCTAAGGCCAAGGAAGAATGCATGTTGCTATGGACAAGTGTAGATATGTGTGGTTAAGGTCGAGAAGGTTGGTCCCTGTGCCGAGTTCGAGATGGTGGGGTTGAGTGAAGTGCAACTAGGGTTGATCATGCGAGTTAAGATTGAGAGAGGAGGATTGAGAAGAGGTGTTAAATTTAAGAAATCAAGGTTGGGACCATGTGCATGTGGTACCCCTATAGTTAGGTTGAGCAAGCCTAATCTGAGTGGGTAGGGCCAATTGGCCAAGTTGATAAGTCCAAGGGCCAAGTAGGCCTCTTTTCACACATCCAAGTACCAAATAAGGAAGAATAAAAAATGAGAAAAATAGAAATACATATGAATTTAAGTGGACCAAGCTATATGAGTCTTTACCTAGTAAAAGTTCTTGGTACAATTATCTTAGGTTGGTAGGCAGGTCAAACCACCACTTAGAATGAACTTTTTTAAATATCTTTTAGTTGGTTTGTGTTGGAGCAGTTGGTTACCAACTAGCTCTTGATATCTTTATCAAATTATGCTTAGCCTATCCCTTATGGAACTCATGCCTTGATCTTTGTTAGGGGATAGGGTGAGAGCGTGTTCTAGGTTATGTTGTATATTTTATTTGAAGCAGCTTGATGCTCATTATTTTTTATATGTGTGCAAATCAATCCATGGGTTTGACGGCTTGAGTTACCCTATCCCGTGGTCGCCAACAATGAGAGGTGCAAATAGGTCCAAAAGTGAAGAAAAAAATGAAGCATTGAGGTAAAAATGAAGAGGTGCCAGAGTTTTCTAAGCAAGTTTGTCTAGAACGCATCGGAAGCATTCATTCATCAATTGAAATTTGTTATATGGCCCATTTAAAGAGATGCAACTTTAGTGTTACAAAGCAGCTACTTGATCTAGAGTCCAAAAATATCATCGAGGAGGCCAAATCAGTGTTGGCCTAAATCCACAATGAGTCACCACCAAAATTGAGAGAGGCCCCTCCTGAAAAGATGAGAGGAGAGAGAGAGAAAGCTTGAGCTCTTGCAAGACACACAATACAAAAAGAATGCATATAAGATAGGAAGCTGAAAATCCTAGCATTTCTTCTTTTTCTCCACTATAATAGTCTACAAAGAATAAAAAGAGAGTATAACATACATAATATATAAGTAGTCTATAGTGTGAATACGCTAATTAGAAAGATGACTACATAGATATTCTATGACTCGTATAGATGGGCTAATTGAAATCTAGCTATAAAACATTACTAGAAGTATATACCAATATATGTACTAACCACATTAGTGATATGAAAGCAGAAATGATCATATATATGAGTGTCAACTTATGTTGAGCTTGGTATCTCAGCACTTCTTTTTGAGCTCAACTCCAAGGCATATACTCTAAGTAAGCCTAGAAATCATAAAAGCTTTTCTACTCCTAGCGCCTTGGTGAAAATATGTGCAACCTGCTTCTTTATGCTCACATATATGAGATCAATGTCACTTGTCAATACCCACTCTCTAATGATATGGTAATGAATGTCTATGTGTTTCATGTATGTATAAAATATTGGGTTCCTTTCCAACTATATTCTACTCATGTTCTCACAATAAATGGCAATTATCTTACCTATATGTATCCTCAAATCATCAAGTAGCTTTTGCGTCCAACCTATATCACATGCTATCAACAGGTTTTTAAAGCATTTTTTATGCATCTAGGAGTTTATTCCGATATCATGATTTTATGCTCTTTCCAAGCAAGGTAGAATGCCCTAAAGTGTACAAAAAAAGGGGAAAAAAAAACATCGTATTCATGTGCACAATCATATCTTTTCATGATTTTCACTATTTGTATTGTGGTGATGTAGAAGATAGCACTGAGAGAAAACTGGTGCTACTACCTTCCTTATACTAAAAACAAAGATCTATTTGCATTATAAAGGATTCATTATTTTTGGTTAATAGGTGATGATGATTGACACCCTTTCTTGATGTGAATGAACTTGACAAATACATGGATATAAAGGCCATGTTTGTCATACTCACCCAAACAACCCCGGGCCCTCGTGGCAGGAGGATATAGACACTATAAACTAATTTATCAAAAGAATGTATTTGTAGGTAGATATAATCTCCAGATTGAGAAGTACTTAAACATATAGGTGGCTAGCACCTTGCAACACAAACAAAGGGAGCACCCCCTAGCTTATCACTGTGGCCCCTCTACGGCTCTCCTATACCCCAAGGATTGGCCCTAGGATGTGCCATCTCAACATATAACACATACATACAAAGTCTACTCTTTACAATATTCGTTCTAAGAGATAGTATATTCCTCACCAATTCCCAAGGAAATGATGATACTAAACCTATAGTATAGGGAGCCTCATACTCATCATGGGCCAATAATTTGAAACCAAGTACTATGCATCTAGGAGATAGTTCTCTTTATACCATGTCAATGCAATGCAATGCAAAGTGGATGACTTTGAGTGCACAAACATTTTATTAAACCAAATTAGCATTGTGAATGTGCTCAAACATTCTTTCCATGATTTTCTTTCACTATAACGACTTTGTTGTGATGATAAGGCAGTGCCAAACTACTCCATGCCATTGTACCTCTTAATACTTAAAATAATGTTGAAATATTTATGAAAAGTGTAGCAAACAAATTAGATGTTGAACCATATTTAGCACATAAAATCCCCTCTTTCTCTATTGTTTAGGGTTTTGCTTGCGATGGGTAAATTAAGAGGTGTTTCCACATATGTTTCTTCATAATGTAAGTAATAAATATACACTAAAACATACAAATGGGGCTAAGCTAAGGCAAATCCTCATGCCCTACCTCCATTATACTTGCAAAAACATAACCCTAAATTTTCATGTGAATATGATAATTTATAATCTCTTCAAGTATTTTCCTTGTCCATTGGTAACCCTAGTACAAATTCATCGCATGAGGCAATACTAGTAAATAGTGATATAGATTTGCCGCATGAACTGGCAACATCTCTAGCTTGTGATGTAGATTTGTCACATGAGATAGTATTGATATATTTCTCTATGAAGATTCACTACATGAGATAGCATGGATTATTTATTTTCTAATGTGAAACACTTAAGAGTATCAAGATTCATTATTATTTCCCATTTTCCTCCATGGAAACACAATTTTCCATGATTTAGCTCATAAAATTGATGATTTAGCATAAAATTATACTTTTGCATGCTTTGAATAAAGTGTATAAATGATTAAGACTTCTTGTTCATGTTGATAATTATGATAGAATGAACCATTTTTAAACACCACAAACCAATTTCAACCATAGGAAAGCAATATGCATCATAAAAGCAAGAGGAAGTCCACTTACACATAAAATTGTATATGCACACTTTGTAATTCGAAAATGGGAAGCCAGAGATGCAATTTCCTAGCCATTGATGCTTCTTTGATCTATCCCTTGCATTCCATTGTGAGAATCGATACCCATTCCCCCTCATTCTCTCAACCTATATGAATCACGTTTATAACGAGAAGAGGAGAGAGAAAGACTGAAATTGATCTTGCTAAATACTACATCATTTCTCATGAGAATCAGAGCGATGGAGAGCAAAAAATTCGTCCAAGAAGAGCATTAAGCTTTTACAAATAAACATACAAATCAAAACACAAATAGAGCTCATATACTATCTCCTTGACAAAAACAAGGCGTGAAGATCTACATGGGATAGGCCAAGCATAATCTGATAAAGATCCAAAGCTAATCCCTAACCAACTACTCCAACATAGAGTGGCTAAAAATAACTATCAAAGGAGTCATCCTAAGTGGTGGTTTGACCTACCTACCTAACTTAGGACAACTAGACTAGGAACTAGTAGGCGAGGAATCCTATAGCCTAGTCTATAAAAAGTTACTTATTTTTCATTGTATATAGTTTTCTCTTCAATATTTTATACTTGGGTACATAAAAAGGAGGGAGATGAGCATACTGTGACCCAAGGAGAATAGGGCATTGGCTTCAGGTCTTGTCTCAGTATCCAAGAACCTACCAAGCTCTTTGAGGCGATACTAAATTATTTTTTCCACATTCACTTTAATTTTAGCTCGAATCTTCCTTATTTCTTTTTTGGCTAAATGTCACCCCTAAGAAGGACAAGGATTGGCCTCGGGTCTGTGACTCGTCCCCAGGAACCTACTAGGTCTTTGCAAGGCAACGATCATCTAATCTTGGAATTTTTTATTTTTTTATGTTCTTATTTTAGAAGGTTAGAACCCCTTTTTACACACCTCTTTATATTAGGTTTTCCAGATATTTTTATAGTTTTCTATCTTTATTTTCGATAAGCTTTCCTAGCTATCTCACAACTAATAAAAGCTTCTAGTAGAAATAGTTGCCTAGTAGGTTAGCAAGATAGGGACACTAAGAACTACCTCAAAACATATCATTAAATGCCTGACAATACCTTTAGAGGAGGCAGACAACTACTTAGACCTCCCCCAAATAGACTGAACCAAATCTTGGAACTTCATTCCTTGAGTTGTCGGTCCCCAAAAGAAGAAAATTCTCAAAAAACACATATATATTCAGATTAAGGGATGAAAAGCTCCAAAAGGAAGAATATCACCTAGACTTGGCTACAAAAAGCTTCTGATGCGTAGTAAGAGGCTTCCTCTGAGCACTTATTTAGACCTATCTAGTGCAATACTAAAACAGAAATGGCCCTCTTAGCCTTATGAAATATAACCATACAACACATCATTCACTAGTAGGTTGCTTTTAGAAATCTACTGATAAAAGCAAACTCTACTAAAGCACAGAACTAGACCAAGGGATGGGCTGCTTAGGACCTACAATAAATGCATCAAATTATTACCTAACTCCCCTACATAAATGGCAAGGAAGGGGAAGGGCAATGATCAAGCTTTTTGAGCGAGCATTTGAGTGAGCTTTTTTGGGCAACCTCCATTTCTCGTTCCACATAGTCCACTTATTCCACCCCTAGATTTTTCCTCCACCACCACGGCTTCCACCATCACCACCATGACTTCCTCCACTGCCACCACCACCACCGTCGTTGTCACCACTGTTGCCACCACCACCACTACCATCATCTCTACCGTTACCAATATCGCCACCTCCACCACCACTACCATTACCCTCACCACCTCTACGATCGCCACCACTACATTCACTTTGTGTGCCTCTCTTTCTCTCTCTCTCATCTCTCATTCTTAGTTTCTCTCTCTAGGTGTATATTCCCTTTTTCTCTTTCTAGCACACTTGATCATGGGGAATGTGGGCTCAACTACCCAAAATTATGTGGATACAAAGCAATCACATCTGCTAACATAGTCTCAGTAGAGTATCACCCCGACATGGAACACCACAGCACACATATCTCTCTCTCTCTCTCTCTCTCTCTCAAATTTATTCATGTCTTTACTCTCTCGGTTTAGGGTTGTACATGCAATTTCTCTCTCTCACTCTACATTCTCTCTCTCTCTCTCTTACCTATATATATACATATATAAATCTCAGTCACTCACTCACTCTCTGTGTTTATCTCCCTCTCTCTCTCACTCACTCACTTTCTCTCTCTCATGCATGTGATCAGTCCACATTGTATAATAATGCCTCACATCGGATTATGACATGTGTTGTAACAAACACTTCTCTTAAATCCTAAAGATCTCTCTCTCTCTCTCTCTCTCTCTCTCTCTCTCTCTCTCTCTCTCTCTCTCTCTCTCTCTCTCTCTCTCTCTCTCTCTCTCTCTCTCTCTCTCTCTCTCTCTCTCTCTCTCTCTCTCTCTCTCTCTCTCTCTCTCTCTCTCTCTCTCTCTCTCATAATGCGAATGCTATGTGGCCACTATGTTTTTTAAACTTTAATTGCAATGGATTGATAGCTCCCTCCCCTCCCCCCCAACAAATTTGATACAATACAATTCATACAAGCAATCCAAATGTACATTTATATTATGTTAACTTTGGAAATTGTACTTTTTGTTGACAAATTAAGAGAGACTATGTCATCAAAGGCTTGTCAAAAATTTGAAAGAAGCCATCCAACTGAGTTATACTAAGAGGTAGTGTTGGCATTGCATTGCTGGTCACACTGTAGGTGGTGTTGGAAAAGTTCTTCTACTTCCAAATACAATGTGCAAATCTTCATCAATGAGTGTCGGTTGGTGTATAAACATGTTGGCATTTGCATCCATTTCAAGCACTCAAAGGTACACATAGTATAGGTGCTTGCATACCAAATACGTTATTTCTTCTACGATATGGTCTATGAAATCCTAGCAATTACATGTTGGATTCTTTGCAATGTGCACATCAGAACACTCTTGTAGGACACTTGAGTTAGGTTTCTTTAATTTGAAAACCTCATGCTTCAAGGGCTTTACCACTATCTGGCCCTTCATAGTTGCATCTAAAGCCAATGCTAAGTTCATTTTCCCTGCAGCTTGTGAAACACCTCTTTGATATCTACATGAGCCCTTGTTAGCATCCACCTCTTGTGCTGCCTTTTGCAAAACAAACCCACCACTCTCCAACATGTCGATTGCTTCTACTATCAAATTTGTGCCTCATGCCACTAGCCATACTTGTGGAACCTTGGGCAATGCGCAATGAATGGAAGAACAAATTTTCCATGTATGCATAGTCCACAATATCATTACAAAGCCACATGAACTGACGCCACATTCCATGTGGATTGCTAGCTTCTCCTCTTGAGATGGACCTCTCCATGATGCCCCAAAACAAAGGTGTAGAAATCCCATGCATCATATTTTTAATAGGTTTTTCGCATTTTTCCTCTCTAGCTCCCAACCATCCTTAACATTGCATACGACAACGAGAGTGGGAATCCTTCTTATAGTCCAAATGGTGTCATGAAGGATTGTCTCCACCACCATTTCCTCCAAAGAATGTGGTGATACTATTCTTGATTGGTCGAAAGGCAAAGGGCCTCAAAGTTTAGTTTTCTTGTACCCTTTATTCTAGGTAAGTTTTTGGTCATATACTCAGGCCTATCAGAGGCGTTGGCTTCCTCAGACCCCACTTTCCCATCAACCTTACATTTTCTTGCGACAATCACATTATCCCCTTAAAAATTGTTGGGGTAAAAGGCCCTTGGGCTTGCCCGTGTGCCAGCCCATGTACAGTGACCGCCCATATTCTTTATTCATATATATATGAAAGTGCAATAAGGCTGCCATAGAGTTTTTGGATAGCACCTACATTGTGTGTGCTCTTCTCTCCCGCATCTCTTGCATCCCTTTCAACTGATATTAGAGCAGGTCCTTCGCCAGCACCTCCCAGCCTTCCCCGGCATCTACATGAGGTATGAGAGCTTGCTTCTCACTCACTTCTCATTCATTCTTTGACATGAACAGTAGGGTTTCAGAAGGCAGCCATAGCTTCCATCATTGAAGCTTGTTCTCTTCACCTCTTGCTTGGACTTGTCCTAGGCTTGTGTAGGCCTATTGTAGGCCTTCATTGGGCTCTTGCTTAGCCCCTACCCACCCTGATTTGGCCCCTCAAGTACAGTAGCATGCTCACATTTTATTTGTGTATGTTTGTAAAAATGGCGCAAAAATCACTCTTTTTGTCATATCTCGGGCATTCGGAACCTGATTCAAGCAAGGTAAGAGTCTAAGTTGGGGTTTTTGCATGCTCCGGATGCGATGGTGATATTGGATTTGTCAAATTCTGATGAAAGAATACTCTGCAACAGATTTTAGTTCTGAGATAGCATGTATTTATGCCTATGGCTTATGTGATGCTTCTACTGATGTCTATTGGTATCGGATCACTTGTGGATGTTATGCCTCTTATGTGAGATGCATTTGGAGCTGATTCAGCTCAGCCATTGACTATTTTGAATAGTCCTAGATCTGTCCAAAACAGGGCAGCCACCTGTTACTTCAATTTTATGCTTATAGGTCTTGGCATTTGATGCCCGATTGGTGCCTATACATACGGAAATGTATGCCTATGGTTTGCCTATGGATTTGAGCTTGGATTGAGCACTAATTTTCTCATTTTACAGAGGTTATATGCTGCTGAAAAATTCAGGGTTGAAGCTATTTATGCTATAGTTGGATTATATCTATTGGTCACACGGTGCTCCCGGCTACTCGGTATGATGTCATGATGTATTTGGACTATGCCACATGTCTTGTTTATGCTCCAAAATGCTTTTGAGCTGAGATTAGATCTTGATTTAGGTTTGACTGTCACTTCTTTGCATTTGGCATTTCATCTATGACATAGTTTATGCCTAGGCTACCCAATATGGGTTATGATGTCTTGGTGAATGCTTTATGCTTTGAATGTGGATGGCAATTGTTTGAGCTCGTCTCAACATTCATTTGAGTATTCCCTTGAGTAGTTGGACATTGACTCGACTTTTTTCGTTATGACCTTGGATGCTATATGGAATTTGATGCTCCGATTATGGATCTTGGCTATTACTTGGAGATGCACTTACAGGTATTGAGCAATGAATTGCTCCCTTGTTTTGGCAGTTGCCTATTGAGCTGTGATTGCTTGTTTGAATTTGCTATGCAGGATACTTACTGATCAGTGGACTTGGATAGTGCTTGGAATTTATAGTTATGGCCGTCCTGCTTCTCTGTTGTATGGCATCTATGCTATTTGGGCTGCTATTGCCCGTGTATATCAAGGAGCAGTTGATCTTTATGGCCACCCGTGTATGCACATGGTCTGCTGCTATGCATTTTACAGAGCCTCTTACTTGGATGCTTTTACATAGATATTTGGGCTTTTATTGGAGCTTGATTATTGAGGGTTTATTTGCCACCTGCCATTCTTGGTTGGACATGTATGTCAGTACATGGTATGAGACACTACAAAGTTATGTATACTCCTATGTTTCGGGGATGCTCATTCATTTATAGCTCCGAGGCATGCTTATGCTTTTATGGTTGTGAGCTACAATGGTTTCATATGTCATGCTTTTGTCTTGTCCGTGCGGGATCTTTTGCATCCGTGGTTGATGCCTTTGTGTTCTCCCCTTCTAGTTTGGATGAGTCCCCTTTGCAGTATGCTATGACGACTTCTAGCTCTTCTAGTCATGCAAACAGTCCTCTTGATGAGCCTATTCTCTCTAACGAAAGTTCCCCTGATTCTTTGAGCTCCTTGGATGTATTCAACAGCCCTACTCATGCTATTATAGAGCAGTTGTCCTCTTCTACATGTTTTATAGGTTCTGTTTGCTTTCATTGTGGAAAGACAGGGCATGTGAAGCATAAATGCTTCAAGTGGATTAGAGAGCAGAAAAGATTGCACCGCACTAGACATGAGAGTAGAGTTAGTGATACAATAGGTGAGACCACTGTTGATAGTGGTATGGTGCATGTAGTTATCCATAATGATGCACCTGAACGTAGACTCCTGGCATTGTGTTACCCTGTAGATTACTTGCTCAATGATATGGACTATACCTTTGATTGGCTTTTAGGCAGTATGGCATCTTGTCATGTTACTCCGCACAAAGCTTGGTTCTCTTCTTACAGGGAGGTTGACGGATGTATTTTTTGGGGCCTTGATCAGGATTGTCATGTTATTGGTATAGGGGATATACACTTGGCTTTGCCAAATGGGTCTTCTCTTATGCTCCATGATGTCTTGCATATACCTATGCTCAGTAAGAGCCTAGTAAGAGCCTAATCTCTGTCAATTAGTTGCATGGTGCAAGATATTATGTCTCTCTTGGGGATACTTCATGGAAAATCCATCATGGTTGCTTGGCATTTGCTAGAGGTGCTAGATATGGCAGCGATTATGTAGTGCATATCTCTCATGTGGGAGATTCTATGGTTGAAGTTACGCAGATACCACATGCATTGTTATGGCATTGTCACCTAGCCCCATGTACGACACAGTGAGATGGATGATTTATGTGATATGGGCTTATTGCATGCTCTTCCCCATGCTACTTGCCCTCATTGTACTCATGGTCCGTGCAAAGCCTTTTTGGCTTATGACAATTGTGTGAGGCATGCTCCTCTAAATCTAGTCCATGTTGTAGCATATGGACCTATGCCTTCCCAGTACTTGGTGGAGTGTCATATTTTGTGACCTTCATGGATCATGCTACCCACTACGTTTGGGCTTACCCTTTGGTATGGATTGAGGATGCTGTTACTATGCTTGACATGTTTATGGATTCTGCTGATAGCAGGCCTAGATGCTTGCACATGGATTATGAGAGTCATGCTATCTCTCCTAGCTTACAGATCTCTTGTCAACAATATGGCATTGATTTCTTATGCCCACGGTATTATGGGATTGCTCATGGCATGTGCCTAGCTTTACAGGCAAAGGTTGCTTCTATGCTTACCACAACTAGGTTGTCTTATAGCTTTTGGGCTGAGGCCCTTATGATGGCAGTCTACTTGGCTAATTGGACGTCATGTTTCTCTTTGGATGTTATTACTCTGCATGAGGCATGGAGTGGCATGGGACCCTCCTATGATCAATTGAGGATGTTTGACTGCCAGGCATCTGAAGTATGCCACATGAGCCTATGTCACGCAGATGCATACTCCTTGGTTATGAAGATGGTGACTTTACGGCTTACAGGTTTTGGGATTTAGATGCCCAGCAGGTTCTAGCAGCCGTCATGCTGTCTTTTATGAGACGCAGACACCTCTCAGGCCTCTTGATGCGCGTTCAGTGCACTTTATGTGGCTGATTCTACAGCCATATGTTAGTCTTCCACTTTGCTGAGGCCGCATATTGTCTTGAGACCCCATTTGACTTGTGTTCAGGATGTTGGCCCTCTTTCGATGATTGACCTTGGAGAGTCTATATGCTCTCCGCTATCTTTTATGCGTTGTGCCAATGCTATGTGCCACTCTGATACTTTACAGTCGTGCACTTATTAGTTGTGTTGCTTGCTTCATGGGAAATAGTCATGGTTTGCTCTATTGTCTAAAGCTATAGGATCACTTATCTCCTGGATATCATGGACTCAGGGATGCTTGAATCTTCTTGTGAGGAGGTTCCCACCACTTATTGCACGGCTTGCTTTCCGATTGGGCATTGGGTGAGATGTCATGATTCCTCACCTTGTCTCTTTTCTTTTCTTTTCTTTTTTCACTCCTGGCCCATTGGCCTTTTAGTGGGAGGTTGTTGGGGTAAAAGGCCCTGGGCTTGCCCATGTACAATGACCTCCCATATTCTTTATTCATATATATATGAAAGTGCAATAAGGCTGTCATAGATTTTTTGGACAGCACCTACATTGTGTGTGCTCTTCTCTCCCGTGTCTCCTGTATCCCTTTCAAAAATAATGACATTGATGCAATTCAGTTCCTCTTGCCACCTCCTCAACCATTATTTCCATTGCTCGAGGTGTGGGGCTAATTCCTTGTTATAGTCGACTCAAAAGCTTCTTTGCACTAGGTTCTGCACCAAGGAACTTTCCACCCATGAATGCATACCATTTTGTGCTATGTAGTAGAGCATTGGCTAGATCACTAACACATGTATTGTACAAGCTGATAGATCCCTTGAATCCCTCCCTTGCCAACCAACTTGCATGCATTGGCTCTGCTAGGTTTGTGGTCGGCATATGAGCAATATCCTCCACCACCTGGATAAAAATACAGCACGAGAGGGTATGGAACGTGAGAAAACGAATGCACAACACATCACATTCTACTATTACACATTAGTCTTACCCCGACAAAGTGTCACCTCCAATGTGGATATCTGATATGCCATCAACTAAGCCAATAATCTATTTCTAGTTTATTGCAATCTACAACTTTCCCTAAGGCCCACCAAGACCAAATGAATTGATATTGCATTGTTGCATCATCTTCCATGGCTGCACACCTCCACATGCGGCAAAAGTGCTTATGTTCATCTTGGAAACTCTTGTGTAGATATAGTGATGTGTGTATTTGGAGAATTTATTCCTAATGAAATAGGAAAGATATCTCCCTTCCTTGCATTACATTGTCTGATCACCATTGAACACTATGCGAATGGCCCTCTAGTTGTTGGCAGCTACCTTGTCTTCCATGAATCCTTGAAAATCAGTGCTTGGGTGTCCACACTTCTCCATCACTTCATTTATCTTTGTCCAAAAAAAAGCTTGTGCATATGTATCCTCTTCCTTCATCTCACATATTACCAGAGTCATCAACTCTTATACATTACAGAAACACAAGTCATGAATGGAAGAGTAAGGAGAACTATGTTCGTTAAGTTTGTGTTGTGATGGTAGAATTGTGTAAGAGAAACTACCTTGGATCATACACGTGCTGCCATGGTGGTCCAATCATTAATGCAATGCACGTGGTTGAAGCATATCTAGATATTGCTTAGGTCCCTAATTCCATTCCTTTACATACGATTAACTAAGTCAGCCCTTGAGGCTGGCCCAATCGTTGACATTTTGAATATAAAGCACCTACTATCATTGTCAATGACTTGCCCAGGAAATAGGCTACCATGGAAAAATTTGTATGCACAATGTTGCTTTAACTTTAGAAGATGAGATTCCATTTCTTGATCACTCTCAGCACGTGCTACACACATACCATATGTTTGAACTTGCATGCACAGAATATTGATCTTCATATGCATGGATTTTTAATGATATTTTGGAATGTGTTGTGTGAATGGAATGATATGTTACCTATTTCTCTGAAAGATTGGTTGAAGTCCCTCAAGAATCGTCAAGATTCTAGTGTTAGACATGGGGACATCTTGCTCATGAACCAAGGCACTCGTCACTAGCCTTCTAGCCACAGTCATTTGCAGGTATTGAGGTTCAACTACACTAAAGTCTTTTACCATTTCCTCTATCTTTTGCACCTCTCTTTGACATTATCTCTACACATGCCTCTTTGCACCTCATGGTTGTGTGTGCCTTGATGGATGAATAGTCTTGACATTGGGTTCACTGACATCACATAATACACTACACATTCACACTTGGAGAGCAGGATGGGGGGTTCTTACAATAGAAGCATCCAAGGCTTCTGAGACTATCACTTGACATTTCGACAACCGGTATGATGGTGTTGAGTTTACATGTATGACATGTATTGGGACTTGATTAGTATGATTTACTTGCAATAGGGTACTAGAATCATGTCATGCGACACCACAATCATTTTAATGAGAGTGGATGAATGAAGAATCTTGTACCTATCCATGCCACCTTGTAGAAATCGAATTGCTAGCACAATTTTTTTTGGGAAACTCTAGTTCTTTGTACATTTTGTTCGGTGAATAGTACTAGGGAATGCTATCAATGTTGAGGTGGGCTTTGTCTAGTAATGGCCATCGTACTTTTCCTCCATACCCTCTATTGGATGCATATTGTCTACTATTGGTGGAAGCTCATATGCCACATTGCCATCATACAAACATGGATCTCCTTCACTCTCTCTATATCACTCATGTTTTGAAGCAAATGACATAACACTCACTGTCAGCCCCCCGAAGACACTGTGTACTCAACCACACTTATAGCATAATATGATTGTTGCATCCCCTCCTCTTTCACATCAAGCATGATAGGGATGGTTTTGTTTTTCTCAATGTCCCGAGGGGGGGGGCGGGGTAGTGAGGCTTCCACAATTATTGTTGTTTTCTCAATGTTGCATTGGGGCTCTGGGTGAGGTCTACAGTGGGGGAAGGCTGCAATGTAGGCCCATTTTCTTGTGAGACCAAGGTATCCACAACATATACCTGGCCAACCTCATGGTCATTGTTGCAATGGATCGGTGTGCTTTGTATTCAGCCATTCACATGGGTGATAGCAAGAACATGCTAGCCATTGCCATTGCAAATGCCTTCCTTCTTCAACATTAGGAACCAACTACTTATGTAGTGCATAATAGGTTTAGTAGAGAGGGAGGATACATATATGCAGATCTTGTTATTCAGTGTAGCACTTGATGTTGGATCCATTTTCAAAGCTATCTACACATGTACAAATACGCATGTCAGATATGTGTGTCATCGAAAGACTTAATGTGGGGGTGTATGTCATATATGAGAGAGAGAGAGAGAGAGAGAGAGAGAGAGAGAGAGAAAGAGAGAGAGAGAGAGAGAGAGAGAGAGAGAGAGAGAGAGAGGGTGGGAGGGAGGGAGAGAGGTGTACGTAACCATGAGATTAAGAAAATATTCCACAACACTTGAGGGAGGGGGGATGTGTTGTGTCATAGGGGGTGTGTGGCCTTATATAACCACTTTGAGATAGTGGGACATTAAATGCATGTCATAGAGAGAGAGAGAGAGAGAGAGAGAGAGAAAGAGAGAGAGAGAGAGAGAGAGAGAGAGAGAGAGAGAGAGAGAGAGAGAGAGAGAGAGAGAGAGAGAGAGGGAAATTGAGAGGCATGTGTTGTATGAAGAGAGAGCCATTAGAGGGGGCGGGGGGGGGGGAGAAAGGGGTGCTTGTCATATTTTTCTATACCAAATATGGGAGTGCCGGCGGTCCACATGCGCTCTCTCTCTTCAACCATCCTGGCCTACAGGCACTCTCTCTTGCATACCTTGGACCCTAAACCCAAATAACTAACATAGATGCGGGGCCCAGGCATGGGCGATCCCTTTCTTAACGATCCTAATCCACATGCACTTGCACTCTCTCTTCATCCCCTCCAAAAAAATCACATACAACTAGCATATTAATGTACTATCATATTAATTGATTAATTAGTATTACTATACTAACACATTGATTTATATAAAATGATTAATATTAACATATAAATTAATAGACAAGTTGATTAATATTAATATACCAATGGTTCACTTCATGCTAATTGATCACTATACGGACTAATTAATTAATAAACTAATTGATATGCATGAACTAATGAACAAGGTAAGTAACATCAATTAACAAATTAATTTATAATCTAATTGATATAATTTTATCAATACACTAATTAACAAATCGATAAACTAATTGATACCATCTAAGTAAATAGTAATTGGTTTATACATGTGTTAATTACTTTTTATACTAATTAAAAATTGATTAATAATTTAATCAATAAATTAATGTTAACTAAATGATTATTTAATAGTATTGATTACTAAATAATTATGTGAAAAAATATTGAATAATAATTTAATAAAATAAATACACAAAATTAAAATTAACCATTACTATTTGAAAATTTGAATATATTTATTGGTTGTTAATAGTTATTTCAATAGATTTTAATTTAAGTAATTTATACTTAATAAATAAATAATTATTTATTAATTTTAAATAATTTAGTATTAATTTTAAGTAATTAGTTATTAATTTTAACTAATAAATAAATAAATAAATATTAATTGGTTATTAATTTATTGGTTAATTAGTTAGTTAATTAATTAGCGAATTGGTTATTAATAATTTAATTTATTATTAATTAGTTATTAATTAACTATAAAAATAATTATTTAATTAGTTAATCAATTATTAATTAATTAATTTTAATTAGTTATTAATTAACTAATTGATTTTAAAAGTCATTATTAACTAATTAATTTTAAAAATTATTTATTAAATTTTATTAATGACTTAATTAATTAATAGATTGATTCATTAATCAATTAGTTAATTTATTTTTTTAAAGAAAGAAAATATGTTTTTAACTATATATATATATATATATATATATATATATATATATATATGGAGAGAGAGAGAGAGAGAGAGAGAGAGAGAGAGAGAGAGAGAGAGAGAGAGAGAGCGGTGCAGGCGGCGCGCAAACGTGGGCACTGTCATGGGCATTGGTGCTAGCATAGTGAGGTAAGGTTGAGAGAGAGAGAGAGAGAGAGAGAGAGAGAGAGAGAGAGGGGGAGGGGGGGAGGCCCACAAGGGGGCACTAACTTTTGAGGGCAAAAAAATTTGCCCCCAACCCCCTTGCTTTTGTCCCTTCCCCCCCAACAACACAATAATGTGAAAAACAATAGATATCACACATTATTGCAATGAGTGTAACAAATTATTTAATACCCTATCCTCTTGTAGTAAGTCCATGCAATTATGCTCAATTGAAAGTGGCGAAAACATGTGCGATGTAGTTTCGCTTATGTGTGTACAATGGAAGCAATATATCATGATGTGATATCAAATCATGCACATAAAAGTGAGAGGTATGTGAATGTATATATGCATGTGGGAGAAACAATGTGATATTCTTTTCATCCTGGTATTAACAACTAAAAGTTTTTAAGACAATGGACCTCATGCAAACCCTTGACCCTTGCAAAAATAAGAGGGTTGTGAAAAATGGATGGATGACCCTTGCAAAATTAAGAGGGTTGTGAAAAAGAGATGGATGACCCTTGCAAAAACGGATGGATGACCCTTGCAAAATTAAGAGAGAGAGAGAGAGAGAGAGAGAGAGAGAGAGAGAGAGAGAGAGAGAGAGAGAGAGAGAGAGAGAGAGAGAGAGAGAGAGAGAGATTGCTAATTTAGAGAGAGAGAGTGAGTGTGAGAGGGGGAGAAAGAGAGAAGTTGCTATTTGAGAAAGAGGGAGAGAGAGAGAGAGGGAGAGAGAGAGAGAGAGAGAGAGAGAGAGAGAGAGAGAGAGTGTGTGTGTGTGTGTGTGTGTGTCTTTGTGAGCACACAAGGGGAGAGAGAGAGAGAGAGAGAGAGAGAGAGAGAGAGGGGGGGAGGAGGAGGAGAGAGAGAGAGAGAGAGAGAGAGAGAGAGAGAGAGAGAGAGAGAGAGAGAGAGAGAGTGTGTGTGTGTGTGTGTGTGTGTATTTGTGAGAGACACAAGGGGAGAGAGAGAGAGAGAGAGAGAGAGAGAGAGAGAGAGAGAGAGAGAGAGAGAGCAAGTGAAAGAGAAGGTGAGTGTAAGAGAGGGAGAAAGGGAGAAGTTGCTAATTGAGAGAGTGAGAGAGAGATGGGGAGGAGGGAAAATAGAGAGAGAATAATTGGTGGAAGATGGGGGGGAGAGAGAGAGAGACTTATCCTTGGGGTAATTAACACAGGGGGAGAAACATGGAAGGGAACGGTGGTGGTGGAAGCAATGGAGGTAGTAATGATAGCGGCAGTGGAGGTGGCAGTAGAGGTGGTGCTGATGGAGGTGGTGGTAGTGGTAGTGGTAGTGGCGATGGTGGTGGAGATGGTGGTGATAGTGGGGGTCAATAGTAGTAGTGCTTGATATGTGCACAAGAGAAGAGGAGGAATAAGTGGACTACGTGGAACAAGAAATGGACATTTCCCAAAAAAGCTCACTCAAAAAGTTTGCTTCTCACATGCACTCGACAAGGGATGTCCAACGAATATGTCATTGAACAATCCTATGCATCCATGAAATAATATAAAGATGGTCAATCACTACCACGCTCATCACCCATCCTAATTATTAGTGGCTATAATGAGACATGTCAGCAAATGCAGTCCTCCCAATAGTCTTGGGCTAATAAGATTATCCACTAACAAGGAACCAAATGACAAGTCATTGTCTCAAAAATCTAAAGTATATCCAAGGTTGCACGATAATACATCCGAAGAATGGGATCCCTCACACTATAGGTTCCATTCAATTTGTTGATCACTAGCTATGAGTCGCCTTTCACCAATAAATGGCAGATACCACCACCTCGGGCTATACTCAGCCCCATAATTAAGGCTATGTATTCTGCCATGTTATTAACAAAAGCAGTGCCTAAATAAACTCCCATTTTCATAATGACTCTATGTCAAGGATCTTTAATAACCATACCAACACTCGCATGCTTAGCAAGCCCTCGTGAAGCTCCGTCAAAATACAAAGTATTGATCCATTCTTCATTGATAGGCCATGCCATACCAATCACCCTACTTGTACTTATGGTAGTCAAAGTCAAGCCAAGAGAGAGGAGGTATAACATGTACAATCCCCATTTCCTCACTAAACTCAATAGGGACGCTAATAAGAATCCTATGACAATGGTGGCAATAGACCTTAATATCCCACGTAAAAGATCCATCTTGCCACTCAATGACATAATAACCCTTACTCCACTAGATCACTCAAGCTTGGCGGTAACACTGCTCTAAATATGGATGCTCAAGATAAGGAATAATTCTCCCCATCTAATAATCTTGGTACCTTGTACAAGTTTAAGATATTTCCTGAAGGACCTACAAAGGCACCAAGTCTGATGTCAGCCCCTACACATAGTAGGGCTTCAACTTATTAAAGTTTACTTTATTTTTTAACTCTACCCCTACAAATTTGCTAAAAGGGCTATAGAGCCATTATTTTCGATGTACGGACGATCTTAAAAGGGCCATCCCATTTGGGTCCTAACTTGCCATGAAATAACTCGCGATGTTCATATATAAGACCAACTGACCCTCCATAAATTTACATCTTTTAGCACGAAGGTCATGAAGCGCCTTCATCCTCTTCTTCTTTATCTCTTGATGCAACAAAGCTTGCAATTGGATCTCATCAAGATGTGCTAAGGAGGTCAACCTTTCTTGCAATACTTCCTTTTCACCAAAAGAATGGTTTAACACAAACCTCACAATGGGTAACTCAATTTCCAAAGGCAAGGCACACTCTTCCCCATATACCAACTTAAATGGGGTGTGTCCTATTACTCTCTTGAACATATTATTATAAGCCTAGACAACCACATGACGTTTCTTGTCCCAGTTGTGCTTACCTTGAGATACAATCTTGGATAAAATCCATACAAGAAGCTACTTGTTGGTACTCTCTACTTGTCCATTCACTTGGGGATTATATAGGGTGGTTTTATGATGTTTAATTTTCAGATCTTTAGTCAAGGTTTCTATGACCTTATTTAGAAAGTGTGTCCCACAGTTAGACACCAATTCTTTAGGTGGACCGAAACAATAGTCAATTTGTCCCATAATAAAACTAGCTATTTCCTTGGCATTGTCCTTCATCATACCTCAAGCTTTAGACCATTTTGTAAAGTAGTCTGTCACCACAATGATATACCGCTTTCACATGGTAGATAATCATGCACATGTCTAACAAAATTGATGTCCCACTTCTCAAAGGGCAAAGTCACAAGAATAGGATTAAGTGGCCGCTTACGATTTTCCCTAACATCATGTCTCTGACAAACATCACAATACTTAACATATGAAAAAGCATATTGGAAAATCGTCAACCACCCATAGCCAACACCTAAAGATTTTTGGGTAATGAGCCATCTAGCAATCATGAATACCAGCCCACTCTTCCTTAGGCTCACCAAAATCTACTAGATACTGTTGTGTGATACCCTGCAACTTTGGTGGCTTGCTCCTAATCTCATAGTCAAACTCCTACAAAGAGATCAACCACTTAGCTAGGCATTCAGGGGGTTAAAGCTTGTTTAGTAAGCATAATCCTACTACCTTGGTGAAGAACACCACCTTCTCATAAAGAATATAGTGTCAGAACTTTTTGATGGTGAACACCATAGGAAAGCATACCAAATAGATATAACAAAGCTCTAAAATCCCGAGATTTTGGCTTGTGAATGCAATGGGATGATAAAGTTATGCCTCCAAAATTTGGGATAGACAACAACTAATACTACACATTATTGCAATCATGAATATCTCACTCCTTTTTGAAGCTTTTAAAATTGGTGCTTTAGATAATTCCATTTTAGCATCTTCAAACGCCAGTTTGCATGCTTTTGTCCATTCAAAAACATGTTTATGAGATTGATTCGTCAAGGGTAACAAACATTCAACTAGTGCATTGATGAATTGATGATAGTACCCCATGGATGAAACAAAATAGTAAACTTCCCTAGGGCAAGTGGGTGGGCTTAGGGCCACAATAACAACCACCTTTTTAGGGTCAGTGGAAATACTACTGTACTCACAACATGACCTAATAGCAAACCATAAGGCACCCTGAATACACACTTCAGAGGATTCAACACTATGCAATACTCATGATATCACTCAAAGCATGTGCATAGAACAATCAACTATTTATGATAGATCATGGTAGCTGCCCCCCCCCAAAATCATCTATGAAAACCTTCAACTCTTCAGGGGATATATCGGGAAATATCTTGTCAACAGTTCTTTGCCAAGACCCAAGAGCAATACATAGGGCAAAAGCCATCACATGGTACGCAAAAGTACCAAAAACTTTAATAAGCGTCATCTTTGACTTATCCTCTTCATGTATGGCCATCTGATTATAACTTGTAGAATAGTTTCTGAAAGAGTATACTTCTTACTCTACCAATTGATCTAAAATCTAATCAATAAAGAGCAAAGAATAATATTCATTCATCATTTTCTTGTTTAATTCCTTAAAATTAACACATACAAATTTAATTGTTCTTTTTTTTTTCTTATTACCATCGGTGAGCACCATTCTATATGTTCAACAGGAAAGATCAGACTATCCTTCTTGAAACACATAATTTTCTCAAAAATAGACTCTCTTAGCTCAAAAGGCATACACCTAACCTTTTGCCTCATTGCCTTATGCATGGAAAATAGAGGGGGGAATCCCCTTCAATTCATCATAACTCCATGCAAATATATTCTTGAACTCCTGTAGGAGTGCCATATAATATGCATGTTCATCAGCACGTAGATAACATAATGCCGAGTTTAATGGGGTGAGGATCATTAGGAGTCCCAAGATCTAGCTCTATCACATCAGCATCACAAATCCTATCATGCCTTTATTGGCTCATTTAAACATACTTGGTAAACCTCCATTATGTAGTGGGAGGTAATGTCCTTTCATTCAATAGGCACTCATGGTAAATTATTCTCTTCAAACCCACACCCAAATTAGTTGACCAGCTAGAATATCCACCAAATAATCAAAATGTAATATCCTCAGACATCCAAGCAACAACTGATAGCTTGGCCTCCCAGAAAATTGGATAACATGGAAGGTAAGGACGTGCTCAATATTAGCAACTGTCACATGTATTTGCACTACCATTTCTTTCAATTTCCTTACGCTATCATCAGCCATTCTTAAAACTATCGTGACATCCTTTTGAATTGATAGACCCAACCTCTCCAATAAATCCATACTAATAATCTTTATAGATGAGCTGGGGTCCACCACTATATTTTCTATTAGGATTCGATTGACATATGCCTACACCCTAGGACAATGCCTCTCCACATGATCCCACCATTCACTACCCACTCATTGGATAGTGCCTCTCCACATGATCCCACCATTCACTACCCACTCATTGGACACCAAAAGGTTCTATGATATAACCCGTTCGTAGGATTTTCTTGAACTCCTTACGAACATTCGGTGACAGTTGGATTAGTTGTAGCAGATTCACATCTAGTTTGACTTCACATATCATGTTTGCTAGGTCAAACTCACAAAATTTTGCCTTTACTCTCTTATCTTTCCACACCAATCGCTCTTTTGGCTTCTTGATAATCTTAATACCCACCTGGGCATTGAACACCTTCTTATCATCCTTGCTAGGTTTAGGGTTAACTTTGCTTGTACTAGGGTCATCTTTTTGATTGTCCTTTAGTTTTGACCCCTAGTTGCTACCCTGACATTGTTAGGACCTAAACTCTCACTAATTGACAAAGTTTCAACCAGACTTACCCCACTTGGCATTTCCTTGAGTGTGGCTTTACCCCTTTGTAAAATTTGCTTAGGGCCCTCTCCTTTAATATTATTGTTATTCACATGATGGTTCACATGCCCAAGTTTCTGATTACCTTGCACTGGGGAGAACTAACCCTACTCCAATAGGTAGTGCCTAAGTGACCAAACTTCCTACACCTATATCGCATGTGACATTAGGATAATTATGAGGGAGATATTGCCCACCATATCATTGGGCTTTCTAGCATCCATTAGATATTGCTGGTGCTTTAAAAATTTAATATCTATGGCGATCTGGTGGTATTGATCAGTGATCATATTCATATAATGTTTCATCATATCTTTTACTTTCTCAATAATATTTGATGCAAAGGACTCATAACTAGTGGCTTCAGGAGTTACCCCTCCACTAGGTTGCACAACTTGCAAAGGGGGTGCTATCTATGCCAATCCTTATTTTACAAAAGGATCTCTTTGGCTAGTTGTTGGCTTAATGACATTTAGAGGAGCTAGCAACAAAGGCATATTCTGCATCATGCCAACAGAGAGAAGAAGGAGTGAACTAAGAGATTTCTAGTCAAGTGTCTTGGGGTTTTACCCCTCTCTCGGAGCCAATGGAACCATCAGATTTATGATCTGAGCATCAGATCACTGATATTTCTAAGATTCCCCTCCACAAAGAGCTCCACTTCTTAGCCACAAGCCCTCTCCTCTAATTCACTATAAATATGAGGCATGGGAGAGGCACAAGGAAGCATAAGGAGACCCCGAGAGGTTGCAAGAGAGAACTAGAGAGAAGGATACCCTCCAAGAGATTGTGAGAGAGCTCTTGAGAGAGAGAGAGAGAGAGAGAGAGAGAGAGAGGAGTTACCCGAGAGGCTGCACAATTCTCTCTATCTCGATCCTCAACTTAGCCATCTTCTCCTACACTCTCCCATCTTGAATCTATTCCACCTTCTTAATCTCTTGAGTCTACTTGCGGATGATGGCCCCCAAGCGAAGAATGTCATGTGCAGATGGCAATCCCATAACCAACAATGAAGATTCGAGCGAAGGCATCACTGTCAATCCAACTGTGGTACCAATAGTTAAGTAATGTATTTCCAAATTGATAGATGCTTATTTTAATTCTCGTATGAGATACATTAGGCCCCATACTATGATGCACGAGTATAGATTATTTCATCTCACATATTTGTAAGATGGAGCTTGCAAAGTGCATATATCAAGGAAAGTTAATTGCACCTAGTTGCATGTGGCTTATTCATTGATAGAGAAATTACAAAGGAAGAATTGGTCAAGGGTTATGAATGGCATAATCATAACATTAAAAATTGTGCATACAAGTGTTAAGTAAATTCTATATAGAATCGCTCGTTGATCCCAAGGGGGGAGAGCAGATATGCGATGAAAATGTTATCGTGACTATTCTTGCATTGTTTGGAAAGAATGCAATTGGTTTTGTTGGTTGATCAAACAACATCCTAAATGCTTTTACATTCAATTGGTTGTTAGTTGTTGTTTGGATGATTATTCCATAAGTGCTTGTGATTTATGGTAAATGCATGGCAAGGGTTTGTGATGACAAGTCGCCATGGGAATAAAGGAATGATTTCTTGGAAAATGATATTAGGGCTGAATGCCTTGTTTGTGCTTGATTCTTAAAGGATTTAATTAAGGAATGATATTTATCATGGGTGGATCACCTCCATGATTGCATCGCGGATAAACCCAAAGAGGGCACTGCTCCATTCATGGGCCGAAGGTCGAGTGGTGAAAAGGTCAACCACGGGAATGATGTTTCTCTCCTAGATAGCTTGCGAGTTAGTTGGAGCTCTAGACACCCCTTGCTAGGTCTAGAATGGAGTTGAAGACCTCCCTGGCCCCCAACGTTTGGGTAGGTTGGGAGATCCTATTCTAGATAAATGATTGAGTTTGTAGTACTATGAGATTTGGACCATTTACTTCTATAGGGTAGAAGAGATACTTCTGTTCGACAGAAGGGATACATAATTTCTCCTGTATGGGCAGGAGACAAAGATTAACTTAAAGATAAGTTAAGGAACTTGTTTGTCAATAGATTTCTTTACTCTGTTTTTGTGTCTGTGCTATAAGTTATGCGAACGAACCATGTTCTCTAAAAGGCTTAATTAATGAAGCTGACTTTAAGTGTCACACATAAATGTGGTAGGATCTAATTAGAAAACTAAAGCTATTAAGGGAAGTGGGTGGGCAAAACCCCCAACGGGTCTATCCTATGGTAGGGTGGTCCCAGAGAACTGGGAGGCTTCTCACAAGGTCTTACCGATGTTCGACGACCCTTAGGAATTGTTAGATTAGAACCCTGATTCATGTCGTTTTAGGGGATCGGAATGGGACTATGCCCTATAGGAAGAGAGGTTGAGTCGTACATTCCTCTCATTTCCCATTCTCTTTGAACCAAGTGCGACATGGGTCTGCTTCAGATTGGGTATCTTTGTGTAAAGTAGGATGCCCAGGATTCAACGCTAGAATGCCGTTAGGAGGCCTTGGCCACTAGGAGCCCAAATTTCAGGTCGATCCTAGTGGGTTCGGCCGTAAACATTCTGTTGTGAGGCGGATTCGGGAAAACCTAGGCGACAAAACTTGAAAAATTCCATGGGAGTGTCGGGCAATGACACTTAGATTCGTTTCTCAATAGACTGCTAAAAACGTGCCTAGACAGTCGATGTGCAGGCACTTTACAATTGGTATCAGAGCAAAACTTCGTAATTACGCCTAATTGATTAATGTATGGTTCATAGGCATATCTTCAACAAAATAATCTAAGTGGTATGGCTTGATTGTTAGGCACCTCTTACACCCACAAATGCTGACATGCAAGAGAAGAAATTTCTTGTCAAGCAATTAAAGGCACCCGAGTTTGATGGAGAAGGAATAGACGTCGCAGTTGAGGCGGAGATATGGATTGAGTCGATGGATGATTATTTCTCTGCTTCGAAAACTGCTTCTACCAATCAAGCGATGATATCTAAACTTAAGCTAGTTGGCCAGGCTCGGTTATGGTGGAAGCAATGGTGCAAGGATCAAGTTATTTTCGAAGCCATTGTCACTTGGGCTTAGCTGAAAGATGATGTACGCGGACAATACATTTCACCAACCTACCAGACTTTGAGGATGAATGAATTTTTCAAGCTCAAGCAGCTGGAATTAACCTTGGAAGATTACTACTCAAAGTTTGTAACCCTACTAAAATATGCGCCACCTATGGATATTGCACAGCAAGCATCCAAGTTTTGCCATGGCCTGAACACTCCTCTGAACCATTATCTTGAAGCAATGCGTCCAATGGACTTGAAAGATGCATTACTCCGAGTGAATCCAATCGTCCAAGAAGTTAAATCGGAAAATTGTAGCAAAGATGACTCCTGAGATCTGGGTAAGAGATGCTATACATGTGGAGAGATAGGGCACATCCATAGGAGATGTCTCTACCGTTGATGTTTTCACTATAATGAGCTAGGACACATCCAC
The DNA here is from genome assembly GCF_053477565.2 of Lygodium microphyllum. NCBI lineage: Eukaryota > Viridiplantae > Streptophyta > Polypodiopsida > Schizaeales > Lygodiaceae > Lygodium > Lygodium microphyllum. The sequence goes on from NC_141151.1 coordinate 101,053,094, forward strand.
GTAGACTGCCCTGATCTAGGTCCAGAAGACATTGAGCCTCCAAGAAAACGAAGCTACACAAGTGCAGTCTTCGGATATATAGAGGAATCAAATGAAGACAAAGACTTAGAACCTACTACACCACTTTAGGATTATTAGAAATCCTAAAAATTTTGTCAATATGAAATACAACTTTTATTGGAATAAACTTTACTCTTGTAACTACAGTTAACTTGAGTAATATGAGTTGCATCTATTTTGAGCCTAGAACTTGCAAATGATTAGAGATATTCTGGCAAGGAATGAAAGTTATAACGTGCAATGAATTTCTCTTAAGTCATTTCTTCTCAACTAATATGGATTGGGTCTTACCAGAATGTCGAAGCTTGGAAGTATTCTTTAATATTACAAGCAAAGCCAATTGTCCATGGAGCTCAGTCCTAAACTAAGAAGAGGACAATCTGGGAACATAGTTTCCAAGATAAAGCACCACTCCAATCTGCTAAAAGGATCCTAGGACAATTTGATCTAAAGAAGAAAATCCTACCAAGGACAACCAAGAATCTTGTGACCACAAGTGATAAAGTCCCGCGATGTTTCTATTGCAGGGAGTTAGGTCATTTTAAAAGGGAATGCCCAAAGCACCCTAAACACCAATGCTCTAAGTGTCACAACATTAGACATAACTACATCAATTGTCCCAACAGAACTCGAAGAGAAATTGAGCTTACAAGAAATGAAGTTGTATAAGCTCCAGTGATCCAGAATATACCAGGTGCTTAGGAAAAACCTAGAAGATATCCATGAGATGTAACTACAATAAATTTTCTCTTGTAACCAAGACTCAGATATATCAAATACAATAGGTTGTTGTTTCAAAAGACCACATGCATGTGAGTGATCAGAGTAGCGCAATGGAAGTGTGGTGGGACCATAACCCACAGGTTCCAAAATGATACCCCTGGTTTCTCTCGAGATGAGGACATCTTGATTTCTCTAAGGGGAGGAGGATGTAATATTTCCACACAATAAAAGTTAGTTGGTTAGTTCAAAAGTTAGTTAGTCAATTAATAAGTTAGTAAGGTTACTAACTAAAGACTAATTAAGGTAAAAAATAACTAACATTAATAATTAAGGATTTTTATTTAATTAAAAATATTTTATTTAGAAAAATCGAGAGTCATAAATTCGATATTTTTCTCGGATTGATAAGGACCGTGGCCACCCTTCACGTAAGTTACAACGTGAATGAGACTTATGAGCTATATTAATCACTAGTATTAATGTGTATAGTTTGGGATGGTCCAAAAATATTAGATTTTGGGAAAAACTAGTTTTTTTTATATATTTTAGATATTATCCTAAAAAAGATATGGAGATTTCTAGAACTGGATGTTATTTAAAAGAAAAGGCAAGTGATGTTTTAGTTAGTTTGGAGATTTTATAAAAAGAAAAAAATAAAGAGAGGATTTGCGAAATCGCACGCGCCTTGATTCCAGTCTACAAGCAGTAGACAGCACTTCGAACAGAGAAAAGAAGGAGTGAACTAAGAGCTTTCTAGTCAAGTGTCATAGGGTTTTACCCCCCTTTCGGAGCCATTGGAATCATCAAATTTATGATCTGAGCATCAAATCATTGATCTTTCCAAGATCCCCCTTCATAAAGAGCTCCACTTCTCAGCCACAAGCCGTGTCCTCTAATTCACTATAAATATGAGGCATGGGAGAGGCACAAGGAAGCATAAGGAGACCCCGAGAGGCTGCGAGAGAGAGGTAGAGAGAAGGATACCCTCCAGGAGATTGTGAGAGAGCTCTTTAAAGAGAGAGAGAGAGAGAGAGAGAGAGAGAGAGAGAGAGAGAGAGAGAGGAGTCACCCGAGAGGCTGCACAATCCCCTCTATCTCGATCCTCAACTTAGCCATCTTCTCCTACACTCTCCCATCTTGAATCTATTCCACCTTCTTAATCTCTTGAGTCTACTTGCAGACAATGGCCCCCCAGCAAAGAATGTCACATGCGGATGGCAATCCCATAACCAACAACGAAGCTTCGGGCGAAGGCATCACTGTCAATCCAACTGCAGTACCAGTCATAAGTAATGTATTTTCAAATTGATAGATGCTTATTTTAATTCTTGTATGAGATACCTTAGGCCCCATACTATGATGCATAAGTATAGATCATTTCATCTCACATATTTGTAAGATGGAGCTTGCGAAGTGCATATATCAAGGAAAGTTAATTGCACCTAGTTACATGTGGCTT